>NC_142595.1:43263863-43573863 GCF_965207765.1 Zootoca vivipara
AAACAATGGTTTTCAAAGAATTTCTGAAACAAGTAGCAGTAAAGACCAATGCAAACCCCTTAAAGGTGGATTTAATTGCATAGGGACCACTACTGAAAATGGTATGCCAACAGGGCCGAACATCCAAAGCTGATCACAATGCACTAATACATTCATATGGTTGAAGGCAGTCCTATCAGTAGTGGTTTATCTCTGTAGAAATGCTCACCTTCCACATATCAGTTTACTTCATATATTTAATAAACATTTGTTTGTCAACACAGCTGGCTATTCCAGTGCATTTCAGATTTATACATTATATGAATGAATTACTCCATCCTTTTATTTACATCTATTGCCCTCCCAATTCATTGTAAGACCATGAATGCTGATACTTGAAACCTGAATCAAGCCTTTGTGCCATTCGACTCGGTCCTCAAAAATGGCCAGCTCTTTCCCAGAAGGATTGCGAGGATCCAGTGTCCCCACTTTTACTCTGACATAGGATTTATTACGGAACGTGATCAAGTTTGTGATATCAAATCCAGCTGCCAATTCCCCGTGTTCGTTTAGTGTGATTAAATCTCCAGCACTATTATTGAATGAGATTCCTTGAAGAAAAGAGTGAAGCTTGGTGGAGAGAGAAAGATAATTTTATAACATTGTAATATTAAAGCCTACAAAGGTCCATATAGTTAAAGCTATGGTTTTCCCAGTTGTGATGTATGGAAGTGAGAGCTGGACCATAAAGAAGGCTGATTGCCAAAGAATGGATGCTTTTGAATTATGGTGCTGGAGAATTAATGGATGCTTTTGAATTATGGTGCTCTTGAGAGTCCCATGGACTGCAATGAGACCAAACCTATCCATTCTGAAGGAAATCAGCCCTGAGTGCTCACTGGAAGGACAGATTGTGAAGCTGAGGCTCCAATACTTTGGCCACCTCATGAGAAGAGAAGACTCCCTGGAAAAGACCCTGGTGTTTGGAAAGATTGGGGGCACTAGGAGAAGGGGACGACAGAGGGCGAGATGGTTGGACAGTGTTCTCGAAGCTACGAACATGAGTTTGACCAAACTGCGGGAGGCAGTGGAAGACAGGAGTGCCTGGCGTGCTCTGGTCCATGAGGTCACGAAGAGTCGGACACGACTAAACAACAACAAATATTAAAGCGGTGGGGGGCTAAATGGGGGCATGGGGAATCTGTGAACCAGTATCAGCTCCTTTGGGGACTAGTAAAACTAGTTTCTTTTTTAAAGGGATTTTCAACTCTCTGGTTCTACACAAGGGTGGAACTATCATGTTCCATTCTTCCATTAAAAAAAATCCATTCAGAAATTCAATATATTTTTGTGCTGTGAAATAGGTTGTTAAGCAAACATTAATCATCATCATCATCATTATCACCAACATTTATTTATACCTCGTCCATCTAGTTGGGTTTCCTCAGCCACTCTGGGCGGCTTCCAACAAAATACAGTACAGTACCAGTATTAAAATAGTCAAACATTAAAAGCTTCCCTAAACAGAAGAAATGTAATTAGTTTCCTTGTATTGTAAATTGTGGTGTACATTGAACTGCTTGCTGGGTGCTGAGGCTTATTTCATTGAAAAAGTCCAGCCAAATAATCTGAATCTTGTTGCACCACATATAGAACACAGTGACTTGCTTTTTTCAATGATAACTCATAGGCTGTGCACAAAATATATATCAGCACCCCCTTTTTCTACCTCTCAGTGGTCCTGCTTACACCATTCACTTGAAGCATTTAATGTGTATATTTTTATTTTCTCTGTGTGTGTACAATAAAGACCCCCATTTTAAAACCTCTATGAGTGTGTTTCAAGGTAAATCTGCCCCAAAGTGTTGTTGCCACTGTCCAAAGAACCTAATTCACAAGATTTGTAAAACATGGGTACGTGAAGAATGAGTCTACTGAGGAGTTTTATTAACAAGGAGTGAGTTGTGGTTGACAAAGGACAAGTGTGGTAGCAAATATAGGAAGATGGTGGTAAATCATTCGTCAAATGAAGATCAAGAGAATCTCCAAAAGGAGAAACGAGGTCAAAAATATTGCTATTAAATGAGATCAGATAATGTTAAGGGAAGGAATTTGAGAATGAGAAAAGCAAGGAGTGTTCATATACTGTAAGAATTTAGTAGTCAATGTCATGTTTGATACTGCATGTCACACCACTGTGCTATACCCAGGGGTTGATTATTCATATTTGTCATTGAGGAAACACTACCTTCCAAGGTCCCACATTCTTAAAAGACAGGTTTCCCCAGGCATCCATTCCTTTATTTTTGGCTCTTTCTGAGTACATGATATGCAAAGCATGTGCCAAAGCATGGACAGCATTGTAGATACTGTAGCTGTGGCCAGTCATGCTCATTTCAAAAAATGGTGCAGGAAGGCTCTCCAGCATCTCCTCTTCTGTACATGGATAATGTTTGAAGAATGTAGACACACCTGTAGAATTTGAAACAGAACAACTGAATGCTTCTGCCCAGAAATCGTTGATAAAACCATCTCCATCTGCCTCGGAAGGATTTATTGTCTGAAGAAAGGCCCGGAAATCTTGAATTTCCTTTGAGTGAATTGTAAAGGAAATGGAACCATGGAACATTCGGCTAATTATATCACTCATCATTTGAAGTTTATAGACTCTGAAATCAATTTGGGCCGTCGTAATCCACACCTTTACTGCAGAAAAAGTATATTGACGATAACTGGTTCGATACAAATCGATTGCTGCTACAGTATTTGCCAACCATGTGATTGGTGCACTTTCTCCAGATACAATAACAGCATTGGCTTTGCCCACCAGAACAGCTGGGAAAATATTTAATCGATCCAACAACATTTTGACCAGACTTTCAGATAAACGCACATTTGTTGGAACTCTTTGTGTGAATTCAGAACAGATTCCACTTTTGGAAAGCATTGACTCTATGGTCTGCAAGAAATGTTCTCCACCTTCATCATCCTGGGCAATGAGGCCGACCCATTTCCACTTGAAATGCAAAAGGAGTTGAATAATTCCTTTGTACTGAAAATCTTCACTAGGAACCATTCGATAAAAGGAAGGGGACTTGATTTGATAATTGATTGCTGGTTGAAAAGAGCCATATGAAATCTGAACAATAAAAGACGGGCATTACTGAGTTGAAACAGGAGCTCATATTTCTCTCATTTATCTAAATATTTTCCTACAGTGCAATTTTACATATCCACAACTTACCTCTTTTAAAGCCACTATTCTGTCTTTTACACATACATAATAAATATATGCTATCTTCATCAACTTTTCCTCAAGCTATTCAGTCCTATTTGGCTCACAGGAATTCTTTTCTACACATCTAAAACACCTTTTTTGGAACCTCTCCCATCTCATACTCCTAGATTGATGCCCAATTTATTTATTTTTATATATTTTGTTAATGAGACATGTCTCTTCTTATTAGGGTGGGGTAAAGGTCTCCTGCCAACCTAGCAGTTCGAAAGCACGTCAAAGTGCAAGTAGATAAATAGGAACGGCTACAGCGGGAAGGTAAACGGCGTTTCCATGTGCTGCTCTGGTTCTCCAGAAGCAGCTTTGTCATGCTGGCCACATGACCTGGAAGCTATACGCCGGCTCCCTCGGCCAAAAAGGCGAGATGAGCGCGCAACCCCAGAGTCGGTCACGACTGGACCTAATGGTCAGGGGTCCCTTTACCTTTACCTTTTAAAGGTAAAGGTAAAGGGACCATTAGGTCCAGTCGTGACCGACTCTGGGGTTGCGCGCTCATCTCGCCTTTTTGGCCGAGGGAGCCGGCGTATAGCTTCCAGGTCATGTGGCCAGCATGACAAAGCCACTTCTGACAAACCAGAGCAGCACACGGAAACGCCGTTTACCTTCCCGCTGTAGCGGTTCCTATTTATCTACTTGCATTTTGACGTGCTTTCGAACTGCTAGGTTGGCAGGAGCTGGGACCGGGCAACAGGAGCTCACCCCGTCACAGGGATTCGAATTGCTGACCTTCTGATCAGCAAACCCTAGGCTCTGTGGTTTAACCCATAGCGCCACCTGGGTCCCCCTATTAGGGTGGGGTATAAATAATAAATTATAATTATAATTATAATTACTACTACTAATTTAATTTTTTTAAGGAAAAACTCTGGCATGTGGAGACTTAGGGATGTTAAACAGGAAAAATGTTATTATTTTACAACAAACTTGTGAAAACAACAGATGTGTCAGGAGATAGAATTCTCTCAAGTAACAGTAAATTTTCACGCACATGCACACATAAATTCAGTGGGTGTGACAGGTTTCAAAACAAGATGGTAAATGTATAGCTTTACTTCAGTTCCTTAAACTATTTGCAGATGTGTTACTGCTCAGGTCTTAATATTTTGGTTCTGAAACAAGTTGGTACTTTCTGTCAGTTTTCCAACCTTCTATAAATCTGGGCCCTGAGGCTCCTCTTCCAGGCCAGGGGATCACCGCACACTCCCCTTCTAACTGGTCTGGGGTTATTATTCTCTCTCCAGAAGATCTTTCCCCTTCTCACTGAATCCAAGTAGAATATTCCCTCAGAACTCCAATTCTCCTTTCTCAAATTCAGCTACCCATTTCTCACTTGTTTGTATACTCTTAGAAATGTCTAGCCACTGTCTTTTAACTGAACACCCAGCTCAGATACTTCCTTCTCTAGTTATAGGTGTTTCCTCAGGGCGAATTACACATACAGCACAGAGGCTATACTACTATCCAGCTGAACAGCAGGAACCCAAACTCTCAACTCCATTTCTTTTCCCCTCCAAAAGTGTCGCACCCATGATAGCTGTACCTGCAGTCAATCAGAATGAGTCACCAACCCAGCACTTTGCAAACTACACCACCCTGGGGGGTTTCTGATGCACTGCACCACCAAACCCTGGTCTATCTGAGCTTTCTGTCACAGTTTTGATAATTTCTTCCTCACTTTTAAATCAAAAAGTCTTCCAGAGTGGCTTACATACAATCAGCTAAAACAAGTCCACATTAGGGTGATGACTTTTTTACAACCTCATTTCCCTGTATCATAATTTGATGAGCTTTCATTAAAGATTAGATAAAATCTTACTTTCAGAGAGATTTGATTTAAAAAACCTCATGCACAAAATGATTTTTAAAAAATTTATTTATCAGTTTTTTTACCATTTTTGAAGTCACTGTAAGCAGATATAAAATTGAACCCAAGCTTTAGAGTCACATATATACAACATTATATAGGGTCATCAAACACACAAGGAAGCTTTTTTTAGCTGCAGGAACAGTATAGATGCCACTAGAGGACGATGTTTTGCTACCTCTCCTGTAGGTTCTTTTCCCAGCATGCCTGGCAGGGTCTGCTGGCTGAGTTTTGAGGTCCCAAAAAGGGGCTTTTACCTTGCGCAGGTGTGACATTTGTATACCCTATGTTGCTAAGAACACTCCCTATTGTGGAATGTGGTGTTGTGTCCAAATTTGATACAATATATATATAGAATTGTTAATACAATTTTATGAAATGGTAAAACGGCATACAAAAAAAATTTAAAACGGTTTGTGTGTAACCTTTTTTTAATATTTCAATGGAATATACCTCGTTTTAGTCTTTAATAGGCAAAAGTTCATCTATTTGTGCTACAGGAAATAATTTTTGAGAAAAACAATGAAAAAGTCATCACCCTAGGCCACATCATTCAGTTCATTTTCATTCTCCTCTCTTACTACACCACTCAATCATTATCAATTATACTACAAAGAGAGGAGCTGGATAAATTATGGTGGGTGATTAAGGGAAGTACTCATTTCTCTGATTCTCAGATCCTACCTGTGGAATCTTGAAAAGACCTAAGATGTCTGCCATGCGTGAGGAGGTATCAGAGCTGAATCCCCCAATGACTCCAATTACATTTTCCTGTGTGCCACATTTGTAGTTGGGGACGAAGTGATGTGATTTAAAGAGCAGGTCCAGAATGGTGCGATAGGTCATCCTAGAATCAGTATAGCTGTCATAGATGTGGAACCCAAGGGTAACATTGGGCAGGATATTGGGATTATCATTGATCTCATCAATGGCAAACACCAGTGCAAGGATGTGCTGGTAGAACTTGGTCACCACACTACAAATAAAGTTGACATGTCATCAGATAATTAACCAATGCACAGAACATTTTATCACAGTATTCATCTACACATAGTATTCACCTACAGTATTCAATTGCCTGACTATAAGGAAAAGTTACAACCAGAAAAGTTATTCATCTGGCAAGTCCTGTTGAAAATAAGGAAAAAAAATATTGTTGGTAACTTTTGTGTATTGTGCCTTTGGATTTCTACATTATCAAATTCGCCAAGTTTGGTTCAGTCTTCAGACCAAATCATTTTGTATGTCTTAGAATGCACATATTCTGGAAACTGTATAGTATGGGTCATATATGTTCTTGGTTTTTTTAAAATTAAAAATAATAATCAATTTTGTTCTTTACTCTGAAATAATTACAGCTTGAAGCATCTAGTCTGCCATAGGGTTATAGCTAAAGGTTTCTGAGAGTTCATGAAAAGGCTGAGTACACTACTAAGCTTCCATGTACCTTCAGCATCTAGGCTTTTAATAGCTTGAAACCACAACGTTGGAGGCTGCTTTCTTGTGCATCCCTTTATCTCAGCATTGCCTATATGGGAGCTTGGGAACTCTGGCCATTAGTTAACTCCAGCTCCATCAGCTCCAGCCAGCATGACAAATGAAGAGGGAATGTGCAATTTGTAGTCCAGCAACTTCTAGAAGACAACAGGTTTCCCTGGTCCAGGTACTAACCTGGGATTTAAAAGGGGGGGGTCTTTCGCAACCCTACCGACTGGGGTTAAACTTGGGAGCATTTGCATGCAAGGCATCTGGTGCTGTGCCAGCAAATTGTTTGCTGCCCTAGTTGCAGGTTTCTCTTTAACAACCTATTCCTTAAAACAACTGCATCATTCAAACTAGTCATTTGATATCATAAGCAGGTAGTACATATATAATAACAAATATATAAAAGGATGTCATATAGAGGAGGGAGAAAGGTTGTTTTCTGCTGCTCCAGAGATGCGGACACGGAGCAATGGATTCAAACTACAAGAAAGAAGATTCCACCTAAACATTAGGAAGAACTTCCTGACAGTAAGAGCTGTTTGACAGTGGAATTTGCTGCCAAGGAGTGTGGTGGAGTCTCCTTCTTTGGAGGTCTTTAAGACAGGCATATGTCAGGAATACTTTGATGGTGTTTCCTGCTTGGCAGGGGGTTGGACTGGATGGCCCTTGTGGTCTCTTCCAACTCTATGATTCTATGATTCTAGTAGTCAACAGTTTTGTTTTTTGCACATCAGCTTTTATTTGGAAAAAAAAATCAATGGGAACAAAGTATGGACTGTTATTTTCCCCTGGATGGCTATCTCCTATCTTACCTGGATGCCATCTCCTCTCCCTCTGTCACACTTTTCTGTCTCACTGTCTTTCCCCTCCACTTTTCTTCCCATTGCCATCCGCCAATACAGACCTAGGCTGGGGACTACATGGAGTCCTCAGATTTCAAGCTGACTCACTCTACATATAACCTTTAGGTTGCAAGCTGCTACTTATGAAATGCAGAGCTATATAGGTTGAATATAGCAGAATGTGTGCAAATTTGGTGGTGGTGGTGGGGAATGTTTCCCCTTCCATACTTCCCTCATATACTGAGAAAACTCCCTACCTACATACGATAATCAGAGCGGAGATTGGTTGGACCAGTGGAGAGAGCCAGTGTGGTGTAGTGGTTAAGAGCGGTAGACTCATAATCTGGGGAACTGGGTTCGCGTCTCCGCTCCTCCACATGCAGCTGCTGGGTGACCTTGGGCTAGTCACACTTCTCTGAAGTCTCTCAGCCCCACTCACCTCACAGGGTGTTTGTTGTGGGGGAGGAAGGGAAAGGAGAATGTTAGCTGCTTTGAGACTCCTTAGGGTAGTGATAAAGCAGGACATCAAATCCAAACTCTTCTTCTTCTTCATAAAGGGTTAATATTTCTAAATGTCCAATTGACCATAAAGGCACAGTTTACACTCACGGGTGTCTGCGTATTTCATTTCCTTATCTAGGTATCTATCTTTTTTAAAAAAAATAAAAAAAATCTAATATATTTTCAATGCAATACAATCTGCCGTTGGTGATACAAATATCAAGACTAAGCACCACTAAAATAAAATGCCAGGCAGTTTTCTTACGTTGGGACTTCAGACAAGACCTTAGAAGGGTGCTTGTTGAATACAAATTTAGGGAAAAGGTATCGCATGAATGATGCCATCCCACCAATGATGAGATTACTGCGCTCGTAGTACTCATGTGGAATATGCACAGGATTATTTCCAGTGCATTTACTAGCATGCACTTGGAACACTGTGTTCGGGAGCAACAGAAAGAAAAGCAGCACCAACATCCAGGTGGAAAACATACTTCTGCAACTGACTCCCCTTATCTCTCAATCTACAACCTCATGAAGGCTGCCGGCCTGATTTCTGCATCCTGTCTGGGATGGAAACAGACTCTGCCAGGGCACTATCATCCAGATTGTCAAGGGACATAGTTGGAGGCTTGAGATGTAAAATAAAATAGAGAAATTTACAGACACCCCCCCCTCTTTATACCTAATCATGACTTTAAAAACAACAACAACACTGGACTACATAATGCAATTCCAGAGTTGCTTGTTAATCCCCCGTTAGGGTTTTACAAGAAAGCCCCTGGAGCTTTGACCAACTGAAGCAAATATAGTTATTTATATAATAACAGAGGACAAAATTACTTTGCAATGAGTTTCAACTCAATGGTTCATCATCCGTAGCATAACTGCTGGAGAAAACATGTCCGTTACATCATACAATCTTAGAACTGAAAGTGATCTCAAAAATAATCCAGTCCACCCCTTGCCCATGCAAGTAATCCACTGCTATTCAATTCCTGATAGGTGGGCATCCATCCTCTACTTAAACTTTTATAACAAAGGAGAGTCTACCACCATCTGAGGAAGGCTGTCCCATTGACCCACTACTATTATCTAAAAATTATTAGTTAATTAATAATATCTAGCAAATATAGCTGTTTTATTCTGCTGGTCCATATTGGCAGGTGATTAAACTGTGGATCATCCACCATAACATCTAGCATGGAAACTTTAAATGGTACACGCTTGGGGTGGAAATGTCAAAGCTACTATACATATTGCAGTCAGGAACCCTAGATGTAGGAAACTGTCATATATATATTTATTGTAATGAAGGGTCAGACTCCATGTTCTATTGTGTTTTGGGCTACATGGGCTTCCTGACCATTTCCAGCTTCACGGTGGCCTTCCTAGCCAGGAAGTTGCCTGACACTTCCAACGAAGCCAGATTCATCACCTTTAGCATGTTGGTCTTCTGCAGCACTTGGCTCTCCTTCATTCCAACTTACCTGAGCACCAAAGGAAAATACATGGTGGCTGTGGAGATCTTCTTCACCTTTGCTTCTGGTGCTGCGTTACTGGCTTGCATTTTTGCCCCTAAATGCTACATTATTGTGGGGAGGCTTGACCTGAACAGCAGAGAGCAGTTGACATAAAGAAAGGAGTAAATGACAGAAGAATTTGTGGTTCTGTTTAATCTTGGGCAACATGCACTTGCTGTCAGGTATCACTTTCCCTGTAGTTTCCTCTCAAAGACATTGCTAGGAAATTTATTTCCCCTTCCCACCTTCTCTGTGCTATGAAGTTGCAGAGAGGAGAGGAAGGAAAACACAGGAATTTTGGATACTACCTAATTCTGAGTCAGACCAGTTGCCTATCTAGGAGGACCATGCATTGGATTTGCCACAGTCCTGAGACAAGTTGGGGCATTTTTGAATTTTTGTGCATGTGGGATCATCTTAATAGATGGTCCTGGTTGCAGGCAGGCCCTCCACCCAGTCCCCACCCCCCACCCTGGCGTGGGTGGAGCCATTACCCTCATGCCAGGGTGGCACCACTATTACCCAGGGCTATTTGACCAATCAATTTGAGTATGGTGGTCATGGGGGGGGGGAGAGTATAAAAGCGGAAGCGCAACGTGTGTGCCAAGCACCTGCTTCGTGCTGCCGAACACCCGCCCACCCCCCTTTAATTTAGGTGTCCTCTGCCCTTGCTTTGGACTTTGGTTGGTTGCCCGTCTTGGGACGGGGACCGGGTAGGATTTTTGTCATTTGGCAAATTGGCACTGGCCACTTGGTTTTCGCCTACCTCTTAGCAAACGTCACAACTTTGTAAGGTTTGGCAGCTAGGCATTGGCTTATTGTTAAGTGGGGGAGGGGAGGTCAGCCATCACCTGCTCCTCCATTGTTCAAGGGTATTCCGTTAAAGGAATCTGGGGCCTAGATCCTGTCCGAAGTCCACTTGAGGGGCTAGGGCCATGCCAGGCCATGCCAGGGAGATGCAGGTGGGTTCCCCCGAAGCAGCTTCCCTTTGGGTGGTTTACCTTTACTGACTTCCTGCAAAGGGGGCAGGAGTCCAATTAGATGCCTAAGCCAATACCACTCACATTTCCTGTATTCAATAAAGTTGTGGCCAATATTTGCCCAATAACCTTAAATCAAAAGTCTGCATCTGTGTGAATTTCTTTAATCTAATGGAGGGTTGGCTTGAGGGTCTTGACATGCAACTGTCAAATCAAGTTGGAACACCTATGAATCTCTCCAGGTCAAGTTAGATGTCTGGGTCTGTCAGGAAGCGAGCACAGGTATCAGGTTGGAAAATCTGTGAAATGATTCTAGACCAAATTGAGCTCTAAAAATATCTTTGCAGGAGAATGTAGTAGACTGACTGCCTGATTCTCCTTCCTGCCTGATGCCCTACTCGACAACACCTCTGCTCCCCCTCCCCATGTTTGAGAAGGAGGCAAGGAGGGCTTTTGGATTCTGTCCGAGCCTTGGAACCTCCTTTCCCAAACCTGGTAAATTTGTGCCCAGCTTAGGGAGGGAGATAAAATGCTCTGAGGGGGTCTGAGCACCCTCCTGCCACAGCGCAGGAAAGGGACAGGATAACAAAGGACCGTTGATGATTTAGGCTGGGGTGGTATAGTTTTCAATCGGTTGGTGGTGCAATTAAAGAGAAGTGGGGCCAGAAGACCATTTGGGGTGACTGTGGCAGGCTATAACAAAGAAACAGAAAGCACGGTGGATTTTTCTATTTTTGGACTCAACCCTGCTGTGCCTGCAGGAAAGGCAAGGGAACTTTGTGGCCAGGTGTGCCAACTTGAATAAAATATTGGCGGGTGGGCAGGTAAGCCCTGCCCCACATACCAGTAATTTATCACATAATGTGGTGCATGCACACCATTTGAATGGCAATGTCCATCAACTCTGAGGAGGCCCAGCCCCCTCAAATATTTTATAGGGGGTAAAGTCCCCATGGTCCCTAGGAGTTGGTTCCTATGTTTGTGGCATTTAATGCTGAGATTCCCCTCCACCTAGACTCAAGTTGCTTATATGTGCAAATGAACCATGTGTATAATAAAAACACCACAGTCTGCCTCATTGTCTAAAAAGAAACACAGGCCCTGGATAAAGTGTGACTGCAGCCCCTGGAATGTTGCACAGCTCATGGAGATTGGGGTAACATTCTAAGCACACTCTTCCTTCACATTCATGTCATCCCTGTGAGTATTCCTTTTTCGGACATTATGGAGCAGCAGATTGACTCAAGGGAAATGCGTGACTTTTGGATCTGACAAATATGTTTGCTTTTGCAACTCTGGATGCATCATAGATTTCAAAAACATTGCAGAAGTGTGATTACCTCCTTGTAATTATCCAAATCACTATAATCCATTAACCTGATCAAGGCACCAGTGGCTGTCCTGAAGGTAGGAGCTGGTGGGGAAAATTCTGCAGTATTCCATAGACCTCCAAGATTACAATTAAAAGAGATGCAGGTGCTGTCATTTTGATCAGCTTCACTTCTCTGTTTGTATAGAGTAAGCAGCAAGTTGGTGTTTCTTCTCTAGCATTCAAAGCATTCTTTAAAGAGCTGATTTGTTAAAACTAGCTACCACCTTGTGTCATCTTATTCAAATGTGACTGATGTTAGAATTGATGCTGTAGAAAAGAGGCGAGAGAATTTATCTGTGGAGGAAAATTTGTCATCAGGATGCTTTCTCTGCATCTCCTGCTGCTTTCAAGCATGCCTTTCAAAGTGCATGAGCTGAAATGCACCAGAAATGATCCTGTAAATATTCCACATGAGTGGTATGAGCCAGGTGATCTCCTCATCGGTGGGATGGTGTCTCATATCCATTACTTTTCCCAACCAGTCCTCTTCAAACAATACCCTTCTCAGTTCTTGACTGATATCCCATTGTAAGGAAATGGCCTTTAATTTAATGTAATTGTTTATATATATATATTTGACTGCATCAATTTCATGTGTTTTTCATATGATGCTAACTATATTCTTTGTTCCGTTTTCTTGTTGTTTAGACATCCTTCCATCCCTCTTATTCCCCCCCCCCTTTTCTATTTCCCCTGACTGCCCAGACTCTTCCAGAGTGGCTTAGTGTTTTGTGCTCCACAGAGATTTTCAGTGTAATCCTTCTAGATGAAACTTTGCAATAGTGACACCAACTCAGCCTGCTGTGTTGTGACCCGCTAGCTCCTAATACTAGAGAGCTTAGCTTTCAGGCAAAACCGCCTCTTTAGAAATGGGCTTAGTACTGCCTAATTCTTTGTTGCTGATTTTCTGTAGGATTTGTTTTGAATTGCTGTGGGAATGAATATACTTGCCTCACTTAGCTATTGTGCATTTGCTCAATTTTCATTAGTCTGCTTATCCCTGCTAGTGGAATGATGGTGACTTATTTACCTTGAGTTATTTATAATCAGCGGGTGATATCAAATTTGAAAAGGAAACCACAGCAACAGGTCAATAAAAAGAAACTGTTCTTCTTTTACATGACTTCAGTTTTAAATGTATTTCCAACAATAAAAAGCACAATACTGTGAAGAAATGAACACATAGTCTGGATTGCATTCTATATTTTTTCTGATACCTCCAACAGCATGTGGTATCTGGCAAAGGGATATATTATATAACAGAAAGAGACTCATGAAAGCATTCTAATAGGCATTTGACATTTAGACCATTTCTGTTATGCTAAGGGACTAGGGCACCAAACCATTAGACAAACAATTGTTAACTTTCTAGTTGTTGCAATGGTTTTGCAAACTTCAGTGGGTGTTTCCCTTGGTACTTTATAGTGATAAACAACACAATAAATAGAAATTCTGAGGACTAAGAAAGTGAAATTACGGAAATACCTTTGCCCATCTATGGAGATGTCTACAGAATCTATGTGTTTGGAGAAATGAAGATTATAATTTGATTTCAAGACAAATGCAAATATTCCTTTAGTTATGATGTGCAAATCTAAAGGAATACAGGAAAAGGGAGCCACAATACATTTTACTTTCTTACCAGTATAACCTAGTTATGCAGGCTGTGTTTTCCCTTCATGTCAAGAAGCTGAATCTTCAAGATGTAGAGTGGACAAATAATGTATTAAAATGAATTTGTGCACTGTTTAATACTCACATGAAATAGCAAGTGACTTTCTTTGCAGTGTTTTGACAAAGTTCTACCAGCACATCCTAGCCTTGGTCTTTGCTGTTGACAAGATCAACGGCAATCCCACGATCTTGCCCAATGTTACCCTCGGGTTCCACATCTATGACAGCTACTCTGACTCAAGAATGACCTACCGAACCACCCTGGACCTGCTTTTCAAATCACATCGGTTTGTCCCCAATTACAGATGTGGCATCCGTCAAAATGTAATAGGAATCATTGGGGGGCTTGCCTCCGTTACCTCCTCACGCATCGCAGACATCTTAGGTCTTTTCAAGATTCCACAGGTAGGATCTGAATGTGAGGGCAATGGGGACTTCCCTTAATCTGACACATAATTCTCCCCTTTATTCCCAGTAGCTATTTGAGTACTAGTTGATGGAGAAATATAGAAGGGGATGAAATATGTGGAACTGTATTGTGTTATAATATGGGTATCCAAAAAGTATGAGCAACCTGAATCAGAACTATATGTTTTCTGAGGTCTTTGCTGGCTACAAATTTACAGTTTGATATAGATTACTGGCTACAGATGATTGAAGTTGACAGTGGTTTGATATATGTACTTTATTTAGTTCTAGATTACACCCCTCTCCCAAAAAATTGATTATATCTCATGTACTGGCAATTTGCTTTTAATATTTACAAATCATTCAGAGATCATCACAGATTTATGCAACAGGGCAGTAATTATTTCCATATTTTAAAAGCAGGCAAGGTCCATCCCAGTTAATTATGAATTCATTATTTTATGATCAGTTGGCAGGAAAATGTATGCCGTTTGAGCCCAGAATAACACAATTTAATATGCTTCAAAACTAATAGGAGAGTTTGCTGGCCTCTTCTCAATACAGCATAATTTCAACACACCAAGCTGAAAAATATTCACAGTGACCCAGTCTGCAATTAGCTGCAGGATTTATTTAGCTTAAAGATGCTTTCAACCCCACATTCCCCAAGAATTGCTGTGGGAGAAGGGTTTGTTTGTTTAAATCACAATAAATAAGATGCTTCTTCCTCTTTGAGTGGTAAATGCAGTCTTGCCTGTGTAAGACTTCCAACTCTATTCAATCTATTTGTGAATTATTCATGTTCTTTTCTGGTGGGAAATTAATCATTTCAACATGGCATTAAACAGATACATCCTAAAATATTCCACTGTAACCCAGAAGCTGTTTGTAATCAATACATACAGCATGAAGATTTGACATTTTCCTCCCCAGTTTTTGATTTGAGTTTCTATTGAAATGAGGCGCATTTTAATGTTGTATTTAATCTTGTTTTTAAACTGAATTTTAATGAATTGTTTTATATCCGGTGTTAGCCACCCTGAGCCCACTCTTTGCTGGAGAGGGCGGGGTATAAATAAATTTTATTATTATTATTATTATTAGTTCTTTTCCCAAACTACTGTTTGTAGAGAAGATGATAAACAGTTTAAGTTAACCACAAAGATTTTTAATGTGTGGGGAGGAATTGTTTTCTCTATTCAGTGGAATTGAATAGAGGCCCCAGGCCCCAAACTAGCTTTTGTGCAAATGCCATTTATTATTGTATGCCTAGTATATGCTTAGTGAGTAATAGTTTGGCAGCTCTCTGAAGTTTCAGTTGCCCAAAAGTGCTCATTCAGTGCCTATTTTCAGTGCCCATATAGAATATTAGATAGACATTAAAACAATTCAGTCTCTCTAGAGCAATGCTAGTTAACCCTAGGCATGTGGCTAAGGGGTTATTATGCCCAGTAACTGGACTGAAGCATATAATTTTAGCTTGGCTAAATAGATAAAATATTAGCTATGTATAAAATATTCTCCAGCGACCACAGGGCTATAGTTACCACATTAGGAAATGTGAGGATTTATGCAGATATACAAGGCTGAAGGCTGTTCAATATAAAATGAAGCACTTCAGCATTTCTTTGCTCTACTTGCTATATTTAGGTGACAAGATTTCAAAGAATATATGTATGACAAACATGAAGGGTGGTGAATATGCTGGATCTGGGCCAACAAACTATTTTTAAACACCCGAGTGCTGGTTATCAGTGTGTTGTTTCCTGTTTCCAGTCCTGTTTACTGACCATAGCAGGCCCTGCCATAGATTGTCAATGTCTAATGACATCAATGCCAATATATTGCTCTTGACTCAGAGCCAGAGACTGCTAGACCTGGGGTCAGCAAACTTTCTCAGCAGGGGCCGGTCCACTGTCCCTCAGACCTTGTGGGGGGGCCAGACTCTATTTTGAAAAAAAGATATGAACGAATTCCTATGCCCCACAAATAACCCAGAGATGCATTTTAAATAAAAGGACACATTCTACTCATAGCTGCCAAGTTTTCCCTTTTCTCGCGAGGAAGCCTATTCAGCATAAGGGAAAATCCCTTTAAAAAAGGGATAACTTGGCAGCTATGATTCTACTCATGTAAAAACATGCTGATTCCCGGACCATCCGCGGGCCGGATTTAGAAGGTGATTGGGCCGGATCCAGCCCCCGGGCCTTAGTTTGGGGACCCCTGGTGCTAGACACTCAGAAGTTCTAGATTTTCTTCATGCTGGCTCATAAAAATGTTCATACAGCTGCCCTATTAGAGGGGAGATGCAATTAACTATCCAACTTGGATACTTTGCTTTATTTTATTGTGGCTTTTTAAAATTTATTTAAAGGACAAACCAAGAAATATTAATTTATTTTCTTCTTTCTGGCTTTCCAAGTAGGGGAGACACTTGCATTGTACATTACTGTTACTGAAAAGATACAAAGTGTTTTGGTTTTCCCTACTGCAGTTAAAGTGAGAAAAATTAAAAGCACATACGATTGGAAACTGTTTTATGTGTATGAATCACCTGAATCTATATACTTTCATATTTTTATACCTGTTTATTAGTTTTAGGTTTTATTTCTGATTTTTCTTACACCTATCTGTTTGTCAATAACTTGTGCTTTATTTATTTTTAAAATGTTTCCGCATACTATATACTGTGGTCTTTGATCACAAATCGCTTAGAGATTAAATGAAAAAACAAGGTTTAAAGCAAGGAATCAAAATAATTAAATAAATGAGACTAGAATCAGTGAAGAGGCAATATGTTCCACATGTTTCCAATTTCAATTGTCTGGACATTCCCCTCTTCTTGCAGTTTGCATACGGCTCATTTCCACCACCAATGAATGAGCCAATCAATGTTCCCTCCTTTTATCGCATGGTTCCCAACGAAGGCCTTCAGTACCAGGGAATTGTCCAGTTACTCCTCCATTTCAACTGGAAATGGGTTGGGCTCATTGCCAAAAATGATGAAGGTGGGGAACAATTTTTGCAGATGATGGATCCAATACTCTCCAGGAATGGAATCTGTTCAGCATTCACAGAAATACTTCCAGAACATATGCATGTCATGAATGCAGATGAACTTATCAAGGACACAAAGAAGGTTTTGCCAATTATCAGTCCAGGAAACATCAACGCTGTTGTTATCTATGGAGAAACCTCATCAATTATAACGTTGGCTAACATTATAGGAATAACCAGAGCCATGAAAGGACTATTTCTTCAAAATAAAAATGTGTTCTCTGCAACAAAAGTGTGGATTACCACAGCACAGATTGACTTCACATTAAATAAATTTCAAAAGTTAATTGAAATTGATATTCAAATTTTTGAAGGTGCTATCTCCTTCTCAATTCATTCCAGGGAATTGCAAGCTTTCCAAGAATTTGTAAAGGAAATCTACCCTTCTTGGTCAGAGGAAGATGGTTTTATGAGCACTTTTTGGACACAAGCATTTGGTTGTTCATTTTCAAACTCTGCATTTGTCTATAAGACATGTACCGGAGATGAGAGCCTGGAGGGCCTCCCTACACCTCTGTTTGAAATGAGCATGACCGGCCACAGCTACAATGTCTATAATGCTGTGTATGCTGTGGCACATGCCTTCCATATCTTGATACAGAAATACAGAACAGTGGAGGGCACAAGCTCATGGTCTCCTTTGCGTGTAGAGCCCTGGCAGGTAATGTTTTCTCACTGGCCTAACCCAATTGCGAGTCAAGGCCCCATCCCCTGCTTTATGATGAAATAAGACACACAGACACAAGTATTTTAGGTTAATGGGCTAAAAAAAAGGCCACAACTTTATTGGTTACAGAATGTGAGTGGTATTGGCTTATGCATTGGATCCGAACTGACTATACTTGACTCCTGCCTGCCCTGCAGGAAGTCACACAAGCGTTAACAACCTGCAGGGGGAGCTTGTTGATGCAAATCAACTGGAAGCTCTCCCTTAGAGTCATCGGAAGGTCGTGCCATGGCCCTAGCCACCACCTGGGCATCGAACAGAAACCACGGCCACCAGATTCCTTTAACGGAATTCTTCTTCTTTGGCGATCACTCGTAGCCAAGTAAGATTGTCTTTCATGAACACGGTTTTAACAATGGATCCGTAAGTGACTGTGAAGGCCAATTCTGGATCAACATGTTCTTCCACAGTGGGGACATTGGTTTCCAGGCAGGAGTTAATCACGGTGTGGATTTGCCAAGCATGCCTTCCTCTTAGCACGCTTCTCCCTTGCGTCCTGAGATCGAGTTTCTTCAAAGCCCATGACACCTTTGGTAAAGGCTATTATCCAACTAGAGCGCTTGCAGGGCAGTGTTTCCCAGTTGTCATATTCCTTCAAGAGGAGGGGTAGGTGATGGCCACAACCTCCCCTCCAACACACAACACATTTTCCAGTGCCTAACCACCAGACCTTACAAAGTTGTGACGATTTGCTACAAGGCAGGCGAAAAACCAAGTGGCTGGTGCCAATCTGCCAAGTGGAAAAAAAATCCTACCAGGCCCCTTCAACAGGCAACCAACTAAGGTCCATAGCAAGGTCAGGAGTTGAATGCCTGACATTAAAGGGAGGGAGGGAGGGAGGGAGAGACGTGTGTGCAGGAACCAAACAGGCTGGGCCTGGGGCCGCTTAAATGCGGCAAAACCATGTCCCCCAGCTAGCCAGATTGGCTGGCTGAGGGCGTGACGCAGGCCCGGGACTCCCTGTGATGCAGGGGGCCCAACCACGCCTCCCCCCCTGTGAAGTAAGCGAGTCCCGCTCACAACCCCTCCCCTCACAGAAGAGAGGCCTTGTCAATACCTGACTATAAGACAGTGGTGTGTCATGCAGTAGCCAAAGGCTATTTCTCATCCATGAATTCTCATTTAATGTTCTCTTTGCATTGATACCAAGGATGAATGTTGTTGTTTTAAGTCGGGCCAATATTTATTCAAGCTTTCCATAGAAAACAAAACAATAATGTCTCCATTCATGGCCTACTTTACATAATGATTTGCGACACTTTCTCCATAACTAGTAACTAAAATGGCATGTTTTCTATTAGTAATGGTAAAAGTATTGAATTCATAAATACTTTGTTTCCTAAACAAAAATAATCTAAATTTGTGAAAGAAAACTAATAGTGATTATATAGCATCACCTGAACACTTTGGTTCTGTCTATCTCTCCAATAGCTGCACTCAGTTCTTCAGAGGATCTCATTCAACAACAGTGCTGGAGATGAAATTACATTTAATGAATATGGAGAATTAGTAGGTGGATTTGATATTACAAACCTGGTCACTTTCCCAAATAACTCCTATGTCAGAATCAACGTGGGAAGACTGGAACCTCGGGCTCCTCCTAGCAAAAAGATCATCTTTAATGAAGAGGGAATCAAATGGCACAGAGGATTGACTCAGGTAGGGAATGGCAAATAACTACACTGCCTTTTTGAGAAAAGGAAATGGTCATCTAATAAGCCAGGAGACCATTTCTATTTTAGCATTTGCTTGCACTTTTATGTGCCACCCGTGAATGTGAGGATCTTATATTCCATTCCATTCCATCTGACTTCTTTTTTTATTAGCAGATCATCTGATATTAGGCAAATACTGCAAGCATTTTTAATGAGGATTCACTCAGGTGGGCAATAGCAAATAATCATCATCAGGTGGGCAATAACAAATCATCATCATCAGGAAGCCATTTCTACATTAACATTTGCTTCCACTTTATGTGTCACCTTTAAATTTAAGGGTCTTGTATTCCATTCCATTTGACTTCTCTTTTTAATACCACATCTTCTGGTATTAAATAAATTCTGCAAACTTTTTTCTAAATACTAAACTGTTCCCATATCTTTGGGTAGGTGCCACCCCTTTCAGTATGTAATGACATCTGCCATCCTGGTTATGGAAAGAAAAAGAAGGAGGGAAAGAAATTTTGCTGCTATGATTGTGTTCGATGTGCAGAAGGAATGATCTCAAATGAGATGGGTAGGACATGTGTTTAGTACATATACCTTTTATTAAAGAGATTTGCTTAACCTCCCCACCCCCAACTTGGATGCAGAATAATATGATTCATACGTCCCTTGGCTGTTCCTTCCTCTCAACCCATCCACCAAAGCTGCAGAAAACACAAGCTGCTGTGGTAATGTGAGGCTACAGCAATACTGACATCCTTTATTAAGCATGTATTTTGGTAAAATATGTTTAAAGCAAAATAATGTTCATACATCAGATGAGTGGAATGAATGTAGAGCTGTATTTCCATGAATGGAGAAGATAACATGGGATGAGGAGGTCTGGATGACAATAAAAGTTCTAGATTGCGAGGGAACAGAAATAGAGTTATCTTCCTTAAGAAGGAGGTTGTTTGGGGAACTAGAGAAGAATGTCAACAAATCAAGCAGCGTTTCTCCCAGACTTTTGCAGTACCAAAATTTCAGTTCTTAGGACTAGTTATTATTCTTAAATTCTAAACCACCTTGTGAATGTTGAATGAGATGAAGAGTGGTATAGAAATTTAATAAATATATATTACAAAATTTGGTGGAAGTGGTCCAAAAAGCACACCAAAAGAAAATATCATTAATATTTAATGATATATTTAATCTATATCCAGATACAATGCTTGGCAGTTATTTTAAAGCTCTTGGCCATAAACATTTTAAAACTTGCCTTGCTTAAAATCAATGAGGATAGATCATTTCCTGATAAGACAGTTCTGAATCCTGAAAACAGTCTTGATTGTTCTTAGCTTGTCATAATTAATTTACTTTTTCAGATGAAGAAACTTGTGTCAGTTGCCAAGAGGATCATTACTCAAACAGAGGACAGAATCAGTGAGCTCCCGTTGCTCTGTCCCAGTTCCTGCCCACCTAGCAGTTCCAAAGCACATCAAAAGTTCAAGTAGATAAATAGGGACCGCTCCGGCGGGAAGGTAAATGGCGTTTCTGTGCGCTGCTCTGGTTCCGCAGACCCGGAAGCTGTCTGTGGACAAACGCCGGCTCCCTCGGCCTATAGAGCGAGATGAGCGCCGCAACCCCAGAGTCGGACACGACTGGACCTGATGGTCAGGGGCTCCTTTACCTTTATGTTAGGGTGAATTTGGTCAGAATTTTTTTAAAGCTTTCATTTCTTAAAAAAATCATTCCTTAAAAAAATAATTTTGTGATAAGATTGTTCTTAATCCTGAAAAGAATCTTGATTGTTCTTAGTGCATCATAATTGATTTACATTTTCAGATGAAGAAACTTGTGTCAGTTGCCAAGAGGATCATTACCCAAACAGAGGGCAGAATCAATGCATCCCTAAGATTCCAAACTTCCTTGCTTTTGATGAAACTTTGGCCATCATTTCAACTATCTCTGCACTTTTGTTGTCTCTGGTCACAGTTCTGGTGCTGGTCATCTTCATTAAGCACCGGGATACTGCCATAGTCAAAGCCAACAACAGAAGCCTCACCTATATTCTCCTCACTTCCCTCCTCCTGTGTTTCCTCTGCTCCTTGCTGTTCCTTGGAAAGCCTATTGAGGCAACCTGCCTTCTCCGACAAACTGCTTTTGGTATCATCTTCTCTGTGTCCCTGTCTAGCATCTTGGCCAAAACCATCTCTGTCGTTTTGGCATTCATGGCTACCAAACCAGGATCCAGGATGAGGAACTGGGTGGGGAAAAGACTGGCTTATTCCACTGTCCTCTCTTGCCCTGTTGTTCAAGTAGCAATCTGTGCTCTGTGGCTGGCAACCTCTCCCCCATTCCCAGACTTGGATATGCACTCATCTGCTGAAGAAATCATATTGTTATGTAATGAAGGATCAGCCATCATGTTCTATTGTGTTTTGGGCTACATGGGCTTCCTGGCCATTGTCAGCTTCATTGTGGCCTTCCTAGCCCGGAAATTACCTGACGCTTTTAATGAAGCCAAGTTCATCACCTTCAGCATGCTGTTATTTTGCAGTGTTTGGGTCTCCTTTGTTCCTACTTACCTGAGCACACAAGGAAAGTACATGGTAGCTGTGGAGATCTTCTCCATCTTGGCTTCCAGTGCTGGATTACTGGGCTGCATCTTTCCCCCAAAATGCTACATCATTCTGGTGAGACCTGAGTTAAATAACAGAGAACAGCTAATACGAAAAAAAATATAAACAGCAGAAGAGATTCTGTTTTCATTCATGAAAAATGAATTAATTAAATTATAGTAGAGACTAATGCTAAGTTTTCAATTACTTTATGACAGAAATGGATCTTTCCTCCTAAATCCAACATGACAGTTGCAAAGTCTGAGTTGAACAAAAACACCTAATAAAATCAATATCTGTGGCTTCATTTATTGTGTTGTTATTCTACATAGTTCTATGGGGAAAGGTATAAATGATGTGGGAATCCTGTAATGTATTTCATATATTTTTTGTTATACGCTGTTGAGTTTACTCTGTCACTAGGTGGCTGCAGTAGCTTCAAGTACCAATTTCCAGGAATGGGAAACATTGACAAGTCCCCAATTGGCTGCATGGTTTAAGAACATATGGAATTTGGCTATTGCTGGGGGGGGGGGAATTGCATATATATTGTATGCGTCCAGGGGAATGGAGGACCAAGATCATTTTTGATGTGATTTTATTTCCTATGCTTTGGACTTTGCTCAATATTCACCATCCATGCCAGGTTCAGTAATATGGATGTATTGATTTATATTGGTGTGTTACCGTTGCTTTTTCTTATTATTTATTTATTGTTTCCTGTCTATATGGTATGATGCAATGCTCTCAACAGAAAAACATAAAAAAGTAAATGTTCCACAGTGTTATCACTACTTTTCTCCATATATTCCAAAATATTTACTATTGTTCTTACATTATCGCCTGTTTGCCTTGTTGTTAAAAATCCAGCTTGGTTTTCGTGCATATAATCCCACAATACAATTTTAATCCTCCTTGCCATTATTGTTGCATATATTTTAGAGTCACAGTTAAGCAAGGTGATAGGTCTATTGTTCTTGACTTGCTCTAGATCCTGATCTTCTTTAGGTATCGATGCAATATTGGTATATTTCCAAGATTCTGGTATCTGTCCCTGCATCCTGACAGGCCCCATCCCTGGCTCCCCATCCTTCCCTGCCTGCTGTTAGGGGTCTCTGGGCCCCGGAGCCTGGCCTTGCCTCACCACCACGTCTGTGACCCCCTCACTGAATGGCTGCCAGATCAGTGCTCACTTGCTCCTTGCTGAGTGTACTCCCCAAGCAGAGAGTGGGCACAAATGGAGGAAGATGAGGAAGGGGCGACCCCATTGTGTCCCAGTCTGGCGCTTCTTTCCATGAGTGTCAGGGGGATTTACCTTTCAAGAGCCATGTCGGCCAACTAGCCCCCCCCCATGTGGGCTTGCACGTGGCACAATACGGCCCCACTTGGCTCCTGTCACACCCTGCCCTATTCTGATCAGATTGGACACTTTACCACCTAATGGTTTTATGTTTTACTGCTTGGATTATTCATCCATCTAGCTCATTATTGTCTACACCAGGTATAGGCAAACTTGGCCCTCCAGACGTTTTGGGACTACAACTCCCATCATCCCTAGCTAACAAGACCAGTGTTCAGGGGTGAAGGTAATTGTAGTCTCAAAACATCTGGAGGGCCGAGTTTGCCTACGTCAGTCTACACTGACTGGGAACAGCTTTGGTTTCAGACATACCTCTTACCCAGCCGTATGAAGTTGAAAGGGATGGAACCTTGGATCTTCTCTTCCATGTTCTCTTCCATGTTCTCCAGCATGGGCTCTTGGCTTTCCTTTGTGGCAGGTAGGCTATGAAAGGCATGGTCACTGCCTCTATTGGGTCTTGCCTTGAGTTTGGTTAATTTTGCCGAAAGGTCAGGGAACATTGTCATCTGAGCTAGTGCCCATACTAGCCTATTGGTTCTTGGCCTTGTAGCAGATCCAAGTTGGCACATTAATAATAGTAATGTTTATTGCATGTATGTATTGTCTTCACTCCCATCAGAATACTCACAAAAAGCCCAGTTAGTATGCCATTGATCCCTCCTAACTTAGAGAATTTCTCTGCCCAGACTATTTTTTGATTCGACTAATTATGTGGATTTGGTTGTTTGCAGATTCCCTATGTTGTTATAATTGAGTAAATACAACATTTTTCTCATTGTAGTTATGGTTTCCTAAGTCCTTTAAGGGTGTCAAACTGATTCCCTCTCCTCATCTGGTTGATGAAGAAATGGAAGGGGAAAGACTTGCCTATTCCACTGCTCTTTCCTGCTACAAGCTTTTAAAATGGACCTGTGCTCTCTGGCAGGCAATTTCTTAGCTATTCCCAGATTTCAGCCTGCACTCCCTGACTCCAGAAATTGTACTTCATTATAATAAAGGGGCATTCACCCTGTTCCATTATATCTTGGACTATGTGGGCTTCATCACTATTGTGACCTTCCTAAACAGAAACACACTAGGTTTGGTAGACTCCTGAATTCTTACCCTTGTTATATATATATATATATATATATATATATATATATATATATATATATTCTTACCCTGTTATATATATTTTTAAATCTTTTTTTCAGACACATAAAGTGCCATAGAACCATAGCATTGCAGAGCTGGAAGGGGGTCACAAGATTCATCTAATCCCGGCATCCCTAAACTTCGGCCCTCCAGATGTTTTGGGCTACAATTCCCATCTTCTCTGACCACTGGTCCTGTTAGCTAGGGATCATGGGAGTTGTAGGCCAAAACATCTGGAGGGCCACAGTTTGGGGATGCCTGATCTAATCCAACCCCTACAATGCAGCAGTTTTTTGCACAACATGGGGTTCAAACCCATGAAAAGACAGGGAAAACATAGTTTGCTAGATGTTTATGCTGCACATGATGCCAGATAGTTTTCAATGCTCCAGGGACTATGGACTATGATCATTACTGTGAAGCATGTAGTTATCTGAAAGCACTGTGATTCAGCCTTCCTCTGGCAATATCCACATGGCACTTCGATGTCAACAAGCATATGCCAGGGCGAAACTTCGGAATGTGCATAAAGACCACCCCATGCCAACGAGAGCTAATCTGCTGTTTGTAGCCACACCCAAGAGCTGCCAAATTTTAATGTAGGCTGACAGTGGAGGTTACTAATGAGTTTAGGCTGAAACAGGGGCTTAATTGTTAAGAGGAATGGATTTTCAGCTCAGGATGTTAGTGTTGCACTTGTTGGTGCTACTCATAGGGCTTCCTCTATTTTTGGTACATCCTGCTTTGCATTGTGTGACTAATCCTATCCATGTCCAACACCAATATTATCAGCCTGGGCACTTCATCATTGGCGGTATCACGACACAGCTGTTCTCACCCTCCTTCACTGAAGTATGCTTCGAGGAGAAGCCAAAGGAAAAGCATCCTGATGAATATGCGTAAGGATATTTTTCTTCCTCAGCATAAAAAAGTCACATGTTAAGGAAAAAAACCTAGACAACAGAAGCAACATTGTGTTGAAAAAGCAATTGATTCAGCGGTGGCAGGTGCCCAGAGAGACTGGAAGGATAGAAGGCAGGGAGACTAACAGTCAACAACAGGCAGGGCAATCTTCTGAGCTGACTGTAAAGAAGGATGAGGGTGGAGTTATGGGCTATTTTATTCACACTTGCTAAAAGTAATTCACACTAGTCTGAATTCTGCAGTGCATGTCTCCAGCCAAATAACATGTGCAAAAATGCAAATTAAATAATAATAATAATAATAATAATAATAATAATAATAATAATAATTTATTTGTACCCTGCTCCTCCGGCTGGGTTTCCCTAGCCACTCTGGGCAGCTTCCAACAAAGATTAAAATACATTGAAATGTCAAACATTAAAAACTTCCCTAAACAGGGCTGCCTTCAGAGTTTTCTAAATGTCAGGTAGTTGTTTATCCCTTTGTGTTGGATGGCTCTCTCCTCGCCTCCTTAATATATATATATGTATTCAATTAATTTTTTATTGTTTTCTTAAACACAAAATTGCAGTATACAAACAAGAAAAGTAATCCATAATAAAAACAGTTCATCTTTTACATTTCTATTACTATTTACTATATACATTCTATTGTTCTGCTGAACGTAACTTCCTCCTTTTTCTGTATCGGTTTTCTAAATTATCATCATATATATATCACACTTTCTTCATTCCTATCTCTGTCATCATCTTACTTACATTACCATATTTTAATTACATCTACTGTACATTATATCTGTTGTAGGTTTTATGTCAATCCTGTTAGTGTCTTTATAGTCTTATCTCACGTCCTTAATATTACTGCGATTCTGTATTGTGCAAATTAGTCTGAAAGAAATAGTCCAAGCAGAAGACAGAAAGTCAATCATAAACATAATCTCTCTCTTGTTTTAGCACAGTGCCAAAGAACTATCAGCATGTCTTATCCTTGGTGTTTGCTGTGAATGAGATAAATGAAAACCCCAAGATTTTATCCAACGTCACCTTGGGGTTCCAGATATATGACAGCTACTTTAATGCAAAGATGACTTATCAGAATACGCTGAACCTCATCTCTCGCCATAAGAAAACTGTCCCCAACTACAAGTGTGGCATTCAGAAGAACCTGCTAGCTGTCATTGGGGGCCTCGAGACTGAAACATCTTTCTATATGGCAACCATCTTAACCCTCTACAAGATTCCACAGGTAAGAAGATTGTGAATGGAATGAGAATTCATAACTGCAGCATATCAGATATTCTCATGGTATATTCCCAGTCTTCAGGTGTGGGTGAAGGAAGGAATCTGTGTGAAGGGCTGTAAAGGATTAGTTACAGAAACAAAGCTTATGGTTCTTGTGTGCTCGCTCTAGGGTTTCCCAAGCAAGGCAGACAGCAGGCAATGTTGATTCCTCAGTTTCTTCCTCACAGTGGGAGCATAGCTGAAAAATGGGTACTGTATTTGGTTAACAATGCATGAGCTCAAGTGATAAAGTTTTGTACCCTAGCTCAACCCATTTACTGTACCTCATGTCCTCAGCCCGTAATGTAGAGATGAGTCACCAGCTACAGCAAATAGGAGAATGAGTCACTAAATTTTGCGATTTTGGTGTATCAGAAAAGCTGCTGACAAAAGCAGGGGGAGCTTAATAGCAGACATTTGTTTCAATTGTTTCAGCTAATCCCATTTCAATATTGTGTACAGTGGTCCCTAGACTTACGAACTTAATCCACTCCAAATGCACATTCGTAGGTCGAAAAGTTCGTAAGTCGAAAAGGAGTTTCCTATAGGAAAAAAAATATTTGGAAAAATTTGTAAGTCAAGGAAACCGCATTTAAAACCGCCAATGGTTTCCGTTCGGATGTAGAAAAATTCACAAGTGTGTGGCCATTTGTCCCATTCATAAGTTGAAAACTTCAGATGTCGAGTCATTTGTAAGTCGAGGGGCCACTGTATAAGGTTTTAATTTATGTGAAAGTTCAGTGCAAGGGCCAATGGAGTAGAGTAGAAAGAGTGTTAGCTTTAGACCTAAATGAAACTCTTTGGGTGTCTGCCTAACCTACTTCTCGTCAATTTTGGCAGGTTCAACAGAGCTTCTTAGGAACAGGATTATCATTAGGGTTGAGACTACAGGGTTGAGAACATTCATCTGCAATGCAAGCCTATTTCATTACTCTCATCTCAGTAGTGCTCCCTTCACTATAGAAAACCTAAATATTCATTTTCTTAGCAGAACACTAAGTGGGGTTAGTATGAAGGAAGGAGGCCCTTAAGCTGTGGGACAGTGTTTCTCAAGCATCCTTCAGCACTACTTCTTTAATTTATAAAGTTCTTTAAATGATCTCCCCTGGGCATAGCTGCCAAGTTTTCCCTTTTCTCGCGAGGAAGCCTATTCAGCATAATGGAATTTCCCTTTAAAAAAGGGAGAACTTGGCAGCTATGTCTCCCCTCCCCCTTTCCCTCTGTCTCTCTGGTGTACGCTGCTGAAATTAAGTATGTATTTGAATATTTAAGCACAAACAAATTTCCTACAAGGTGATATTATTATTATTATTATTATTATTATTATTATTATTATTATTATACATTCTTCCCGTCTAGGTCACCTATTCTTTATTTTCTGAAGCAGTGGGTGCAAAAAAGCATCTTTCTTCCTTATACCAGATGATGCCCAATGAAGCAGATCAATACAATGGGATTGTCCGACTTCTTCTGTATTTCCAATGGGTATGGGTTGGGATCTTTGCAACAGCTGACAATAAAGGAGAAATGTTTGTGAAGACATTGGTACCGCTGCTTTCCCTGAATGAAATCTGTGCAGCCATTATTGAAAGAATGCCAAATGCCAGTCATTTCGTCAATGTGTTTGAGATGGTAGAGAAATATCAGGTTATGGCCAGTTCCTTAAGCAAAACAAATATCACTGTATTTGTTGTAAATGCAGACACTTCCACCATGAAGTGTTTGCTGTGGTTGCTGATAGCGGCGGCAATGTCTGATGTGGGGCCAATAAACAAGGTCTGGGTGCTGACTGCCCTTTTCAATTTCTCATCAGAAACATTTCAAAGAAATCTAGATATACAAAACTTCCATGGTGCCTTATCCTTTGCCATTCATTCCAGTGAGGTTAAGGGGTTCCACAGTTTCCTCCTGAACCTAAATCCCCACTCTGAGGCCGATGGCTTTATCAGGTTGTTCTGGCAACAGGCATTCGATTGCCAATTTCTAGATGTGGAGACGGAGGAGGAATCCTGCAGTGGTGAGGAGAAGCTGGAGAGCCTTCCTGGGGCATTTTTTGAAATGCAAATGACCAGCCAAAGCTACAGCATCTACAATGCCGTCTATGCTGTGGCGCATGCTTTGCATGCCATGTTGACATCCAGAACCAAGCAGAGAGAGATGGTGCTTGGGCACTATGTGGGACTTCATGAGCCACAATATTTTCAGGTAATGTCTAACATGGAAAGCAATTCTTTATATATACATTTTTAATGAAAAGCCTATGTGTATGATGACAGTATTGAGAGTGTGCACACACACTTCCACATCCATAGGGGCTGCTGCTTTTTCATTAAGCTCTTTGTATCTGAAATGACTTGCACCTTATATGCATTCATTATTATTGAGTCTCAGTACAAAGTTCTGTTATAATAAGCTGCAAAAATATATTGCTCTTAAAAATTGCATCTCTTCACATACTGAATAATATTTGACAAACATGATCTTCCAGATGCTCTCAATACATGTTGCAGATTTTAATGACATAACCATATACAGTGGTACCTCGGTTTACAAACACAATTGGTTCCGGAAGTCTGTACTTAACCTGAAGCGAACTTTCCCACTGAAAGTAAGGGAAAGTGAATTAATCTGTTCCAGACGGGTCCGCAGGGTACTGAACCTGAAGCGTACTTAACCCGAGGTATGAGTGTAATTGGTTCCGGAAGTCCGTACTTAACCTGAAGCGTACTTAACCTGAAGCGAACTTTCCCATTGAAAGTAATGGAAAGTGGATTAATCCGTTCCAGACGGGTCCATGGAGTACTTAAACTGAAAATACTCAAACCGAGGCATACTTAAACCAAGGCATGACTGTATACAATGTCCAAATCCTTGATAATCCGTTTCTCCAGGGATGCTATTCTCATTTTCTTCAAGCTATAGCAGATGAATATTCTAGCAGCAGTCTGTAACTATTTGCATGGTTCTCTATATTATGTGTGTATACACACACACACACACACAGAGAGAGAGAGAGAGAGAGAGAGAGAGAGAGAGAGAGAGAGAGAGAGAGAGAGAGAGAGAAATGCCATATAACATTATTAAATTATCCTTCAGCAATATGTGCCCTTCTGATAGGTCTTCTTATGTTCTAAGTGGTTGTGGAATTTGCAGCCATTTCTTAGTCTTGCATACCTGCACATATGAAATAACTGGAGGTGTGTGCATATATGTTTGCCTGCATGTAAGCTGCACATGTTTCTTTCTGCAATACTTTTTAAAACTTTGTTGCAATGCTGTTACAAAAAAAGCACTTTAAAAATGTGAAGGTGTTTCTGCTGTCCCATTTCTTCCCCAGAATTCAAGGAAGATAACAGAATGGGATGATGGTAATAGCTAGTATGGATTCAGGAATCTGTCATTACTGGACATTAGGAAAGAAAACCAGGAGTTTCAATAAATAGTTTGATTTTATCGCGGTATGAGAAAACAGAAGCTTTGTGTATTCTCTGTTTTTACCCAATCTACCATTCTCTTTCTTCCTCTGTAGCTTCAACCTTTCCTGAGAAATACCTTGTTTAACAACAGTGCTGGGGACACTGTCTTTTTTAATGAGAAACATGAGCTAGAAGGTGGATTTGATATTATCAACTGGGTGACTTTCCCAAATAAGTCCTTCTTAAGAGTGAAAGTCGGGAAAATGGATCCCCAAGCTCCACTGGGCAGAGATTTCTCCATCAATGAGAAGATCATTACATGGCACCAGAGTTTTAACCAGGTAGGATCCAACTGCATCTTCTAAGGTCCAGAGTTAGATATGTTGATAATTCCTTAAACTATGCTGCGTGAATTCTTGTTTGCTTCATCGAGGCTTCTTATGCTTAGGAATGGGTTGTGAACATGGCACTGTACTGATTCTGGTACCCAGCATTACTACTCTGCAGCTCTATCCTGATTAGCAGACTAAAATTCCAAGACTCCATCATAGAACCAAGAACTAACGGCAGTTGGCTAATGGAAGGCAGTCATCAGCTGACTTTCTTAATGGATATTTCTCTCAGTTGACAGTTAACTATACATTATTATTTATTTATTTATTCATTTAGTTATTAAATATATATCCTGCCCTTTCACACAAAGGGATCTTTTTTCACTGTCTAGAATCACTATTGAGTTTGCGGTTTCCCTGATCAACAAAAATGAATTTATCTCATCTGCATCCCATGTATATATAAAAAACTAAATTCTCTCTCTCTCCCCCTTCCCTATTAGATCTTTAAACACACAGCTACTGTTCAACATATCTGCAACATAGAGTGGTACCTCGACTTATGAAGACGATCTGTCCCGTGGCCGTCTTCGTAAGTCGAGGTTTTCGGTTGTCGAAGCGCTGCTTTGGCGCATGCGCGAAGCGCAATTTTGTGCTTCTGCTCATGCGCCGACCGCACACGTCTCTCTTCGCAGGCGCAGAATGCACGCACCAGGTGCACACGCCAAAAAGACTTCCGGAGGTTGTCGACTTCAGAAGTTGAAACCTTTGGAAGTCAAAGCCTTCGTAAGTCGAGGTATGCTGTACTAACACAACAATGGCAACTACACTCTGAAGTCAACATTAGTCACACAAATCATTTCCACTCTTTATTTTGTACAATTTCTATTTCCCATTACTTCTTCACACGTAAACATCATCCCTATCAGATTTACTAGTCTTAATATGCTTCAGATGTTAACCAGAAAGAACATGATCATTGACATTTATGTCCCACAGCCATGGAATTCAAGCAAATCAGGTCATTCCCACTAATACGGACACACAAACAATTTACCCCAACCAAAACAGCATTGAGAACATATTACAGTCATACCAATCCCTTAGACAAAAACATCTCATTTCAATAGTACACCCTGTTGATCCAAAATCAAAGAACAAATGAGAATACAATAGAACACAGTTTCTATCATCTGTTTTAAAAATAGGTTGTGCCCCTTGCCCTGTGTAATGACCACTGCCACACTGGTTACAGCAGACAAAGGAAGGAGGGGGAGCCGTTTTGTTGCTATGATTGTGCTCCATGTCCAGAAGGGAAGATTACAAACCAGACAGGTAGGAGACAACATACTATTCTATAATTGCTATTGAAAACATGTTCTTAATGCTGCGATAGAATTTGTTATACTGTATCAAGAGTGAAGGAGATAGTATAGGATCCCATATAAATTTATGTGTATGAGAAACAAGTACAGTCATACCTCGGTTTAAGTGCGCTTCGGTTTGAGTACTTTCAGTTTAAGTACTCCGCGGACCCATCTGGAACGGATTAATCCACTTTCCATTACTTTCAATGGGAAAGTTCGCTTCAGGTTAAGAATGGACTTCCAGAACCAATTACACTCATACTTCGGGTTAAGTACGCTTCAGGTTGAGTACTCCACGGACCCGTCTGGAATGGATTAATCCACTTTCCATTACTTTCAATGGGAAAGTTCGCTTCAGGTTAAGTACGCATCAGTTTAAGACTCCGCGGACCGTCTGGAACGGATTAATCCACTTTCCATTACTTTAAATGGGAACGTTCACTTCAGGTTAAGTACGCTTCAGGTTAAGTACAGACTTCCGGATCCAATTGTGTACTTAAACCGAGGTACCACTATATTTCATTGTTAAAAACAGAGGCGCCATATTCTGAGTAACACTGAGGGGCCCCGACAAGATGTCCTGACGTCGTGTGATGTCCTAATGTCACTCCATGCCCAGCTCAGTATTTGGCCTCAACTATAGATTGAGGCCAAAAAAAGAGATTGAGGTGTTCAACAGAACCATGGCTTCCTGGAGTCGGTGCCTATGATTGAAAAGATAATAACAAAGTCCACCACAATCCACCCATTAGCTTCTGGACATACGTGCAGATTATCCCAAGATAATTTCCTGCCAACCACTTTTAAACTGATACCTGGTGGCAGGACCTTGGAAAGCTACTCTTAATCAGAACAGAAACACTGGGCTAGCTCATCTAATTGTCACACTCAATATAAGGTATGTTTATGCATTCAGAAATAGTCTTTCATTCAAGGAAGATATAGTCCTTGCACATTTTTTCATGGTTCATCCGGTCACCATTGCCTGAAACTGAGATATCTCAGTCAAGAAATGTGAGTTGAACTAGGACACCAGCATTTTCACAAATGGAGATCTGCTACTTCATTATATCCAGCTTACTTCCTCATCAGAGGGAGCACCGTGCAGTTCCTTGGTGGTAGGGGTAGGTTGAGTAGATTATACCAACAGGATTAGTCCTTTAGTCCTTCCTTGGTACTAAGTTTTATTTAGGGAAACAGTGGAAATGATTCCACTATTGATGTTAATGTATGTTTCCCTTCAGCTAGTAAGCTGTGAGACATTGCTTTTGATAAGAAATACTTCTCCATCCATATTCCTTGGCAGTACTTACACATGAGCATAGAAATTACTCTCCCTTTAGACCAAAACTGCAATCCTATGCATACGTAATTAGAAATAATCTCCACTGCGAACTCTAGGGCTTATCCTTGAGACAGTGTGTACAATTATAATGTAACTTACTTAATGTAACGGTTGAACATGTAAACACTCAATCTTGGAAAGAAATACAGGTGAAACTCAGAAAATTAGAATATTATCGAAAAGTGCATTTATTTCAGTAAAGCAACTTATTATTTTTAATTTTTCTTTTAATTTTTACAAATGCTTTCTTTTGGAAACTTCACAATAATAAAACAAATAGTTACAATAATACAAAAATAAACATCACTATTACATTTCATTAATTACATTCCATTTATACTTGACCCGCCTAATGACAAATAATTACAAATACAACAAATAAAGGCTTGACATATCTTGCTTTGCATGTCATGCATCTATCTCATATATTGATTTCACCTTTTAAATTGCATTACTGAAAAAAATGCACTTTTCGATGATATTCTAATTTTCTGAGTTTCACCTGTATCTTTCCTATACTGTACTGTACAATAATCCTGTGTGATCTATACTGTGTACTATAGGAAAATATATGGAGTAAAAAAGTGTATTGAAAAAATTGAAGCACCATGATCATGCCCAGTAAATAACTTTATTTTAGCCAGACCCAGAGTTCTACATATCTCGAATAATGAGCTACTCTTATTTATACCCCCGATTCAAGATATGAATGACTGCTTCCACTGCCAAGAAGATCAATATCCTAACGAGGAACGAAATCAATGCTTTCCAAAAGATGAAAACTTTCTTTCTTATGAAGAACCTTTAGGCATCAGCTTGGCTCTTTTGGCTCTGGCTCTTTCTGGAACTACAGCTTCGGTGTTAGGAATCTTCATCAAGTATCAGGACACACCCATAGTCAAAGCGAACAACCGGAATCTCACCTACACCCTACTCATCTCCCTCTTGCTCTGCTTCCTCTCCTCCTTGCTATTCATTGGGCGCCCCCAGTTACTAACCTGCCATTTATGACAGCCTGCTTTTGGTATCATCTTCTCCTTAGCTGTTTGTTCTGTCTTGGCAAAAACTCTCACTGTGGTTCTGGCTTTCATGGCCACCAAGCCAGGATCCCATATGAGGAAGTGGGTTGGGAAAAGGTTTTCTACCTTTCTTATTCTTGGCTGCTCAATTATCCAGGCAAGTATTTGTATGCTTTGGCTGGGTACTGACCCTCCTTTCCCAGATCTGGACATGCACTCTCTGCCTGAAGAAGTCATAGTGGAATGCAATGAAGGTTCAGCCAACATGTTCTACTATGTTCTTGGTTACATGGGGTTGCTGGCTCTTGTCAGCTTCATTGTGGCTTTCTTTGCTCGGAAGCTGCCAGACACTTTTAACGAAGCCAAATTTATCACTTTCAGCATGTTGGTGTTTTGCAGTGTGTGGCTTTCTTTTGTTCCAACCTACTTAAGCACCAAAGGGAAGTACATGGTGGCTGTGGAGATCTTCTCCATCTTGGCCTCTAGTGCTGGGATTCTGGTTTGTATCTTCTCCCCGAAATGTTATATCATTGTCCTCAGGCCTGAACTCAACAAAAAAGAGCAGCTGAAAATGAAACATTAGTAAAAACAGCTGCAAGTCTGGTGAATGTTTCTCATGCCTATTGTGTGTTCCAGTTTGTTCTAATTGGAATGGTGTGGCCACCATCCAAAATGTAAGAATGCCATTTATAAACAAAGTAGAAACAACAATCAGTACACTTCCACAATAAATAATGCTAGATAAATAAATATTTAAATACTTCCACATCCTTTCTTAGAAATTTTCATGTGGTATTCTTTATCATGCACCTCCATCAACAAGTTGCCAGGATCACAGCATCCACAGCTGGCCAAGAAGAAATACCAACATGCCAAGGAAGAAAGGAAGGAAGGAAGGACTCATCGTTCTACCCGGACACTGAGGTCCAGTGCCGAGGGCCTTCTGGCGGTTCCCTCACTGTGAGAAGCAATGCTACAGGGAACCAGGCAGAGGGCCTTCTCGGTAGTGGCACCCGCCCTGTGAAACACCCTCCCATCAGAGGTCAGAGACATAAGCAACTACCTGACATTTAGAAAATACCTAAAGGCAGCCCTGTTTAGAGAAGTTTTTAGTCTGTGATATTTGATGTATTTTAATGTTTGTTGGAAGCCGCCCAGAGTGGCAGGAGAAGCCCAGCCAGATGGGCGGGGTATAAATAATATATTATTATTATTATTATTATTATTATTATTATTATTATTATTATTATTATTGAAACCAGGAAGCCAGCCCTTCTCTGACTCTCTCTCCTGTCAGCATCTCCATTTAATAAGGGTGAACTTCTACAGGAAATGTGGCAAAGCCCCCCCCCCAAAAAAAAATCAAATCCTAAAATAACATGAATAAAAAGGCAGGGGAAAATCATCACAGTTTCTCCATGGGATAAGGAAAAAACATGAAAGACTGATCAGGGCCTGAGAATCTTCCTTTCATGCAGAAAGTCACAGGTTCAATATGTCTCATGATATAAAACAGACTCATTTTAAGGGTCCAGACTTGCAACATCTTTTCATTGCAAATTTATGAAACCACTAATATTACAAACAAAGCTCTCATGCTAGTCTTTGTATGTTGTGCATGTAAAGACAGAGATATGGAAAATGGTGCATATGCTATATCAGGGGAAAGAATTGAACTTGTTGCTTGTGTGGCGACTGTAGCACCTTTAATGAAATGCACCCAATGCTTCATTCAATGAGAAGCTTTGGCTACAAAGAAGATGCCAGACTCATTTTTCAAAAGGTACTTCATGAAGTTGTCAAGATTCTTAATTTTAACAAAATTATGTGAAGAAATGAGAACTCAATATATGCAGTTATTTTTTGCATACAGAAATGTGTTGGCTGTCAAGTGGAAATTTTGTGAAGCCAATTCTTTGAGTTGAGTGATGAATTATGACTTTTTCCGACAGATTCAAAATTTCCAAGTGGTCATTTGAAAATTTTTGCAGGCCCCTGATGGGATCCCCCAGTTGGCTTAACCCTAAAAGGCCCAGGGCAAGTGTGCCTGTCTGCCCTGCTTTCTGCATGGGCTTGCTTGATTCCCCCCCCCCCTTGATTGATATTATCTAACCACAAGAACAAAGTTGTGTAAAAATGTTCTAACATATGTAACTCCAGACTGCCATGTAAGGCCAAGTACAAAATCCACAAAAACCATGAAATATATGAAATATATTATAACAAAAATATAACCGAAAATAACATGTTAACAAAGATCACTTAAATGGCTATAGCCTATGGCATGCATCCCCGAACTGTGGCCCTCCAGATGTTTTGGCCTACAACTCCCATGATCCCTACCTAAGAGGACCAGTGGTCGGGGAAGATGGGAATTGGAGTCCAAAACATCTGGAGGGCCACAGTTTGGGGATGCCTGGCCTATGGAAACATTCCAAGTATCCAACTCTTAAAGTGCAAAAGTTCACTTTAAAATCCTGCATAGTGTTAGGTGATTGTACAATGAACGCTCATGGATATGATGTTTAAAGCAAAATTCTTCAGTTGCTTTAAACATCATATCCATGTGCGTTCATTGTACAATCACCTAACACTATACAGGATTTTAAAGTGAACTTTTGCACTTTAAGAGTTGACTATACTTGGAATATATGCCATAGGCTATAGCCATTTAAGTGATCTTTGTTAACTCATGTTATTTTAGGTTACAGTCGTACCTCGGTTTAAGTATGCCTTGGTTTGAGTATTTTCAGTTTAAGTACTCCGTGGACCTGTCTGGAACAGATTAAATCACTTCCCATTACTTCAATGGGAAAGTTCGCTTCAGGTTAAGTACAGACTTCCGGAACCAATTGTGTTTGTAAACCGAGGTACCACTGTATATTTTTGTTATATTTCATAGTTTTCATAGTTTTTCATGGTTTGTGTGCATTTTGTATTTGGTTATTATTTCCATGATTGTCTGTTTATTATTATACATGTAAGGCCAAGTAGCTGCCAGATAAGCTAATCTCAAGTAGCAAATCTGTTTTAGCAACTTGTCAAAAGCTTCTTGCATCTTTTGTTTAGGGAAGCTTTTAATGTTTGATGGACTACTTTATTTCAATATTTTGTTGGAAGCTGCCCAGAGTAGTTGGGGAAACCCAGCCAGATGGGTGCGGTATAAATAATAAATTATGTTGTTGTTGTTGTTGTTGTTGTAATTTCCTAGTCAATTTGAAGAGAGGAAGTGACTTACATGTTTGCTGCATACTAACTCTGCATACTAACTATTCTATAGATATTGGCACAGATATATCTCCACGTAGGCCCATATCAGAAATAAAGAGCATGTGCTTGAAAAGATTATCTCATCATCTGATTGCCACAACATATTATATCTCAATTTTTTATCCAAGGGGCTCAAGGTTGTGTGCATGGTTTTCTTCTTTGCCATTAATCCCTACAACAATCCTGTGAGTTAGCGTAGACTGAGAGGCAGTGACTAGCCCAAGGTCACCCAGTGAGCTTCATGGTCTAGTTGGGATTCAAGCCCTGGTCTCTTAGGTCCAATCTGATATTCTAACCACTATGCCACACTGGTTCTCAGTGGATTTAGATTTGTACTTCATAAGAATGGACAATTTTGGATCTTGAGCTGAAACCATAATGTTATGATCTGATCACATACTGTACAATATTGTCAGGGCTGGAGTCAGATGCAGGTAAGCAGGAAGAAGCAGAGCCAGTTGTCAGTGAAGTTAACTTTTTATTCAAGGAAACAACTCAGCAACACTGCCCAGCAGGTCTTGCCCCTATGAAGCAGTTGCCAGGACAGATGGTGCCGTCTTCCGCGCTTTCTAAGTTGTCTCCTTGCCTGGCTGTTTCCCACACATCAAACTGTGTCTGCATACATCTCTGATCTCCTCATTACTCTGTGCATTCTTGAAAAGCAGGGGGAAGGGAGCTTGTCACAGCAAGAGGGGGAGACTCGCTGGATTCTTCAGCAGTCACTAGAGCCCACCCCTTCATTTTAGATTAATTTCTATATACCACCCACCTTCAAAGTAGCTGAGTTTGGGTTGCATCACTTTCCCATGCTCCTTCCATCTTCACTATAATTTCATTATCCCAGCAACCTGAAAAGTCTATTCCAGATTTGTCCAGTCCAGCTTTCCATGCTAACTGATACGATTGCACTGGCTCTCACATTAAAACACAGACTAATTGAAACAGTTACAAAGTAGCTACCGTGTTTCTCATATTATAAGACATGTCTTATATTTATTTTTTCCTCAAAAAAACACACTATGGCTTATTTTCAAGGGATGTCTTATTTTTTTCCTCCTTCTCCTGCCGCGGCCAGCATTGCTGCTGCGCCTATCACTATGTCTTATTTTCGGGGTATGGCTTATATTCCTTGAATGCTTAAAAATCCTGCTATGGCTTATTTTATGGGTATGTCTTAAAATATGAGAAACAGGGTAGATGCCATTGTTAATAGAAGAACAAATGGCAGCTTTGCAATATAGGCCCATTAATGTCATTCAAAAAAATCCTTGTGGCATAAGAGCAAAAGAAAATCACATGTAGTATAATTCATATGATGGAAGGTGCAGTTCTTGGTGGCATCTAAAGGTACCGAGGGATGGAGCAGGTGGTCCTACACAGAACAGACTACTAGAGCTCTAGGCAGATTACAGTAATTTTGGTAACTACATGGTAGAGAATGATTCCTCAATGTTTTTGGTCACTGTTATGCATCCACACTAGCAAACCTCTTCATGCAAAATCTGAATTCATTCCTTTGCAGGGTCCCACCTCACAACTCTTTCATAATCCTATGTAGAATGAAAATAACATAAATGAAGCTAAGATGTTGAAAGGTACATTTTGTTGCTCAACTCAGGCTTTGCAACAATCAGGTTAAAGTTAGGGGGAAAGAGCCATTTCGGTCATGGAACAATTTGTCTCTACAATAATTGAATGAAATAGTTTTGTTTTGTTTTTCCCATAAATTAAAACAGAATCTCATCTGCTGTTTATATTTTATTTCGTATTAGCTGCTCTCTGGTGTTCATCTCAGGTCTCACTAGAATCATATAGCATTTGGGGGAAAAGATGCAGCCCAGTAATCCAGCACTGGAAGCCAAGATGGAGAAGATCTCCACAGCTACCATGTACTTTCCTTGTGTGCTCAGATAAGTAGGAAGAAAGGAGATCCAAACACTGCAAAATAACAGCATGCTGAAGGTGATGAACTTGGCTTCATTAAAAGCATCAGGTAATTTCCGGGCTAGGAAGGCCACAATGAAGCTGACAATGGCCAGGAAGCCCATGTAGCCCAAAACACAATAGAACAGGAGGACAGACCCTTCATTACAGAACACAACTATTTCATCAGTCATTGAGCTCATGTCCAAATCTGGAAATGGAGAAGAAGTTGCAAGCCATAAAACACAGATGCCCACTTGAATATTGGAGCAAAACAGGACAATGGAATAAGCCAGTCTTTTCCCCACCCAGTTCCTCATCCTGGATCCTGGTTTGGTAGCCATGAATGCCAAAACGACAGAGATGGTTTTGGCCAAGATGCTAGACAGGGACACACAGAAGATGATACCAAAAGCAGTTTGTCGGAGAAGGCAGGTTGCCTCAGTAGGCTTTCCAAGGAACAGCAAGGAGCAGAGGAAACACAGGAGGAGGGAAGTGAGGAGAATATAGGTGAGGCTTCTGTTGTTGGCTTTGACTATGGCAGTATCCCGGTGCTTAATGAAGATGACCAGCACCAGAACTGTGACCAGAGACAACAAAAGTGCAGAGATAGTTGAAATGATGGCCAACGTTTCATCAAAAGCAAGGAAGTTTGGAATCTTAGGGATGCATTGATTCTGCCCTCTGTTTGGGTAATGATCCTCTTGGCAACTGACACAAGTTTCTTCATCTGAAAATGTAAATCAATTATGATGCACTAAGAACAATCAAGATTCTTTTCAGGATTAAGAACAATCTTATCACAAAATGATTTTTTTAAGGAATGAAATTTTTAAGAAATGAAAGCTTTAAAAAAATTCTGACCAAATTCACCCTAACATAAAGGTAAAGGAGCCCCTGACCATCAGGTCCAGTCGTGTCCGACTCTGGGGTTGCGGCGCTCATCTCGCTCTATAGGCCGAGGGAGCCGGCGTTTGTCCACAGACAGCTTCCGGGTCTGCGGAACCAGAGCAGCGCACAGAAACGCCATTTACCTTCCCGCCGGAGCGGTCCCTATTTATCTACTTGAACTTCTGATGTGCTTTCGAACTGCTAGGTGGGCAGGAACTGGGGCAGAGCAACGGGAGCTCACCCCGTTGCAGGGATTCGAATCGCCGACCTTCTGATCAGCAAGCCCTAGACTCTGTGGTTTAACCCACAGCGCCACTGGGTCCCTCACCCTAACATACAAAATCACAATTTAAAAATAATTCCTAATCCTAAATATTGAAATGTGGGAATCATTCCAGCAGTCACTTCTATTTCTGTTCCTTCCCACTCTAGAGCTTCCATTGTTTTTCAGACTATTTTTATCCCTTGTTATACTTTCCTTGTGTCATATGATGGTTCACGGACTTCCAGCTCCACTTTCCTGTTGATTTTTAGTCATTTAGTTGTATCCGACTCTTCGTGACCCAATGGACCAGAGCACACCAGGCTTGCCTGTCTTATACTGCCTCCTGCAGTTTAGTCAAACTGCTTTCATACCACTAATCTAATACATGAAAAATACTTCGCTTTTAACATCTTTGGAAATGATCATTTATTCAACTATTGTTTAAAGGTTCCATATGGAATAACACTACTGCTATACTCTCATATTACCATGGGTGCATTATTTTTTTGGCAGCATATGTGGAGATTTCGATAGGAAAGTTCAGCCAAGGGGCACATGAGCCATATTATTCTGTATCAAAAAAAGGTTACATAAATATCTTAAATAGCTGACAAAAGAAAATTGATATTTGGCTCACATAACATCATGTGTTTTGAGGGGAAGGTCAATATTGCAACTTTTTACAGTGAGTGAGAAGAAAGTATGGTCATGTTAACCGGCTGAGGAACTGGATGAATACACGGCTTAAAACTATGATTGTCCCCAACTCCTCAGTATAATTGTAACTATGAAAACAATGAGAACAATACATAAATCCATTTTTTTTTAAAAAAGAAAGAAACTGACAAGATTAATGACAACAAACTTTTGAAAAGCTGCTCACATTTAATTGCGATAAAATGGATCGTTTAGCATATTTTAAGATAACATGCCCTACCCTTCTCATTTGAGATCATTCCTTCTGGACATCGAACACAATCATAGCAGCAAAATTTCTTTCCCTCCTTCTTTTTCTTCCCGTAACCAGGAGGGCAGATGTCATTACATACTGAAAGAGGTGGCACCTACCCAAAGATATAGGAACAGTTTAGTATTTAGAAAAAGTTTGCAGAATTTATTTAATACCAGAAGATGTGCTATTAAAAAGAGAAGTCAGATGGAATGGAATACAAGATCCTTACATTTAAAGGTGACACATAAAGTGGAAGCAAATGTTAATGTAGAAATGGCTTCCTGATGATTATTATTTGTTATTGTCCACCTGATGATTATTATTTGCTATTGCCCACCTGATGATTATTATTTGCTATTGCCCACCTGAGTGAATCCTCTGTGCCATTTTATTCCATCTTCCTTAATGATTATCTTTTGGCTAGGATGAGCCTGATGTTCCAGCCTTCCCACTTTTTTCCTGACATAGGAGTTATTTTGGAAAGTGACTAGGTTTGCAATATCAAATCCAGCTACTATTTCTCCATGTTCATTAAATGTAATTTCATCTCCAGCACTGTTGTTGAATGAGATCCTCTGAATAAATGAGTGCAGCTATGCAGAGAGATAGACAGAACCAAAGTCTTGTTAAGGTGTTGAAATATTCAACATGAATTTTTCATATAGAGTGGTACCTCGGTTTATGAACTTAATCCATTCCAGAAGTCCATTCTTAAAACCGAAACCATTCTTAAACCTAGGCACGCTTTCCCTAATGAGGCCTCATGCTGCCGGGGCCATTCCACCGTTCAGATTTCGTTCTTCGAACGAAGTAAAGTTCGCAAAATGGGACACTACTTCCAGTTTTGTGGAGTTTGTAAACCGAATTGTTCGTAAACAGGACTGTACTTAAACTGAGGTGTGGCTGTAATTTTCTTCCATTAATTTATATTTGTTTTTTTGTATTAGACAAAGTTTTTATGAATTCCAGACTTATGCCATTATGATAGATCACAGTGTGGCAAAACATTAAGAACTGCGCTCAATGTAGACATGATGGTTGATTGTTTGTTTTCTATGAAAAATTTGAATAACTTCTAGTTGGATTTAAATCAACAACAATAACATTTATCCATGGTGGTAATGCTCAGAGTACATTGAACAAGAACTCATGGAAGAGAAATTGGTCATTGGCATTTGGCTACTGCATGCCAAACCATTGCCCTGTGGTTGGGTATTGACAATTGAGTTGGGCTTGCGAGGAAACATTACCTGCCAGGGTTCTACATTCCAATGAGACAATGTGTCCATGAACTCCATTGATCTGTGGTTGGATCTAGAGGACTGCAAGGTATGTAAGGAATGTGCCACAGCATGGACAGCATTATAGACACTGTAGCTGTGGCCGGTCATGCTCATTTCAAAAAATGGTGCAGGAAGGCTCTCCAGCCTCTCTTCCCCGGTACATGTGTTAGAGATGGATGGGGAGTTTGAAAATGAACAACTGAATGCTTGTGTCCAGAAAGTTTCGATAAAACCATCTTCCTCTGACCAAGGATGGATAGTGTGAAGAAATTCTTGAAAGCCTTGTAGCTCCTTTGAATGAATTGAGAAGGAGATAGCACCATGGAAAGTTTGAATTTCAATATCTAGGCGCCATGGAAAGTTTGAATTTCATGGAAAGGAGATAGCACCATGGAAAGTTTGAATTTCAATTTCAATAGCAAGGAGCAGAGGAAACACAGGAGGAGGGAAGTGAGGAGAATATAGGTGAGGCTTCTGTTGTTGGCTTTGACTATGGCAGTATCCCGGTGCTTAATGAAGATGACCAGCACCAGAACTGTGACTATAGACAACAAAAGTGCAGAGATAGTTGAAATGATGGCCAACGTTTCATCAAAAGCAAGGAAGTTTGGGATCTTAGGGATGCATTGATTCTGCCCTCTGTTTGGGTAATGATCCTCTTGGCAACTGACACAAGTTTCTTCATCTGAAAATGTAAATCAATTATGATGCACTAAGAACAATCAAGATTTTTTTCAGGATTAAGAACAATCTTATCACAAAATGATTTTTTTAAGGAATGAAATTTTTAAGAAAGGAAAGCTTTAAAAAAATTCTGACCAAATTCACCCTAACATAAAGGTAAAGGGGCCCCTGACCACCAGGTCCAGTCGTGTCCGACTCTGGGGTTGCGGCGCTCATCTTGCTCTATAGGCCGAGGGAACCGGCGTTTGTCCGCAGACAGCTTCCGGGTCATGTGGCCAGCATGAGAAAGCTGCTTCTGGCGAACCAGAGCAGCGCACAGAAACGCCATTTACCTTCCCGCTGGAGTGGTCCCTATTTATCTACTTGCACTTTTGATGTGCTTTCGAACTGCTAGGTGGGCAGGAACCGGGACCAAGCAACAGGAGCTCACCCCATTGCAGGGATTCGAACCGCCGACCTTCTGATCAGCAAGCCCTAGACTCTGTGGTTTAACCCACAGCGCCACCTGGGTCCCTCACCCTAACATACAAAATCACAATTTAAAAATAATTCCTAATCCTAAACATTGAAATGTGGGAATCATTCCAGCAGTCATCCAGATCTTGGGAGCAACTCTAGTTCATTTGTTGGTATCCTTCATCATCTCTCCAAACAACTTCTTTCTTTTTCTTTTTTTAAAAAAGATACTTCTATTTCTGTTCCCTCCCACTCTAGAGCTTCCCTTGTCTTTCAGACTTTTTTTATCCGTTGTTATACTTTCCTTGTGTCATATAATGGTTCACAGACTTCCAGCTCCACTTTCATGTTGATTTTTAATCATTTAGCTGTATCCGACTCTTCGTGACCCAATGGACCAGAGCACACCAGGCACTCCTGTCTTCCACAGCCTCCTGCAGTTTAGTCAAACTGCTTTCATACCACTAATCTAATTCATGAACAATATTTCGCTTTTAACATCTCTGGAAATGATCATTTATCCAACTATTGTTTAAGGGTTCCATATGGAATAACACTACTTCTATACTCTCATATTACCATGGGTGCATTAATTTTTTGGCAGCATATGTGGAGATTTCGATAGGAAAGTTCAGCCAAGGGGCACATGAGCCATAGTATTCTTTATCAAAAAAAGGTTACATAAATATCTTAAATAGCTGACAAAAGAAAATTGATATTTGGCTCACATCACATCATGTGCTTTGATGGAAGGTCAATATTGCAACTTTTTACAGTGAGTGAGAAGAAAGTATGGTCATGTTAACCGGCTGAGGAACTGGATGAATACACGGCTTAAAACTATGATTGTCCCCAACTCCTCAGTATAATTGTAACTATGAAAACAATGAGAACAATACATAAATTCATTTTTTTAAAAAAAGAAAGAAACTGACAAGATTAATGACAACAAACTTTTGAAAAGCTGCTCACATTTAATTGCGATAAAATGGATCGTTTAGCATATTTTAAGATAACATGCCCTACCCTTCTCATTTGAGATCATTCCTTCTGGACATCGAACACAATCATAGCAGCAAAATTTCTTTCCCTCCTTCTTTTTCTTCCCGTAACCAGGATGGCAGATGTCATTACATACTGAAAGGGGTGGCACCTACCCAAAGATATAGGAACAGTTTAGTATTTAGAAAAAGTTTGCAGAATTTATTTAATACCAGAAGATGTGCTATTAAAAAGAGAAGTCAGATGGAATGGAATACAAGATCCTTACATTTAAAGGTGACACATAAAGTGGAAGCAAATGTTAATGTAGAAATGGCTTCCTGATGATTATTATTTGTTATTGTCCACCTGATGATTATTATTTGCTATTGCCCACCTGATGATTATTATTTGCTATTGCCCACCTGAGTGAATCCTCTGTGCCATTTTATTCCATCTTCCTTAATGATTATCTTTTGGCTAGGATGAGCCTGATGTTCCAGCCTTCCCACTTTTTTCCTGACATAGGAGTTATTTTGGAAAGTGACTAGGTTTGCAATATCAAATCCAGCTACTATTTCTCCATGTTCATTAAATGTAATTTCATCTCCAGCACTGTTGTTGAATGAGATCCTCTGAATAAATGAGTGCAGCTATGCAGAGAGATAGACAGAACCAAAGTCTTGTTAAGGTGTTGAAATATTCAACATGAATTTTTCATATAGAGTGGTACCTCGGTTTATGAACTTAATCCATTCCAGAAGTCCATTCTTAAAACCGAAACCATTCTTAAACCTAGGCACGCTTTCCCTAATGAGGCCTCATGCTGCCGGGGCCATTCCACCGTTCAGATTTCGTTCTTCGAACGAAGTAAAGTTCGCAAAATGGGACACTACTTCCAGTTTTGTGGAGTTTGTAAACCGAATTGTTCGTAAACAGGACTGTACTTAAACTGAGGTGTGGCTGTAATTTTCTTCCATTAATTTATATTTGTTTTTTTGTATTAGACAAAGTTTTTATGAATTCCAGACTTATGCCATTATGATAGATCACAGTGTGGCAAAACATTAAGAACTGCGCTCAATGTAGACATGATGGTTGATTGTTTGTTTTCTATGAAAAATTTGAATAACTTCTAGTTGGATTTAAATCAACAACAATAACATTTATCCATGGTGGTAATGCTCAGAGTACATTGAACAAGAACTCATGGAAGAGAAATTGGTCATTGGCATTTGGCTACTGCATGCCAAACCATTGCCCTGTGGTTGGGTATTGACAATTGAGTTGGGCTTGCGAGGAAACATTACCTGCCAGGGTTCTACATTCCAATGAGACAATGTGTCCATGAACTCCATTGATCTGTGGTTGGATCTAGAGGACTGCAAGGTATGTAAGGAATGTGCCACAGCATGGACAGCATTATAGACACTGTAGCTGTGGCCGGTCATGCTCATTTCAAAAAATGGTGCAGGAAGGCTCTCCAGCCTCTCTTCCCCGGTACATGTGTTAGAGATGGATGGGGAGTTTGAAAATGAACAACTGAATGCTTGTGTCCAGAAAGTTTCGATAAAACCATCTTCCTCTGACCAAGGATGGATAGTGTGAAGAAATTCTTGAAAGCCTTGTAGCTCCTTTGAATGAATTGAGAAGGAGATAGCACCATGGAAAGTTTGAATTTCAATATCTATTAACTTGTGTAAATGATGTAATGTGAAGTCAATCTGGGCTGTCGTAATCCACACTTTTGCTTCAGAGAGCCTTTTTTTATATTCAAGAAAAAGTCCTTGCATTATTCTGGCTGACCCTATAATGCAGGCCAACCACATAACTGATGAAATTTCTCCATGTACGACAACAGCACTGACATTGCTTACACCAAGGATTGGCCAAATACTCTTCCCATATTTCTTAAATTGATTTAATGTGGCAACATGCAGGTATTCTACAGCTCTCTCTGTGAATGCTGAGCAGATTCCATTCCTGGAGAGTAATGGCTCCATTATCTTCAAAAAATGTTCCCCACTTTCATCATTATTTGTAATGAGCCCGATCCATTTCCATTTGAAATGGAGAAGCAATTGGACAATTCCCTGGTACTGAAGGCCTTCATTGGGAACCATGTGATAAAAGGAGGGACCAGTGATTAGATCATTCACTGCTGGTTGAAAGGAGCCGTATGAAAACTGCAAGAAGAGAGGAACATCCAGACAATTGAGAATGGGAAAGGAGTATCTATTTGCTCCTTTCCTCATTCTAGTCTCATTGATTTAATTATTTTGATATTTTACTTTTTCATTTAGAATATTTACAAGGCAATTTAATATCTTGGGATCAATGACCATATATACTAAAACATTTTAAAAATAAATAAATTTGTCAACACTTTTCAGATGAACAGACAGTTGTAAGCAAAACAGGTAGTCATTAGCAAAAATGTACCAAGACTTCCGCCTTGTTCATTCATTCATTCATTCATTTTTTAAAAAGTATCTTAAGTGCTGTACACTATGAAAACAATATAGATTTAGGTAATTCATACACATAAAAGAGGTTCTGCTCTTATGTTCTTGTAAAAAACAAAAACTTTTGGGCAGCTTCTCAGTAACAGTAAAATACAGTGAGTTTCCCCTGGGTATTAATATTGTGAGAGATTTCTAACTTTATTGCATCTGTAAAAGTCATGAAGTACTTGCAATTGAATCACCTCTTATCCCTGCCATCTCCTGACGTACTTCTTCATAAGCGGTATCTTAATAGTTAATTCCTCCCAAAGCTGTTTTGAGAAAGTCTCTTAGGCAGTTACACATATTGTAATGCAATGCAACTCCAAATATTACAGCTCCTTTTATATTTCTTCATCAACTGGTACTCATATTGCACTGGAAAGTAATGGGAGAATAATGGGGCAATTTGCCCTCATACGCAGATCCTACCTGTGGAATCTTGTAAAGGCCCAAGATATCTGCCATGCATGAAGAAGTAAAGGAACTAAGTCCTCCAATTACTCCAATTATATTTTCCTGGATACCACATTTGTAGTTAGGGACAAACTGATTTGATTTGAAAAGCAGGTCCAGGGTGGTTCGATAGGTCATTCTTGAATCAGAGTAGCTGTCGTAGATGTGGAACCCAAGGGTGATATTGGGCAAGATCTTGAGGTTGTCATTGATCTTGTCAACAGCAAAGACCAAGGCCAAGATGTGCTGGTAGAACTTGGTCAAAACACTGCAAAGAAAGTCACTTGTTATTTCGTGGGTGCATTAAACACGGCATAAATTCATTTTAACACTCTATTTATCTACTCTAGATCTCAAAGGCTAAGCTGATAAAAAGCAAGATGAGCAATAACTACAGTAAGTTATACAGTGGTTCCTGCCAACCTAGCAGTTTGAAAGCACATCAAAGTGCAAGTGGATTAATAGGTACCGCTCCGGCGGGAAGGTAAACGTCATTTCCATGCACTGCTCTGTTTCACCAGAAGCGGCTTAGTCATGCTGGCCACATGACCTGGAAGCTATACGCCGGCTCCCTCGGCCAATAAAGTGAGATGAGTGCTGCAGCCCCAGAATCAGTCATGACTGGACCTAATGGTCAGGGGTACCTTTCCCTTTCCCTTTCCCTTTATACAGTGGTAACTCGGTTTAAGAAAAGTCCTGTTTACGAAGAATTTGGTTTAAGAACTCTGCAAAACCAGAAATAGTGTTCTGGTATGCAAACGTTACCTCGGTCTAAGAATGGAGTCCGAACGGTGGATGGGCACCAGCCGCAGGAGGCCTCATTGGGGAAAGTGCGCCTCAGTTTAAGAATGGTTTCGGTTTGAGAAAGGGCTTCCAGAATGGATTAAGTTTGTAAACCGAGGTACCACTGTACTAGAAAGAAAGTAAAATGTATTGTGGCTAGCTTTTTCAGGAATGTGCTTTTAAACTTGTACATCCTAACTAAGGGAATGTTTGGATTAGGCTTCAAACCAAACCATAGTCATAACAAAGATGTTGTCTATTTCTGTATTAATTAGCTGGAGCATTTCCCTAAATTCCACTTTCTTAATTATCAAAATTTCTGCTAAAGTCTGTAGAACAATTGCAACAACAAAGAAAGATAGCAAGTGTTTGACTAATGCTTTGCTGTCCTGGTTTCTAGATCACCTTAACAAGCTGTTTCATGACACAAATGGTCCAAGAATCTATTACCTTTTAGACTGCTTTAATGAATCAATTTCAATTTTATAGTATACCTATTTGCCAGTCACCACTTACTGCTGAAGATATCCAATAAATATTCCATGTGAAATGAAGTCAATGTGTGATTTCTTCACAACATTTTGTTGCCTCTTAAGGTGCAAAGGCAAGTAAAAGCAGAACAACTGCTTTTTTTAAATTGCGTGCTGCTGTATTTCAGTTTTCTTTTAGAAGTAAGTCATTCGAGATAAGAATGATTAAAACTCTAATTTCACCTTGAATTCGTTTTCATCATGGAATGATTTAATCACACACAAACACACTTTGCATACATCCCTTTGCCAGTGGCCATCTGTGGTGAGAATATATATATATATGAGAAACCAAAGGAGATGAGGCCTGCCTTTTTCAGTACAAAGTATATTTTCATGCTGTTGAGGATGGAGAAGCTCCATTTGCTGGATTTCTGTCCATATTTCCCCTCTTAGCTGATATTGTTGACTGTGAGATGTCATTTTCAATAAACAAAGGGCTCTGATCCAATCATTACTACGTGCCTTTGTCACCTGCCTTTAGAAAGTGTTCTGGAGTGCATGCTTTTGCATGCAGAAGCTCCCAAGTTCAATTCCTGGCTTTTCTGATACGCTAGAGAATGACTGGTGGTCAGTCTTGGCAATTCTAAACTAGATGGTTCAATGATCTCACTCAGCATAAGGCAGCTTGCTATATACAAATATTATTTAGCATGATCTTTAGTTACGATTATTTATTCCCTACGCTATGAACACAACTTTTCATTCAAGGAACTTTTCATTCAAGGACAGGATGCATGGTTCTCCCCTTGTGGGAATTTGAACTCAAGTCTCCACAATCAGGAGTGAAGAAACTAATGAAAATCAAACCAATGCACAACAGCAAAGAGAGGCACGCATGTTCATTCCCAAAGCAACTCAAAATAGCTCCTACAGAAAATCAATAAAAAAGACTAAGTCAGCCCTAAGCACCTTTCTGTAGAGGCAGTTTTTATCCCTGGCACCTAACAGTCTCCAGAGTTTGATGGCTCTCCATACCGCAGACAGCAGACAGAGTTGGTGTCAGCAATGAAAAACGTTATCTATAAGGATTACACTGCCAATCTTCATGAAGACCTGAATAATATTAGTGATTTGAGGAGCACATATCAGGCAAGGGACATACAGAAGGAACAAATAAAGAAGTGTGGAAGGAATTCTATACCACAAGAAGATAATGAAACGAAGTGGATAATGAACATTCCAATAGTGTTCCCTGCTAAAGAATCACTAAATTAAACTAAAGACTTACAGTGGGATTTCAGTCAAGACCAGAGAAGGGTGTTGTTTGAAGAGGACTGGTTGGGAAAGGTAATGGATATGAGACACCATCCCACCGATGAGGAGATCACCTGGCTCATACCACTCGTGTGGAATATGTACAGGATCATTTCTGGTGCATTTCAAAGCGTGCATTTTGCACTCTATGTTTGAAAGCAGCAGGAGAAGCAGAAAAACCATCCCGATGGCAAATTTCCCTCCACAAATAGATTCACCAGCCTATTGTTAACATCAGCCTCATTTGAATAAGATGACTTTGGTGGCAGCTGACTTTGACAAATGAGCTCTTTAAAAAGGCAACTATCTACTTTATAGAATCATAGAATCATAGAGTTGGAGGAGACCACAAGGGCCATCCAGTCCAACCCCCTGCCAAGCAGGAAACACCATCAAAGCATTCTTGACATATGCCTGTCAAGCCTCTGCTTAAAGACCTCCAAAGAAGGAGTCTCCACCACACTCCTTGGTAGCAAATTCCACTGACGAACCTGACCTCAGCACAGTTATAAAAGCATGCTATGAATGCCAGTATATAAGCACCAACATAGAGAAAGAAAATAAGGTGATCAAAATGGCAGGGCCCTGTCCCTCTTCTGACCCTAATCTTAGAGGTCTATGGAATATTGCAGTATTTATAATCATGTTAGACCTGGGATTTTCCTGCTGCCTTCAGGAGAGTCAGTGGTGCTTTGAGCATGTGAATTGATTGTAGTGTTTTTGATAATTACAGGTCAAATAATGGCAGAGAAAGGAATAGTAGTGAAAGTCAATTTCAAATTGACTCATAGTGACTGTAGGGATTAAATGAACATGGAGCCAAGAGTGTGTTTAGATGTGTATGCTACAATGAACCTTTCCATCTCCTAGGACAAACCTGCAATTGTGTTTTGTGTTTTGTTTTAATCCACTTGGTGAGCAGACCCAAATTCACCCTGCACTAGAATGTAAACTAACATTTAAAACAAAATAATAAATTTGTAAGACACCTGAATTTGGGCATAAAAGTATTCATCCCCTCTGCCCCTGGATATCTGATTCGGAGCTGTTGAAATATTCTCTGGGATATCTAAGACTGAAGGTACCCTATTTGCTATCTTGTGGAAGAGACCACAAGGGTCATCCAGTCCAACCCCCTGCCAAGCAGGAAACACCTGTGAGGAGTAACAAGTAACCAAAGAGTTAACTGTGTACTGTAGCACCTGACCACTGAGGAATATCATGTTACAGAATGTACCAGAAGTGTTTCTGTATGTTTCAGTTGGTTTCGTTTCTGCCTGGGAGACGGTCGCAAGATGTCTGCGCTCTCACCAGGTTGTTTGTTATTTTACTCTCTAGAATAAACTTAAGTAGTTATTAGAACACCTTGGACTCTGTGTGTTCTTAAGAGGCTTTTTATCCAACGGCTATACAAGCTTTCGCTGTGTGAGAAGAAGAAGAACTCTGCTGTGTGTGTTTTACTGCCAGCCCGGGTCTATGGAGCAGAAGCGCTAGAGAAAGCGCGCTGGGCGATAATTAGTGGCTCCTAATTGAGTCATAAACAACTCAATGGAGCCCTATACTCGTCACAGGTTATGGGTCCTGAACCTAATCAATCACCAAAGCAATAAAAGGTGATTGCAGCTGTAAAAGCCTTGGAGAAAGCCGGTGTAAAGAGCTAGCTGGGAGAAACCTGTTGTCTTGCAGTCGGCAATCAACAGATGCACTCGCTAGCAGAAAGACCCTGTACCAGAAGGCTGGGATCCGCAGTCTACCCGGAGGAGCAACGTGAGCTATTCTGAGTGAGTACACGGACACGGAGCCCGGGGGTGGACAAGATGGCGGAGCAGCTACAGGAGTCATTTGTCGTACCGTTCCAGAGGTTGAATGGCGATAACTATGCAGAGTGGAGAGAAAGGGCCAGAATGTGGTTGCTGGGAAAGGATTTGTGGACTTGTGTGTTAAATCCTCCAACCCCTGTCGCTGATAATTCAGCAGCTGAAGCACAGAGGTTTGCAGCAGAAACCAGGAAAGACAATAAGGCTTTATGTGCCATTGCCATGAGCTGTGATGCTACGCAACTGCCCTATGTGCAAAATGCTGAAAATGCCAAGCAAGCCTGGGACAGTTTGGAAAGGGTCCATCAGAGAAAAACAGCTGGAGCTAAGCTGCATGCTATGAGGCATCTCTTTGAGTTGAGACTGAGACCAGGGCAACCCATTAAGGAGCACATTGCCAATGTGATTGATGCATTCCATAAGCTGCAGCGGCATGAGATTGTGTTCAAAGAGAAGGAAAAAGTTTATATTTTGCTGTCTAGTTTGGGAAACGCCTATGAACATTTGTGTTTAACATTTGAGACCATGCCTGAAGCTGAACTCTCGATTGCTTACGTTTCTGGGCGTTTGGCGGATGAGGAACAGAGACGCCAGAAAGAATCGGCTGAGAAGGGGGGCCGTGGGCGCAGAGAAGCCAGTGGGGGTGCAGTAAAAAGCACTGAGGAATCCACTGTGAGTGCGTGCGCAACAAGGCTTTGTTTTCGGTGCCAGGAGCCGGGGCACGTAGCGAGATTTTGCCCAGCTCCGGAAGCAGCCAAGGTCACTCAGCCAGGTGCCAGGCAACCCAGCGGACGTGGTCGTGGGACCAGCCAGCAGCGCCGAGGCAGAGGACGTGGGAAAACTCCAGATAAGCCTGTCAGCCATCTTTCTGCTGCCTTAGCAACGGTTCGAAACAGAGGACAGGACAGTTTCACTTTTATTATCGACTCAGGCAGCAGCCATCATCTTGTACCGCCTTCAGGACAGATCCTGAACTGCAGGCCACTTGAAGATGAAAAGAGCCTGCATCTTGCTGATGGTTCTTCTGGAACAATTAAAAGCAAGGGTGTTTTTTATATGCAATGCTTAGACACTAACCTTGATGTTTATGTTGTACCAGGCATGGAGAATGGTCTTTTAAGTGTGTCTTGCTTATTGCGTGAGGGCTTTGAAATAAGTTTTGCCAATGGTGTTTGCAAAATTGCCAGAGATGGGGCTGAGCTGGTAAGCGTTACTGTTGGGTCTGATGGTCTGTTTGTCCTACATGGGAGGGGGCAAGCAGGTGGAAGTAACACTGGTGATGCTCAGGCTAAAAGTGCCAATACCCCAAAGGGCACAGAGGGCGCTATCCATAAGGATTGTATTCATGCTTGGCACAGAAAATATTGTCACATGTCTTTTCCTTATGTGAAAAAAGCCCCTGATTTTGTCAAAGGTTGCAGGTTCAAGCCATGTCAAAAACACCTGCAATGCCGCGCATGTGCGAAAGCGAAGACGAAGAGATGCTCTTATCCTAGGTCTGAGAGGAAGAGCACAAAACCATTTCAGTTAGTGCACATGGATATTTCTGGGCCTATGTCAACGTCAAGTTTAGGTGGTTCAAAATATGTTTTGTGTCTTCTGGATGATTTCAGCCATTTTTCCTGGGTCATAACACTGAAAGAGAAGGGGGAGGCTGCCAAAGTAATAAAAGAGTGGGTAGCCGAAGTAGAACTGCAGTTCTCCGTCACTGTCCAGTGTTTTCAGAGTGACAGGGCAGGAGAGTTTTTGAGTGCAGAACTACAAGGGTTTTTCCGCAGCAAGGGAATTAGGCACAGGAAAACCGCTCCTTTTAGTCCACAGGAGAATGGTTTAGCTGAAAGGAAATTTAGAACGCTGTCTGAACTGGTGGAGGCAACGTTGTTTGATGCAGGACTACCCCAGAAGTTTTGGGGGGAATGCTATAAATTTGTGAATTATTGTTCAAACCGCGCTTTTAATTCAGTTGTGGACAACACACCCTACTACATGTTGTATGGCAAAGTTCCGAAGGTGCACTATTTCAGAACTTTTGGGTGTGAGGCTTGGGTTTTAATTCCAAAGCAGAAGCGCAGAAAGGGAGGATCAAGATCCAGAAAAATGATCTTCTGTGGTTACGAACCAAACTCAAAGGCTTGGAGGTTTGTACCAGCAGAGGGGGACCAAACCCGCGTTCACATTAGCAGGAGTGCTACGTTCTGTGAACAAGAGGGCTGGAGACGCATTCATGCTAACCCCGAAGTTCTTCTTGACTGGTCTTCAGGTTTTGATCAGGAAGAGGAAACTCAGGTAGCTGATGCTGGAGTTCCAGGTGCTGCAGGACCAGATCCAGGTCAGGCAGCTGGTCCAAGTGGTGTAACTCCTAGGGAAGTGAAGCAAGTAGTCAGAAGCGCACCGACTTCACCCCAGGTCAAGCCTGGGAAGTACAGCAAACGTGGTAGGTCACCCACTTCACCCAAAGCAAGCCCAGAGGGGGCTGCAAAGCGTAGTAGGTCTCTTGACAGTGCTGCTAGTCCGAGAGAGCCACAGTCAGAGACAAGCAGTTCGGATTTAGAGGGGGAAGATGTGGGACCAAGGCGTTCAAAACGCACCACGAAAGGTAAACCACCTGAAAGGTTTTCAGCGGTCAGTGTATGGGCGAACCTAGCAGTGTGTGAGCCTGAAAGCTTTGAAGAGGTGCAACAGTTGTCAGTGGAGGAAGCTAGGAAGTGGAAAATTGCAATGGAGAAAGAGTTGAACTCCATGCAATCTCTTGGTGTGTATAGCCTAACACAGCTGCCAGAAGGCAAGAAAGCAGTCAGTTGTAGGTGGGTCTACAGGTTGAAACCCACAGTGACTGGAGAGCCTCAGTACAAGGCTAGATTAGTGGCTAGAGGTTTTACTCAGAAGAAAGGAATCCACTACACAGATGTCTTTAGTCCGACTTCGAGAGCGGAATCTTTCAGGATGCTTTTAGCGACTGCAGCGCAGAGAGGCCTAGTGGTCAACCACTTTGATGTGGACACCGCGTATTTGAACTCTGACCTCCAGGAGGAGTTGTACATGTTGCCTCCTCCAGGGTTTGAGAGTGACGTGCCAGGTCAGGTGTGGAAGCTGCACAAGTCGATCTACGGTCTGAAGCAATCAGCTAAAAATTGGAATTCATGTCTTGATTCTGTTTTGAAGAGCCTAGGTTTCAGGAAGAGTCTAGCTGACAGTTGTCTGTATCTCAGAGGTGAAGGAGAACAGCAAGAACTGTTGCTTGTCTATGTTGATGACTTGATTTGCTTAGCAAAGAGCCAGATGCAAGTGCAGAAGTTTGCAAAAGAGCTAGGCAAGAGGTTCAAACTCAAGAATCTAGGTGCAGTGAATGTTTATCTAGGTGTGCAGATAGACAGAACTGAGGATGGAAGTTTCTTGCTCAGTCAGAAAGGCAAGATTGAACATTTGCTTGAGAAGTTCAGAATGTCTGACTGTAAAGGGGTCAGAACACCCATGGAGACAAACTTTGTGAAAGAGTCACAAGTGAAGGACAAAGTAGCGTTTGAGAGTCCTGAAGTGTTTCAGTCAGCGCTAGGGAGTCTGTTGTATTTGTCACAATGGAGCAGACCAGATATTGTTTTTGCAGTCAATTTGCTCAGTAGAGAAGCATCGAAACCTAGCGTGCATGCTTGGAATGGCATTAAGAGAGTGCTTAGGTATTTGCAGGAGACCAAAGAGTATTGTTTGGAGATGTCAGCGCAAGGTGAGCCACAACTCACTTGTTTTGCAGATGCTGATTGGGCCAATCAGGAGGACAGGAAGTCAGTGACTGGTTTGGTAGTCAAGTTTGGAAATGCCCTGATTGGTTGGCGGTCGCGCAGGCAAAGCCTAATAGCAATGTCTTCCACGGAAGCCGAATTCTGTGCGTTGTCTGCGACATGCACTGAATTGGAGTACTACAGATGTTTGGTCCAGGAAATCTGGGGTGATTGTAGCCAGCCCATCACTGTTTGGGGCGACAATCAACCATCTTTGAGACTGGCGGAGTCTGGACAGTTCAAGGCCAGAACCAAACACTTAGACATCCGCTTCCGAAACGTATGTCAGAGCATACAGGTAGGCTTGGTGAAGTTGAGGTATTGTCCAAGCCAGGAGAACCTAGCAGATGGGTTCACAAAACCCTTGAGTTTCCAACGGCATGGGGAATTCTGTGAAGGGTTGGTTTTGGGGTAAGTTTGGATACCCGCTATCCCCAGTGTTCAGGTGAGAGGGGGTGTGAGGAGTAACAAGTAACCAAAGAGTTAACTGTGTACTGTAGCACCTGACCACTGAGGAATATCATGTTACAGAATGTACCAGAAGTGTTTCTGTATGTTTCAGTTGGTTTCGTTTCTGCCTGGGAGACGGTCGCAAGATTTCTGCGCTCTCACCAGGTTGTTTGTTATTTTACTCTCTAGAATAAACTTAAGTAGTTATTAGAACACCTTGGACTCTGTGTGTTCTTAAGAGGCTTTTTATCCAACGGCTATACAAGCTTTCGCTGTGTGAGAAGAAGAAGAACTCTGCTGTGTGTGTTTTACTGCCAGCCCGGGTCTATGGAGCAGAAGCGCTAGAGAAAGCGCGCTGGGCGATAATTAGTGGCTCCTAATTGAGTCATAAACAACTCAACGGAGCCCTATACTCGTCACAACACCATCAAAGCATTCTTTTCATATGGCTGTCAAGCCTCTGCTTAAAGACCTCCAAAGAAGGAGACTCCACCACACTTCTTGGCAGCAAATTCCACTGTCGAACAGCTCTTACTGTCAGGAAGTTCTTCCTAATGTTTAGGTGGAATCTTCTTTCTTGTAGTTTGAATCCATTGCTCTGTGTCCGCTTCTCTGGAGCAGCAGAAAACAACCTTTCACCCTCCTCTATATGACATCCTTTTATATATTTGAACATGGCAATCATATCTCCCCTTAACCTTCTCTTCTCCAGGCTAAACATACCCAGCTCCCTAAGCCATTCCTCATAAGGCATTGTTTCCAGGCCTTTGACCATTTTGGTTGCCCTCCTCTGGACACGTTCCAGCTTTTCAGTATCCTTCTTGAGCTGTGGTGCCCAGAACTGGACACAGTACTCCAGGTGAGGTCTGACCAGAGCAGAATACAGTGGTACTATCACTTCCCTTGATCTAGAGATGCTATACTCCTATTGATGCAGCCCAGAATTGCATTGGCTTTTTTAGCTGCTGCATCACACTGTTGACTCATGTCAAGTTTGTGATCTACCAGGACTCCTAGATCCTTTTCACATGTACTGCACTCAAGCCAGGTGTCTCCCATCCTGTATTTGTGTCTTTCATTTTTTTTGCCCAAGTGTAGATACACTCAACTTGGCAAGAAAACACTGTGGCCTAAGCCTAAATAAGAAACTGTACTTTCACTGTAAGTATTCGTTTGTCCAAACACCATTTTAGATATTTTGTTTAAATACTAACGAACTTAACTTGAATGTATTAAATTAACAGAAAGAAGAATATACCACTGAAGAAGCCCAATACTGGGTGAAACAGGTCCTAAACGCCGGCAACCTGTCTGTCGCGTCATTGCTGACCCACCCTGTATCGCATGTAATTTGCGTTCACCTTATTTCCTGTAAATACATTTAGACTTTGGTTATTTCTTTGCCTTCGTGTTCTGCCTGTGTTGTGTCACATTTGAACTCTGCACGTTTTGGCAGCATTGGCCCATTGTTTTGGCTTTTGATGTAAGGCCACGTAGTTGCCAGATAAACTAATCTCAAGTAGCAAATCTGTTTTAGCAACTTGTCAAAAGCTTCTTGTATCTTTTGTTTAGGGAAGCTTTTAATGTTTGATGGACTACTCTATTTTAATATTTTGTTGGAAGCCACCCAAAGTGGCTGGGGAAAACCAGCCAGATGGGCGGGGCATAAATTATTATTATTATTTATTAATATTATATTCTATTTAATTTGAAGAGAGGAAGTGACATGCATGTTTGCTGCTTGCTAACTATTCTATAGATATTGGCACAGATATATCTCCACGTAGGCCCATATCCAAAATAAAGAGTATGTGTTTCAAAGGATTATCTCATTATGTGATTACCACAACAAATCAAATCAAACTTTATTTGCGTAGCCAACAGGCCATAGCATCAAAAGGACAAACACCAACAAAAATACATTACAAATATGGTTACCAATAAAACCTATTAAACCTAATAAAACCCATGGTAAAAGCTAGGTTACGATTACCAAAACATATTATATCTCATTGTTTTTCTCCAAGGGGCTCAAGGTTGTGTACATGGTTCTCTTCTTTGCCATTAATCCCTACAACAATCCTGTGAGTTAGGTTAGACCAGGCAACCCCAAACTGCGGCCCTCCAGATGTTTTGGCCTACAACTCCCATGATCCCTAGCTAAGAGGACCAGTGATCAGAGATGAAGTTTGGGGATGCCTGAGAGGCAGTGACTAGCCCAAGGTCACCCAGTGAGCTTCATGGTCTAGTTGGGATTCAAGCCCTGGTCTCTTAAGTCCAATCTGATACTCCAACCACTATACCACACTGGTTCTCAGTGGATTTAGACTTGTACTTCATAAGAATGGACAAATTTGGATCTTGAGCTCAAACCATAATATTATGATCTGATCACATACTGTACAATATTGTCAGGGTTGGAGTCAGATGCAGGTAATCAGGAAGAAGCAGAGCCAGTTGTCAGTGAAGTTAACTTTATTATTCAAGGAAACAACTCAGCAACATTGCCCAGCAGGTCTTGCCCCTATGAAGCAGTTGCCAGGACAGATGGTGCCGTCTTCCATGCTTTCTAAGTTGTCTCCTTGCCTGGCTGTTTCCCACACACCAAACTGTGTCTGCATACGTCTCTGATCTCCTCATTACTCTGTGCATTCTTGGAAAGCAGGGGGAAGGGAGCTTGTCACAGCAAGAGGGGGAGACTCGCTGGATTCTTCAGCAGTCACTAGACCCCCCACTCCTTCATTTTAGATTAATTTCTATATACCACCCACCTTCAAAGTAGCTGAGTTTGGGTTGCATCACTTTCCCATGCTCCTTCCATCTTCACTATAATTTCATTATCCCAGCAACCTGAAAAGTCTATTCCAGATTTGTCCAGTCCCAGCTTTCCATGCTGATGTTGGGATTCCTATACACTGGCCAGCTAAGCAGCTTGAGCCAGGCTAGTGATGTTATTGGGTCTGTTCCCAGGAGAAAGGAAGTCCTTATCTCCTGGTGCTCACATGATGTTTTTCACTGTACTGTGTACACTTTCTCTTTCGGCTATGCAAGATGTCAGACGCTACGCTGCATCTCTCTCTGTATAATAAAGTAGTTGGACACTACTTATTGATTCCTGTGTGTTGTTCTTCAAACTGAAGGCACTCGCAATTCGCTGCACTCCCAGACTCACAGTAGCCAGGTGTGCTCTGGCTTCTGTTAGCTGCATGGGGCAGACTCACATCTGGGCCCCGGCTATGGAATGCTAACAGCTGATACATTGCACTAGCTCTCCCATTAAAACACAGACTAATTGAAACAGTCACATATTAGCTAGATGCCATTGTTAATAGAAGAACAAATGGCAGGTTTGCAATATAGGCCCGTTAATGTCATTCAAAATAATCCTCGTGACATAAGAGCAAAATAATATCTCGCGTAGTATAATTCATATGATGGAAAGTGCAGTTCTTGGTGGCATCTAAAGGTACTGAGTGTTGTAGCAGGTGGTCCTACACAGAACAGACTACTAGAGCTCTAGGCAGATTATAGTATACCAGTATACCTAAAGGAGCGTCTCCACCCCCATCGTTCTGCCCAGACACTGAGGTACAGCTCCAAGGGCCTTCTGGCGGTTCCCTCATTGCGTGAAGCCAAGTTGCAGGGAACCAGGCAGAGGGCCTTCTCGGTGGTGGCGCCTGCCCTGTGGAATGCCCTCCCATCAGATGTCAAAAAGGAAAACAGCTACCAGATTTTTAGAAGACATCTGAAGGCAGCCCTGTTTAGGGAGGCTTTTAATGTTTAAGAAATTAGTGTATTTTAATGTTTCTGTTGGAAGCCGCCCAGAGTGGCTGGGGAAATCCAGCCAGATGGGCGGGGTATAAATAAATTATTATTATTATTATTATTATTATTATTATTATTATTATTATTATGTAATTTTGATAACTACATGGTAGAGAATGATTTCTGCAATGCTTTTGGTCGCTGTTATGCATCCACAGTAGCAAGCCTCCTGATGCAAAAACTGAATTCATTCCTTTGCAGGGTCCCACCTCACATCTCTTTCATAATCCTATGTAGAATGAAAATAACATAAATGAAGCTACAGATGATGAAAGGCACATTTTGTTGTTCAACTCAGGCTTTGCAACAATCAGGTTGAATTTAAGGGGAAAGAACAATTTCTGTCATGGAACAATTTGTCTCTACAATAATTGAATGAAATAGTTTTATTTTTTTCATAAATTGAAAGAGAATTTCATCTGCTGTTTATACATTTTTTTTGTATTAGCTGCTCTCTGGTGTTCATCTCAGGTCTCACCAGAATGATGTAGCATTTGGGGGAAAAGATGCAGCCCAGTAATCCAGCACTGGAAGCCAAGATGGAGAAGATCTCCACAGCTACCATGTACTTTCCTTGTGTGCTCAGATAAGTAGGAAGAAAGGAGACCCAAACACTGCAAAATAACAGCATGCTGAAGGTGATGAACTTGGCTTCATTAAAAGCATCAGGTAATTTCCGGGCTAGGAAGGCCACAATGAAGCTGACAATGGCCAGGAAGCCCATGTAGCCCAAAACACAATAGAACAGGAGGACAGACCCTTCATTACAGAACACAACTATTTCATCAGTCATTGAGCTCATGTCCAAATCTGGAAATGGAGAAGAAGTTGCAAGCCATAAAACACAGATGCCCACTTGAATATTGGAGCAAAACAGGTCAATGGAATAAGCCAGTCTTTTCCCCACCCAGTTCCTCATCCTGGATCCTGGTTTGGTAGCCATGAATGCCAAAACGACAGAGATGGTTTTGGCCAAGATGCTAGACAGGGACACAGAGAAGATGATACCAAAAGCAGTTTGTCGGAGAAGGCAGGTTGCCTCAATAGGCTTTCCAAGGAACAGCAAGGAGCAGAGGAAACACAGGAGGAGGGAAGTGAGGAGAATATAGGTGAGGCTTCTGTTGTTGGCTTTGACTATGGCAGTATCCCGGTGCTTAATGAAGATGACCAGCACCAGAACTGTGACTATAGACAACAAAAGTGCAGAGATAGTTGAAATGATGGCCAACGTTTCATCAAAAGCAAGGAAGTTTGGGATCTTAGGGATGCATTGATTCTGCCCTCTGTTTGGGTAATGATCCTCTTGGCAACTGACACAAGTTTCTTCATCTGAAAATGTAAATCAATTATGATGCACTAAGAACAATCAAGATTTTTTTCAGGATTAAGAACAATCTTATCACAAAATGATTTTTTTAAGGAATGAAATTTTTAAGAAAGGAAAGCTTTAAAAAAATTCTGACCAAATTCACCCTAACATAAAGGTAAAGGGGCCCCTGACCACCAGGTCCAGTCGTGTCCGACTCTGGGGTTGCGGCGCTCATCTTGCTCTATAGGCCGAGGGAACCGGCGTTTGTCCGCAGACAGCTTCCGGGTCATGTGGCCAGCATGAGAAAGCTGCTTCTGGCGAACCAGAGCAGCGCACAGAAACGCCATTTACCTTCCCGCTGGAGTGGTCCCTATTTATCTACTTGCACTTTTGATGTGCTTTCGAACTGCTAGGTGGGCAGGAACCGGGACCAAGCAACAGGAGCTCACCCCATTGCAGGGATTCGAACCGCCGACCTTCTGATCAGCAAGCCCTAGACTCTGTGGTTTAACCCACAGCGCCACCTGGGTCCCTCACCCTAACATACAAAATCACAATTTAAAAATAATTCCTAATCCTAAACATTGAAATGTGGGAATCATTCCAGCAGTCATCCAGATCTTGGGAGCAACTCTAGTTCATTTGTTGGTATCCTTCATCATCTCTCCAAACAACTTCTTTCTTTTTCTTTTTTTAAAAAAGATACTTCTATTTCTGTTCCCTCCCACTCTAGAGCTTCCCTTGTCTTTCAGACTTTTTTTATCCGTTGTTATACTTTCCTTGTGTCATATAATGGTTCACAGACTTCCAGCTCCACTTTCATGTTGATTTTTAATCATTTAGCTGTATCCGACTCTTCGTGACCCAATGGACCAGAGCACACCAGGCACTCCTGTCTTCCACAGCCTCCTGCAGTTTAGTCAAACTGCTTTCATACCACTAATCTAATTCATGAACAATACTTCGCTTTTAACATCTCTGGAAATGATCATTTATCCAACTATTGTTTAAGGGTTCCATATGGAATAACACTACTTCTATACTCTCATATTACCATGGGTGCATTAATTTTTTGGCAGCATATGTGGAGATTTCGATAGGAAAGTTCAGCCAAGGGGCACATGAGCCATAGTATTCTTTATCAAAAAAAGGTTACATAAATATCTTAAATAGCTGACAAAAGAAAATTGATATTTGGCTCACATCACATCATGTGCTTTGATGGAAGGTCAATATTGCAACTTTTTACAGTGAGTGAGAAGAAAGTATGGTCATGTTAACCGGCTGAGGAACTGGATGAATACACGGCTTAAAACTATGATTGTCCCCAACTCCTCAGTATAATTGTAACTATGAAAACAATGAGAACAATACATAAATTCATTTTTTTAAAAAAAGAAAGAAACTGACAAGATTAATGACAACAAACTTTTGAAAAGCTGCTCACATTTAATTGCGATAAAATGGATCGTTTAGCATATTTTAAGATAACATGCCCTACCCTTCTCATTTGAGATCATTCCTTCTGGACATCGAACACAATCATAGCAGCAAAATTTCTTTCCCTCCTTCTTTTTCTTCCCGTAACCAGGATGGCAGATGTCATTACATACTGAAAGGGGTGGCACCTACCCAAAGATATAGGAACAGTTTAGTATTTAGAAAAAGTTTGCAGAATTTATTTAATAACAGAAGATGTGCTATTAAAAAGAGAAGTCAGATGGAATGGAATACCAAGATCCTTACATTTAAAGGTGACACATAAAGTGGAAGCAAATGTTAATGTAGAAATGGCTTCCTGATGATGATGATTTGTTATTGCCCACCTGACGATTATTATTTGCTATTGCCCACCTGAGTGAATCCTCTGTGATATTTTATCCCATCTTCCTTAATGATTATCTTTTGGCTAGGATGAGCCTGATATTCCAGCCTTCCCACTTTTTTCCTGACATAGGAGTTATTTCAGAAAGTGACCAGATTTGCAATATCAAATCCAGCTACCAATTCTCCATGTTCATTAAATGTAATTTCATCTCCAGCACTGTTGTTGAATGAGATCCTCTGAAGAACTGAGTGCAGCTAGGTGGAGAGATAGACAGAACCAAAGTATTGTTAAGGTGTTGAAATATTCAACATGAATTTTTCAAATACAGTGGTGCTTCGGTTTACGAACTTAATCCATTCCAGAAGTCTGTTCTTAAACTGAAACCATTGTTAAACCTAGGCACGCTTTTCCTAATGAGGCCTCATGCTACCGGTGCCATTCCACCATTCAGATTTCGTTCTTAGAAAGAAGTAAAGTTCACAAACTGGGACACTACTTCCAGTTTTGTGGAGTTCATAAACCAAATCTTTCATAAACAGGACTGTTCTTAAACTGAGGTGTGGCTGTAATTTTCTTTCATGAATTTATATTTGTTTTTTGTACGAGACAAAGTATTCATGAATTCCAGACTTATGCCATTATGATAGATCACAGTGTGGCAAAACATTAAGAACTGTGCTCAATGTAGACATGATGGTTGATTGTTTTGTTTTCTATGAAAAACTTGAATAACTTCCAGTTGGATTTAAAACAACAACAGTAACATTTATCCATGGTGGTAATGCTCAGAGTACATTGAACAAGAATTCATGGAAGAGAAATTGGTCATTGGCATTTGGCAACTGCATGCCAAACCATTGCCCTGTGGTTGGGTATTAACAATTGAGTTGGGCTTGTGATGAAACATTACCTGCCAGGGTTCTACATTCCAATGAGACAATGTGTCCATGAACTCCATTGATCTGTGGTTGGATCTAGAGGACTGCAAGGTATGTAAGGAATGTGCCACAGCATGGACAGCATTATAGACACTGTAGCTGTGGCCGGTCATGCTCATTTCAAAAAATGGTGCAGGAAGGCTCTCCAGCTTCTCTTCCCCGGTACATGTGTTAGGGATGGATGGGGAGCTTGAAAATGAACAACCAAATGCTTGTCTCCAGAAAGTTTTGATAAAACCATCTTCCTCTGACCAAGGGTGGATAGTGTGAACAAATTCTTGAAAGCCTTGTAGCTCCTTTGAATGAATTGAGAAGGTGATAGCACCATTGAAAGTTTGAATTTCAATATCTATTAACTTGAAAAAATGAGTTAATGTGAAGTCAATTTGAGCTGTGGTAATCCACACTTTTGCTTCAGAGAGCCTTTTTTATATTCAAGAAAAAGTCCTTGCATTATTCTGGCTGACCCTATAATGCAGGCCAACCACATAAATGATGAAATTTCTCCATGTACGACAACAGCACTGATATTGCTTACACCGAGGATTGGCCAAATACTCTCCCCATACTTCTTAAATTGATTTAGTGTGGCAACATGTGGATAATCTGCAGCTCTTTCTGTGAATGCTGAGCAGATTCCATTCCTGGAGAGTAATGGCTCCATTATCTTCAAAAACTGTTCCCCATTTTCATCACTATTTGTAATGAGCCCGATCCATTTCCATTTGAAATGGAGAAGCAATTGGACAATTCCCTGGTACTGAAGGCCTTCATTGGGAACCATGTGATAAAAGGAGGGACCAGTGATTAGATCATTCACTGCTGGTTGAAACGAGCCATATGAAAACTGCAAGAAGAGAGGAACATCCAGACAATTGAGAATGGGAAAGGAGTATCTATTTGCTCCTTTCCTCATTCTAGTCTCATTTATTTTATTTTATTTTATTTGATATTGTACTTTTTCATTTAGAATATTTACAAGGCAATTTAATCTCTTTAATTTAAACACTTTTGGACAGCTTTTCAGTAACAATAAAATACAGTGAGTTTCCTCTGGGTATTAATATTGTGAGAAGTTTCTAACTTTATTGCATCTGTAAAAGCCATGAAGTACTTGCAGTTGAACCACCTCTTATCCCTGCCATCTCCTGACTTGTACTTCTTCATGAGCGGTATCTTAACAGTTAATTCCTCCCAAAGCTGTTTTGAGAAAGTCTCTTAGGTAGTTACACATATTGTAATGAAATGCAACTCCAAATATCACAGTTCCTTTTATATTTCTTCATCAACTGGTACTCAAATTGCCCTGGAAAGAAAGGGGAGAACAATGGGACAAATTGCCCTCATATGCAGATCCTACCTGTGGAATCTTGTAAAGGCCCAAGATATCTGCCATGCTTGAAGAAGTAAAGGAACTAAGTCCTCCGATTACTCCAATTATATTTTCCTGGATGCCACATTTGTAGTTAGGGACAACCTGATCTGATTTGAAAAGCAGGTCCAGGGTGTTTCGATAGGTCATTCTTGAATCAGAGTAGCTGTCGTAAATGTGGAACCCAAGGGAGACATTGGGCAAGATCTTGGGATTCTCGTTGATCTCATCAACAGCAAACACCAAGGCCAGGATGTGCTGGTAGAACTTGGTCAAAACACTGCAAAGAAAGTCACTTGCTATTTCGTGGGCGCATTAAACACGGCACAAAGTCATTTTAACACTCTATCTACTCTAGATCTCAAAAGCTCAGCTGATAAAAAGCAAGATGAGAAATAACTACAGTAAGTTATACAATGGTACCTCGGTTTAAGAATAGTCCTGTTTATGAATGATTCAGTTTAAGAACTCCGCAAAACCTGTAATAGTGTTCCGGTTTGCAAACTTTACCTTGGTCTAAGAATGGAATCCGAACGGTGGAAGGGCACCAGCAGCGGGAGTCCCACATCATTGGGGAAAGTGCGCCTCAGTTTAAGAATTATTTTGGTTTAAGAACTGACTTCCGGAATGGATTAAGTTCATAAACCGAGGTACCACTGTACTAGAAAGAAAGTAAAATGTATTTTGGCTAGCTTTTCCAATAATGTGCTTTTAAATTTGTATATCATAACTAAGGGAATGTTTGGATTAGGCTTCAAACCAAACCATATTTGTAACATAGGACTTCTGTCTTCTGTCTTAACAGTTTGTAAACTGAGAAATACGGTGAACAGCACAAATGAAGTATATGCAGGGCTTTTTTTTTTTAGAAATAGACGCCAGAATTCACCCTGAATGCTTGCCTCGTTCTCTTAAAATAGAAATGGCACCCACCTGAGAGGTGCCGGAACTGAGTTCCCCCAAGATCCTGCTGGGGAAAGACCTGAACATGTAGGAATTTGAACTCAAGTCTCCACAATCAGGAGTGAAGAAACTAATGAAAATCAAACCAATGCACAACAAAAAAGAGAGGCACGCATGTTCATTCCCAAAGCAACTCAAAACAGCTCCTACAGAAAATCCATAAAAAAGACTAAGTCAGCCCTAAGCACCTTTCTGTAGAGGCAGTTTTTATCCCTGGCACCTAACAGTCTCCAGAGTTTGATGGCTCGGCATATAGAAGACAGCAGACAGAGTTGGTGTCAACAATGAAAAACGTTATCTATAAGGATTACACTGCCAATCTTCATGGAGACCTGAATAATATTAGTGATTTGAGGAGCACATATCAGGCAAGGGACATACAGAAGGAACAAATAAAGAAGTGTGGAAGGAATTCTATACCACAAGAAGATAATGAAACGAAGAGGACAATGAACATTCCAATAGTGTTCCTTGCTAAAGAATCACTAAATTAAACTAAAGACTTACAGTGGGGTTTCAGTCAGGACCAGAGAAGGGTGTTCTGTGAAGTCGACTGGGCGGGCTACATAATAGATATGAGACACCATCCCACCGATGAGGAGATCACCTGGCTCATACCACTCATGTGGAATATGTACAGGATCATTTCTGGTGCATTTCAAAGCGTGCATTTTGCACTCTATGTTTGAAAGCAGCAGGAGAAGCAGAAAAACCATCCCGAAGGCAAATTTCCCTCCACAAGTAGACTCACCAGCCTATTGTTAACATCAGCCTCGTTTGAATAAGATGACTTTGGTGGCAGCTGACTTTGACAAATGAGCTCTTTAAAAAGGCAACTATCCATTTTATACTTGACCTCAGCACAGTTATAAAAGCATGCTATGAATGCCAGTATATAAGCACCAACATAGAGAAAGAAAATAAGCTGATCAAAATGGCAGGGCCCTGTCCCTCTTCTGACCCTAATCTTAGAGGTCTATGGAATATTGCAGTATTTATAATCATGTTAGACCTGGGGTTTTCCTGCTGCCTTCAGGAGAGTCAGTGGTGCTTTGAGCATGTGAATTGATTGTAGTGTTTTTGATAATTACAGGTCAAATAATGGCAGAGAAAGGAATAGTAGTGAAAGTCAATTACAAATTGACTCATAGTGACTGTAGGGATTAAATGAACATGGAGCCAAGAGTGTGTTTAGATGTATATGCTACAATGAACCTTTCCATCTCCTAGGACAAACCTGCAATTGTGTTTTGTTTTAATCCACTTGGTGAGCAGACCCAAGTTCATCCTGCACTAGAATAATAATAATAATTATAATATATTATTATTTATACCCCACCCATCTGGCTGGGTTTCCCCAGCCACTCTCGGCGGCTCCCACCAGGATATTAGAAACACAGTAAAAGATCAAACATTAAAAACTTCCCTAAACAGGGCTGCCTTCAGATATTTTCTAAATGTCAGATAGTTGTCTATTTCCTTGACATCTGATGGGAGGGCGTTCCGTGGGGGGGGGGGGAGACGCTCCTTCAGGTATACAGGCCCGAGGCCGTTTAGGTAAATAGTATTGGTAGCAAAAAAGAGAAAATTAAACCTGAACAACAGCATAAACAAACAGGGAACAAATGAACATATAGAAAATTAATACAGAAAATAGCTGAATTACAAACACTAGAAATTGGGAGATTATCTATCTCCATGCAATACCTAAATCAATTTTTTTTTGAACTTTTATGAACAAGAACGGGCCTTTTCTGCAGTGTCCCCCCATTTGTGGAATGCTTCTCCCAGGGAAGTTCGTCTGGTGCCTTCATTGTATATCCTCTTCAACCAGGCCCTTTGCTGTTTCTACAACCTTTTAAATGTGTTTGTGGCGCACGCGCGGGGGGGGGCATTTGCTATTGCTTTATTATTGCTGATGTTCATTTGTATTTTTACATTGTATTTTTATCCTGTGTTCTGAACCACCTTAAGATCTTTTAAATTAATGATGATGATATCAACAACAACAACAACAACTTAGAGACAATTCGATGGAATTAAAGAACATGACTAAAATAGGCCCATTAATTTCATTGTATATAATCTGAGTAAAACAGTTGAGTACCATGCCAAATTCCCTGTTTTTAAAGTGTCATATGTTGCCTGGAAACTTGTGTACTACATTTACTAGCTTTTGGCCGTCCTTTTGACATTCTCTGCATTTTTCTTCTCATTAGTCATAGTTTAGGTGCTGGACATCTCCGCTAAGCATTGGGACACAGCCACAGTCAACGCTAACAACAAATCCTTCACTTATGTCCCCTTGTCACAGTGACCGGATAGGGCTACTTCAGAGTAACGACTCTGCACCGCTCTGCATTTTATCTTTTTATTTGTGTTATGTATTTACAGTGCTAAAGGTGGAGCTATTTACAGAGACACATCTTCTCAGCTTCAATCAGTACCTCCGAATGGCGTTTGGCGCGTCTTGCGCCAGCATAACAACTTGGGGAGCCCCATCCTCTTCCCCCGACGCTTTCTGCGAAGTTCCGGAGTTGGGGGGATGGGTCTGCCCCCCTTTCTTCCTCCTTCCTGTCCCACCTGGGACGCTGGCTCTTCTACCCTGCCAGAGCCTTGGACCCCACTTCCTGTTTCCCCACTTGAGCTGGAGCTTTCCCTGCTCTCAGTCGTGCTCTGGGCTGGGCTGGAACTCAGGAGGGGAGGGGCTTCGCGATACCCCTTGCCCCTCACACCCCTCATCTCACTTTACTTGTGTTTCCTGTGCTCCTTGATGCCCATTCGAACTACAAGTAAAGCAACTTGTTCAAGTAAAGCAACAAGTTTTGGCATTGTCTTCTCCATGGCCCTCTCCAGCATCTTAGCCAAAACAACCTGTCATTTGGGCATTCATGGCCACCAAACCAGGATCCAGGATGAGGAAATGGGGGGGTGTTGACTTATTTCCTTGTTCTTCAAGCAATAATCTGTGCTCTGTGGCTGGCACACTCTCCTCCCTTCCCAGAATTGGAGGTGTATTTTTTACTGTTGTATTTTTACTCAGTGAACTGCCCAGAGATCTTGTGGTGAAGGGCAGTATATAACTCTAATTAATTAATTAATTAATTAATTAATCATCATCATCATCATCATCATCATGTGCACTCAATGAATGAGGAAATTAATACTGTAATGTAATGAAGGGTCATCCAATGTTCTATTGCATCCAGGGCTACATGGGATTCCTGGCCACTGTCAGCTTCACTGCTTTCCAATTTCAGCCCCTGGCCTCCCTTTGTGTCACATAAGCTATGAAAGCCGGGTGGATTAGGGGGATGCTATGGACATAGTGTATCTTGATTTCAGTAAGGCTTTTGACAAAGTCCCCCATGGTGTTCTTGCAGAAAAGCTGGTAAAATGTGGGCTGGACGAGGTAACTGTTAGGTGCATTTATAGCTGGCTGTAGAGGGAAGCGAGAAGCAGATGGGGTTCATCAATCTGCAAAGGAGAAGGAAAACTCTTGCCCTAAACCCCTGCCCCCTGGTTGGACATCTTTGGGAGAAGAAAAGGCTAATGGGTAAACTGTGCACAAATCCAGAGTGGAGTCCCTAAGACAGTTGGATGGCATCTTGTATGCCACCTTCCAGCGACTCCTGCAGCCAAGCTGGTGCCAAACGTATTGCTCTGCTTTCCTTGGGACCATAACAGTGAGGCCAAGGCAGGGGTCTTGTCTTCTGGGCAGCCCAGGACCTCCATAGACACTACCATGCTTGTACCTCAGGGACATAGCTGCCAAGTTTTCCCTTTTCTCACGAGGAAGCCTATTCAGCATAAGGGAAAATCCCTTAAAAAAAGGGATAACTTGGCAGCTATGCTCAGGGACAGGCCTGGCTCTAGGTGCAGTCCCGGTGGCACAGGGCACCAGGGGGCCCGGCCGGCAGGAGGGGCGCTGCATGGCGAAGCCGCGCAGAAGCCGTGTTGCACGCTGCGAGGGCGGGGGCGCCGGAGCCATCTCCGCGCCAGGGCGCCCGACCTGCTTGAGACGGCCCTGCTCAGGGAGGTCATTTTTGGGCTGCTAACACAGTGGTTTGATTTCACCCCCAGAGGAGTACTCTAACGTCTCTCAAATGAGATGGATACGGCATTATATCTTCAACTACATGAGCCCAAACATCAGTGTCAGCTCCATTGTGGCCTTCCTATCCAGGAAATTTCTAGGTTTGTTAGACTTCTGAATTCTTACTCTTGAGTATGATACTCTAATTTGTTAAAATCTTCTTTCAGGTGTGTCCTGAAGTTGCCACAGCTTTATTATATACATCTCATTGAGGATAAGAAGTCAGAAAAAGAAAAATACATAATAGGTGCTGGAAGTTGGATGTGACAGTAATTAGGTTCCAGAAGCTGTTCAGTAGAAAGACAGCCAAACAATACAGAACTCAGTTTGCTGGTGGGTAAGGACCAAATAAGGGGTGGAATGATTTGCTTGCCTCAAATAACAGGCTACAGTCCAGGTGATCACAAAACAAATTTCAACTTAAAATTGACTCTCTGGCATTTAACAGTCCATGCAAGAATATGCTTGCATATTCTAATCAATCAAAGTTATTAATGAAAGTGCCAGCTCTATGAGAACATTCTATCTGTTAAAACATGGGTCATGTTTTGTGGAACCTAGATTGATCACCCAAAATTTATTTATGTTTTCATTTATTTCATTCAAATTGTGTGATGGCCCCCTCGCTTTCAACCTCAATAGAGAGAGCTATTGTTGTGTTTCATTAAAATGTGGTCCAGAAAGCTACAGTTTCCTCATATCTGTAGGAGATATTGCCTAGATGACATCTGAGGGACTTTCCAACTCAATGATTCTAGGTTGTGACGATATGTTTACTCGTGGAGGTCTGGGGAAACATGGGTTCAGCATTCCAAAAACATTGCAGAAGTGATTATCTTCACTGTAATTATCAAAATTGATATTTTCAGTTCACCTGGCAAAAGCTGTAGTGGCTTTTCAGGTGGCAATTGGTGGTGGGGAAATAAAGAAGCAAGTGTGAAATGATGATAAGCACCCCAGTGTTCCCAAAAATATATAAGATTAGGGAGAGGAGAAAAGCAGTCTCTGCCATTTGAATCAGCTTCACGCTTTCATTGTCAAGCTTCAAATAGCATCCTTCAGTTTGATCAATTCAGGCTGATGACAATTTTAATGTTACAAAGTGACCCAGGGAGGTCCATGCGTGAAGGGAAGCTACTCATCAGGATGGCGCTTTTGCTGCTGCTCCCACGCATGGTTTGCAAAGTGCACAGTGCTCAGTGCAGAAAAAATGATGCTGTACATATTCCCCATGTGTGGCATGAACCAGGTGATCTCGTCCTTGGTGGAATAGTGTCTCTAATCCATTACTTTTTCCCCAAAGTTCTGTTCAGAGAATACCCTTCTCAGAAGTTCATGGAAGTCCCAGTGTAAGGAATTATATCTATGTGACCTTGTCTTAAACTTACTAATAGTTCTTCCTTATATTTGCAAAATTGACTGCGAAAGACTTGCGTTGCTTTGGCAAAATAGAGGCAGCATTTTAGAATTTAAAAGCTTTTTGGATAGAGACGGTAACTTTTGTTATGGCCACTGTTAAATGGTTTGCAGTCGTAAAATCCGTTCTGATATGCTTTAATTCACTCAGATATTTATCAGTAGATCCTGATCTGCTTCTGCCCAGCCCAGCTCTGGACGGCAGAAATGCACTAGCTTTTCTGAAAGGCCATTGAGTTTGACTTGTTCTTTTCCCTTGCCCAGGATACCTCCCCTTTTGATATTGCTGTGTAACTGAATATACTTGGCTGCTTTTACTGCTGAGCAATATTCTTGATTTTATTAATTGGTTTAATCTTGATTGAAGTTTTCTGTTAGGTGCTCTGAGGGAGATAATAACTTAGTATTGTCTTCTTGTAAGATTGCTTCTAGCTAACATTAGTCAGTTGATTTAACAATTAATTGGTCATGAGTCAGCAAACTGTATCAATTAGCATGGAAGACTATGAGTGGTGAGATCTCAGTTCAAATCTCCATTTAGGTATTTGTCTCATTGGATGACTCTGAGATAAATCAGTGTATTTCTTACCTACACCTATTATCTCGAAGATGAGGTGGGGGTGGAAGAAAGGCGGGTGGTATGAGAGAGAGAGAGAGAGAGAGAGAGAGAGAGAGAGAGAGAGAGAGAGAGAGAGAGAGAGAGAGAGAGAGAGAGCAAAGCCTCAGAATTGGTGTCAAGCTCTAGAAAGCAAGATATAGACACATTGCTTTCATTGCATAATATATTTTTATTTCACCTCACTAAGAGAACATAATGAAAGGATATACTGTAGAATGGAAAGAAAACATTCTTAATGGGAATGGATATTCAATCAATTCATTCATTACTAGAGTTTCCATACACCCTCTTTTTCCAGGACATGTCCTCTTTTTCAGGGGTCAAATTTCTGTCCGGGTGGATTTTTTGAATTTGCCAAAATGTCTGGGGTGCAGGAGCGGGCTATGTTTCATGTTGCATCGGCAGTACTAGACAACCAAGTGCAAAACATATACATGCTGTATGAGTTTTGCATGATGCAGGAAAGGACCAGATCCTTGTTTTTGTATGAATGTGCCCATTCCCATAGCCCCTCCTCCCCAGGCGCTGGCAAATGTGCCCTCTCTTTTTTCTCTTCAAAATAAGGCAACCCTAATTAAACCCTTAGTGTTCTCGAAGCTACCAACATGAGTCTGACCAAACTGTGGGAAGCAGTGAAAGACAGGAGGGCCTGGCGTGCTCTGGTCCATGGGGTCACGAATAGTCGGACATGACTAAACGACTAAACAACCACAAGTTAAACCATATTCCAACTATGAAAAGCAAGACTTTGTGGAGATATTAACACTTTGTTTTCATTGTATGCAATAATTTTATTTGACATCTCCCAAGGAAATACCAAAGGGCAAAGTGATGTACTAAAAGGTAGAAAATAACTGCGCAAATCAAGTAGGAATTTCAGATCAGTGTCTACACAGCAATGGGGGTCCCCCCCCCAAACAAAGGAATTCAGCTTGTCTTTTGTGCATTGAAAGAGGTTTGCTTTCTTGGCATACAAAGTAAAACCAAATGAACATCAATTTGTCCCTGTAGGAAGTACAAACAAAGCTGATAATTTAACATGGAGTAGCAGGACAGACTCAGTGAGCTACATGAAGAAATCCAACACGTTTCAAGCTATAAAAACTTAGACTCTGGTATCTAAGAGATAAGCTGATATCTAGTGGTGTATGGAGTTGACACATTTCTATAGCTCTCAGAAGCACCAGTGGTTTTTTTTTTTTTTTTACAAAAAGAAAAGCAGCATACTGTATGCCGGAGGAATAATGGCTGTATATAACTGAAACTGCATTAGCAATAGGTAACAGACGGGATACAAATATTGATGGAGAAGAAAGTGAAATTCAGTAAAAGGTTGATCAGTTCTATATAAACAACAGCATGATGTCTATATTCTGATTATATGTGTGTGTGTGTGTGTGTGTGTGTATCGGGATTTAAAAGGGATCCAAGCACGGCCAATTTTATAATGCATATACAGAATGTATATATACTTTCCTCCTTTCCAATAGGACTAGCTACACTGGTTGTGCCCTCTCCTTATACTTGGGGGGGGGGATGAATCTCTGAGAGTGATAAAATGATTTGGGGTGCTCTTTAATTCTCGAATGAAATAGCAACTCACCTTATTTACAGTGTGGTGACCAAGTTCTACCAGCACATACTTGCCATGGTGTTTGCGATTGAAGAGATCAACAAGAATCCCAAGATCTTACCCAATATCACTCTTGGGTTCCGTATCTATGACAGCTACTCCCATTCAAGGTTGACGTACCGGACAGTTCTAGATCTGCTCTTTAAATCACATCATTTCATCCCCAACTACAAATGTGGCATCCAAGAAAATGTAATAGGAGTCATTGGGGGACTCAGCTCTGATACCTCCTCATGCATGGCAGATATCTTGGGTCTCTATAAGATTCCACAGGTAGGATCAGAGTATGGGAGCAATGGGGATTTCCCTTAGCCTTTGCTATCATTCATTGCTGTCTCTTCTGAGAAAGATTTGATGATTCCGGGAAATTGAGTGGTATAGTGGCTGGTGAAAAAATAATAAAAATAGCTGTCATTGCATTGGGGTTATAAAATGGGCACAAGAGGGGGAGGGTTCCAAATAATGTGTGTTTGATATGTGTACAGAAGAATTTTTCCAAAGATGATAGCAGTTAATATCTAGGAAATTTGAACCATATGTACTTGCTTGTGAGAGAGAGAGCATGTGAAAGGTTGGAAACATTGTCCCGAAAGGAAATACACATGGGAGATATAGGACTTTATAAATGAAATCCTATATAAATGAGAATATTGAACTTTAGCGGTTATTGAATAAATGATAGCACTTTTTAAATTAAACAAGATGTATATTCCACTTCACAGCACAAAACTATTTAAGTGGTGTACACAGTAAAAGCAGCAGCAGCAACAACAACAAAACCCAGCACACAGAAATACAAGCTGTAAATAAATAATATGAATAATAAACTCAATTCATCTGAAAAAACCATCCATAGAAACTCTAAAAAGAATGAAACGTTTTCATCAGCTATTAATCTTCCATAAATAGAATCATAGAGTTGGAAGGGAACCCAATAATCAACTATTATTATTATATTATTATAGACAAATTATTGAGTTAAACCTCCCAAAAAGCCATCCTAAGACAAAATGTACTCACAAGGTGCCTAAATGTCAGCATGTGAAGCACCAGTGTAACTTTGGCTTTTAACTGATGCCAGAGAGCTCCAACACTAAAGCTGGGTTTCTAGTATAGGTTGTGTACATCTCTGGGACATACGACCCGCTCAGAAGTGTCCCATGTGAGGGCTACAGTTTACTAGGTGGGGATCTATTGAGTGAAGCAGTCACTTAGATATGCTGGTCTTAAATTGGTTAGGGCTTTAAATGTTGAAAGCAAAAGCTTGAACTGCACCTGCACAGCCACTTGAGATCCAGATATTATGGAGAAATAGAACTATGTGTCATTTAACAACTACCACATCATTTGGGGACAAGACAACTGGGAGGGCCATGGGAATAAAGGTTCGAGCATTTTTGGATGGAAGTAATGATGAAGACTCCTTCCAATTTGAGTTCCATTCTGGGTTGGGGAAGGGACTAGATGAATTGTGTTTATTGGGACAGGGGGCGTTGTGACCCTACTGCTTCTGCTTGATCTCTCATCAACATTCAATACCTTCAAGCATGGTATCCTCCTGGACCATCTCCAGAAGATGGATCCCAGAGGCACTGTTCATCTGTGGTTCTGCCTTGAAATTTACTTAAAGGGACATACATGAATTGAGATTATCTTAATCTCCTGGCAGCACTAAAATGCATGTCTTTTTCTTTTAGATTACATATGGCTCATTTGAACTAGCAGTCAGTGATCAATTCAAATTCCCTTCCTTTTACCACATGGTTCCCAATGAAGGTCTTCAGTATGAGGGAATCATCCAGTTACTTCTTCATTTCAAATGGTCATGGGTAGGTCTCATTGCTACAGAGGATGAAGGTGGAGAACGTTTCTTGCAGACCATAGAGCCAATGCTTTTCCAGAATGGAATCTGTTCAGCGTTCACAGAAAGAATTATAACAAATATACATTTCTCCTCTAACATAAAGGAAATGCTTGATCATGCACGAATACTTTTACCATCCTTCACATTGAGCAAAGCCAAGGCAGTTATTATACATGGAGAAAGTCAAGCTATCTCATGGTTGGGGGGAAGTTTAGCAGCAACAAAAATAATTCAACAAATATTTCCGCAATGCAAAGAAACTCTATCCACAGCAAAGGTATGGATTACAACAGCCCAAATTGATTTCACAATTCATAACTTTCATGAGATTTTTGAATTTGATATATGGAAGTTCCACGGTGCTATCTCCTTCACAATTCACTCAGCAGAGTTGCAAGACTTCCCAGACTTCCTTAACAATGTAAATCCTTCTTGGGCAAGTGGAGACGGCTTTATCAATGATTTCTGGGAACATGGATTTGGTTGTTCACTTTCAAACTCTACTGCGTCTATGGCTCGTGTACTCTATGGCTCGTGTACTGGAGATGAGATACTGGATAGTATTCACCCATCACGTTTTGAAATGAGCATGACTGGCCACAGCTACAGTATCTACAATGCTGTCTATGCTCTGGCGCATGCTTTACATATCACATACTCATATAGAGCAAACCTGAAAACATTGGCAGTTGAGGACCGACTCTCTCTTCAGTATGTGGAGCCCTGGCAGGTAATATTTGCTGTTACAAAGTATCGTCTTTCCATGGAAGCCTGCATCCTCAGATGTCACTTCCAGATGACTTCTGCATTTAGCATTCATCTAAATTTGTTTGCTCAAAGTATTTGGGGGAAAGGAAGCAGGTTTTTTGCATAAGAGTCCAAATCCACTTTAATTAGCAATAAGTGATTGTATTTCACCTGCAAACTGACAGCATTCTAGAAACACCCTCTGACAAACATTTTTAGACTCAGTATGGCAGCTCTAGAATTAATGTAATCCAGCATAACAACAGGGATGCTTAATGCAGTAAGATTTAAACATGGGTTTATCTGGAACCCCCTTTTTATGACCCAATGGGGAGGTTTGAAGAAGTGGCCTTAGTTGCTCTGAGAACGTTACTGTCAAAGGTCCATTGCACCCAGAAGCTCCCACAGCACATGGGTGGGAGGATGTGGTTGACACATCTCATAGCAGGCAGGCTAGGCAATGAATCGATCCTTGATATACGCCAAGCCAAAAGTTCTGTGCAGGTCTTACCAAAAAGTTGTGCATACCTGCCAAGTCCCGGACTGCAGAATCCGGGACCGGCAGCCGCGTGACATCGGAAGTTGCATAGACGCAACTTCAGGTGTCGCTTTGCCCATCTATGGCCGCCGGCTTTGAAAGTCACATCTACGCATGTCCAGAAGTGCATAGACACAACTTCCGGTGTCGCTCTGCCCATCTATGGGCACAAAAATGGCCGACACCAGAAGTCGCATCTATGCACTTCCGGACATGCGTAGACGTGACTTTCGAAGCCGCCGGCGGCCATTTTTGGTGCCCATAGATGGGCAAATCAGAGGAAAAAAATGGCCGCTGGCAGGAGAATATAAGGGAGAATAATGGGAGACGAAGTGATACGGGGGACCGCCGGGGAAAGGTAAGAAAAAACAGGGGTTTCCTGGGGAAAACGGGGTACTTGGCAGCTTTGGTTGTGTCCTTGTTCATCCTAGAGAAGCCTCTTTGTCTTGTTATTCCCCCAAATATGCTTGGGGCCTCATTATACCAATACTAGCAGATAGTAACCAGTGTTGCCTGGAAATTCCAAGAAACAACAAAATAACTCGGATAATTGATATTTTAAGTTTCTTAATAAAAACCATGTATATTTATTTTAATGGTCTTGGCTCTTGTATACTAAAAACATTTTTTTTCAACTTTGAAGAAAACCAGTGCAGTCTTGAAAGGTTCAGACTCCCTTCTTCATTGAAAATTGCATTGAATGGTATCGAAACATAAAGAAAAACTAGCTTCTTGGGCACAGAAAATATCGTGCACAATAAGATTGGTGTCCTGTTTCAGAAAAACTACATTTAGCTGTTCAAAGTCTACTCAAAGGGAAAATCCATAAACAAAAGCCTGGTTGAGCAACTTATGAGGGAAGATGTAGATACAGTCCAAGGACAAAACATAAGAATACTGAAAGTCTGGAGATGACTTAGCACTGACAAAATTCAAAAGTCAATGTCAATGTGGATAATGTACCCTCACTTGCAAAGCTTGATTGTCATGACCCTTCCTAATGCTTTAACCAGATAAACACTAGTGGAGTCAGTGATTTCACATGCCTTTGCCGGTATGTCATTGACCACTAAATCTCTACAGAATATGAGCACCCATTTCTTCTCTTGCTCATGTTCCTACTTAACCAGATTTAATTCTCCTCTCCATATCACTTTGGGAGTTCTCTTTGCAGGATCTTAATCTTTTAAATCTTGCATTGATACTTGATATTGCTCCTGTTGCTCCACCGTGACCTCCCTGCCAATTTAGATACAATAATAGAACCGGAGGCCTCTCGACTGTCTTCGGGTCCAGGGTTGGACCATTTTGATCAGATACTCCCTGCTGATGTGGATAGATTCCTCCGAGCTGGCAGGCCCACTACTTGCCTCCTTGATCCGTGCCCATCATGGCTGATTAGGGCATGTCCAGACGTCACACGGATCCCCCTGGTTGAAATTATCAATTTGTCCCTTGGCACGGGGACATTCCTGAGGGAGCTGAAGGAAGCCCCGGTGTGTCTGCTCTTGAAGAAAACTTCATTAGATCCTTCAGATCTATCCAATTACTGCCCAGTTTTGAATCTTCCGTATCTGGGTAAGGTAATTGAGAGAGCAGTTGCTGAACAGCTTGGTAAGTTTCTGGAGGAAACATCGGCTTTAGATCCATTTCAGTCCGGTTTCCGTCCTGGTTTTCTGGACAGAGACGGCTCTGGTCACCCTAACGGTCCATGAATAGCCATAGTTTAAAGGTCCCGGGCCCTAAGGAAGTCAGACTATCCTCCACCAGGGCCAGGGCCTTTTCAGTGATGGCTCCAACCTCGTGGAATGCTCTGTCCCATGAGACTAGGGCCCTATAGGATTTAACCTCCTTCCGCCAGGCCTGTAAGACAGAGCTATTCCGTCTGGCCTTTAATTTGAACTCAGCCGGATCTCCCCATTCTCTTCCCCCTCCCCCCTTTTATGAAGATTACCTGCTCTGGGACCCCACAGCTAATTCTCCCCCGGCCTTCTCGCTGGCCCAAGTAGATCTAATGAAGCCAACTAGCCCTGGTGACTATCTAATGTTTATTGGATAGATTTTCCCCAGATTGATTCTTGAACTTGAATTTTATTGTTATTCATGTTTTTATACTGTATTTTATGCTGCTTTTATGTTGTATTACAATTAAGTATTTTAAATTTGTTGTTAGTCGCCTTGAGCCCTGGTTTCTGAACCGGGAAGGGTGGGGTATAAATAAAAATTTATTATTCTTTATCATGTGTCTCCAGATACCGGTATGCTACCAAACTTCATATTCTGTCCATGGAAAACTACAGTGGTTCTGTCCTACATGAAAACAATTTAAATCCAAACCATTGAACCATCTTGATAGGAATATAACAACACTTTTTGAGTCTGTTTGATTCTCTTTCCATCTAGCTTCACTCATTCCTTCGCAGAACTTCTTTCAACAACAGTGCTGGAGAAGAAATTACATTTAATGAATATGGAGAGTTAGCAGCTGGGTTTGATATTACAAACATGGTCTCTTTCCCAAATACATCCTATCTCAGGGTCAAAGTGGGAAGACTGGATCCTCAGGCTTCTCCTGGAAAAGAGCTCACCATTAATGAAGACAAAATCAAATGGCACAGAGATTTGACTCAGGTGGGAAAGTAAATGTAGAGCAGGCACCCCCAAACTTCGGCCCTCCAGATGTTTTGGACTACAATTCCCATCTTCCCCGACCACTGGTCCTGTTAGCTAGGGATCATGGGAGTTGTAGGCCAAAACATCTGGAGGGCCACAGTTTGGGGATGCCTGATGTAGAGTCTCTCAAACATCAGGATCCATGTCTATTTAATGAAATGGGGAGTGGGAATAGAAGTACAGAAAGCACAGGCCAGTATTCACACAACACAATAATGTTTTAGTATTTTAATTTCTGTATGTTTTAAACGACAGTTGCAGTTTTTTATTTTATTGTTTAATTTTCTTGTAAACCACTTTGAGGTTTTTTGCAATCAAGTGGCATATAAATTTTACATAATACCACAAATAAATATACAGTGGTGCCTCGCAAGACGAATTTAATTCGTTCTGTGAGTCAATTCGTTTTGTGAAAAATTCATCTTGCGAATCCCATAGGAATGCATTGAATTATTATTATTATTATTATTATTATTATTATTATTATTATTGCCCATAGGAACACATTAATTGAATTTCAATGCATTCCTATGGGGAACCGTGATTCGCTAGACAAATTTTTCACAAAACGAATTCGTCTTGCGAGGCAACCTCCGATCGCAAAACCCATTTGTCTAGCGGAAAATTCGTCTAGCAGGGCATTTGTCTAGTGAGGTACCACTGTAAAAGTATTAAATTTAAAATTCACAGCAGCATCGTGCTGTGTGGGAAAATACAGTAAATGACTTTTACAACAATATAACATTCTATTCATCTTCAGTGTGTATAATGCTCAATATAGCATGTGTTCCTCCACTGAAGGTATCAATTGTGGACTTCTGGATCTTAGATGTTATATCACTGACCATCTTGTTTACTGGTAAAAGTCTGATGCAAAATGAATTCTCCAAATATTATTTTTTTTAAAAAAAAAATAAGAAATTCTGTCATTTTTGATAGGTGCCACCACTTTCGATGTGTAATGAAATGTGCCAACCTGGATATGGGAAGAAAAAGGAGGGAGAGAAGTTTTGCTGCTATAATTGTGTTCCATGTCCTAACGGGATGTTCTCAAATGGAGAGGGTAGGACATTTTATGTTAACGTCCGGATTCTTTTTTAAAGCAAAATTATTTAGAGGAAGCATATGAGAGGAATAAATGCAGAGCTGTATATTCATGAAAAATGAAAGATGAGCTTGAAAGCTGGGGGAATGGTCATATCAGGATAGGAAGTCTCTTCATTTGGAACAGGACTATTTCAGGTGAAGATAGGAAGTTGCTAGATGGCTTCAATATAAATGGCTACGGTTGTAATCGTCTCACTTTCCACTCAAATATACATTACTATTCAGATGAGGGAGTTAAAGCCACTGCGACCCAAATATTCTTATGGAGAATTCCAGGTTTGATCTCTGCTATTACTTTTTGAAGCAACATTGTCAGCCAATTTCAAAAGTTTATGTGGTGTATTTTGCTAAGATTCCCCCCCCATCTTTTTAAAGGGTCATGTCTTGCTTGTTGTTTTTTCAGAGATGGAAACGTGTGTCACTTGCCCAGGAGATCAATATCCAAACAAAGGCCAAGATCAATGCATTCCTAAGATACCAAATTTCCTAGCTTTTTATGACACTTTGGGCATTTTTTTAACTTTATCTGCACTTTTCTCCTCTCTGATCACAGTTCTGGTGCTGGGCATCTTCATTAAGCACCGGGATACAGCCATAGTCAAAGCCAACAACAGAAGCCTCACCTACATTCTCCTTATCTCCCTCCTATTCTGTTTCCTCTGCTCCTTGATGTTTATTGGAAAACCTAACGAAGTGACTTGCCTTCTCCGACAAATTGCTTTTGCCATTGTCTTCACTATGTCCCTCTCTTGCATCTTGGCCAAAACTATTTCTGTGGTTTTGGCATTCATGGCCACCAAACCAGGATCCAGGATGATAAAATGGATGGGGAAAGGATTAGGCTATTCCATTGTCCTTTCTTGCTCCAATATTCAAGCGGGGATCTGTGTTTTTTGGCTTGCAATCTCTCCTCCATTCCCAGATGTGGACATGAACTCATTTACTGATGAAATAGTTGTGCTCTGTAGTGAAGGATCACCCACCATGCTTTATTGTGTTTTGGGCTACATGGGCTTCCTGGCCACTGTCAGCTTCATTGTGGCCTTCTTAGCCAGGAGATTGCCTGACAGTTTCAATGAAGCCAAGTTCATCACCTTCAGCATGTTGGTCTTTTGCAGTGTTTGGTTGACCTTTGTTCCAACATACATGAGCACCAGAGGAAAATATGTGGTGGCTGTTGAGATCTTCTCCATCTTGACCTCCAGTGCTGGATTACTGGCTTGCATATTTTTCCCCAAATGTTACATTATTCTAATGAGGCCTGAGTTGAATACTAGAGAACAACTAATACGAAAAATTATATAAATTGCCGACGATTTTGTGATTTCATTCATCTTCTTGGGATTCTATACAGGATCACAAATGAGAGTATAATACAGCAAATTGGGGACATTGTAAAGAAACTAAATTGTTTCAGCATTTTTTGTTTGTTTTTGGTGTTATGAGACCCATTTATTGTATTTTAATTCAAGGTTATTCTGATAAGGATAAAATGTTCACCAACCTCAACTTTTCTATGTAAATAGAAACTGTTCGTCAATGGAACGGTCACCCTCGTGAGGTTGTGGACTATTTATTGGAGGTTTTTAAGCAGAGGTTTGAAGTCATGGATGCTATAGTTGAAATTCCTGCATTGCAGGGGTTGGACTAGATTACCCTTGGGGTCCCTTCCAACTCTGCAACTCTATGGTTCTATGATTATATTATCAGACAGGCTCCACACAAATAATATATTGTATGAAGAACAAGCGGGGTTTAGAGAGGGATTCAGTACCCTCAACCAATGTTTTATGCCAGAGCTTTCCAAATTGTGTGTCACGACATGTTAGTGTGTCAGCTACACTGTGTAGGTGTGTCGTGTGAACACCACTGTCACGGTCACCCTGACCTGCGCAGCACCCCCGGACGCTTTAAGGTCTATTGATGACTGCGCCAACAACAAAATAAATATCTGCTGTCACTTAATAAGCACTTCAGACCAGGATAGTATGAAAGTAAAAATATGTTGCTTTATTGTTCGTACATAAGCGTAATGGTTTCAGTATTAGTCTTAGAATGTTCCAAATTACAGATGTTTCCTATATCGGCCTATTACTTCTAATTTTTAACTATTACTGGCCTTTTACCGCTAAAGACAACTAATTCGTAAATAAGCACACAAACTCTCTATCCTGACTGATTAATAACCCACACCATCTATGTTTCACCTCAATATTTAAAACCAGCTCTCTCTCTCTACTAATAACCAACCGACTAACTCCAACCAACTACCTCAACTAACTGACCACCAACTCCAGGGGTGGGGTTTTTATACTCTGCCAGAGCCCACCCCCTTGGGTTCTAACAGTTCTATTTTATTTAACCCTTAGTAACCTGGCTTAACTTTTAGGCTGATCACCACGACCACACACACGCCTCCCGTGGCTGGAAAGGGGTTAGTTTAACCTCAAGTTTGGTAGTAAAATTAAACTACTGTGCCAAAAAGTGATGCATGTCTATAAAGTGTGCCACCAACATGAAAAGTTTGGAAAGCTCTGTTTTATGTTGAATCACATCATTAGAAAATTCACCAAAACAATAAGAACAATGTTTTTGCTGCCTTTATTGATCTCTCTGCTTCTTTTGATTCTATTATTCATAGCGGATTGTGGGAGAAACTTCTAAATGCTAACACTGACCACAGACCTCTCCTACTGATTCAAGAATGGTACTATGACACAGAAACGAGGGTCAGAGTTGTTCTTAATAGTGGCTTGTCTGAGGTCTTTAAAACAACCAAAGGAGTGTATTTTGGCCCCTATGTGTTCAATTATTTTTAGTAATATGATTCATCACTTAGCATATGTTTACTCCCCTTCTCCAGCAATTACAAGCAATTACAAGCAGAAGAGTGCTTTGTCTGGTGAATGCAGAGGACAAAGGGCTCCTTTTGCTCTCTCACCTTGATCTTAAAAATCTATTGACTTTTAGTTTGTACTGTAAGTGGGATCATCTTAAAAGATGGTCCCGGTTGCGGGCAGGCCTTCAACCCAGTCCCCCCCCCCCGCCGTGGGCGGAGTAATACCCTCACCCCACGATCACCCCAGGCTTATTGGCCAATCATTTTGAGTGGGGTGATCATGGGGGGGGGGTATAAAAGCGGCATGCGACGTGTGCCAAGCACCTGCTTCGCGCTGCCGAATACCCGCCCACCCTCCCTTTAATTTAGGTCTCCTCTGGCCTTGCTTTGGACTTCAGTGGTCATCTGTCTTGGGACGGGGACCAGGTAGGAATTTTTCCATTTGGCAGATTTGCACTAGCCTTTTGATTTTCACCTACCTCTTATCAGTCGCCACAACTTTGTAAGGTTTGGCGGTTAGGCATTGGCTTATTGATGAGTGGGGGAGGGGAGGTCAGCCATCACCTGCCCCTCCATTGTCCAAGGGTATTCCGTTAAAGGAATCTGGGGCCTGGATCCTGTCTGAAGTCCAGTTGAGGGGCTAGGGCCATGCCAGGCCTCTGGGAACACCGGGAAAGATGCAGGAGGGTTCCCCCCCCAAAAAGCTTCTTCTTCTTTTGGTGGTTTATCCTTACTGACTTCCTGCAAAGGGGGCAGGAGTCCAAAATAGTATTTTGCCAATGCCTGAGCCGATACCGCTCACATTTGCTTTAATCAATAAAGTTGTGGCCTAAATTTTGCCCGTTAACCTTAAACCAAAATTATGCATCAGTGTGAATTTCTTTATTCTAATGGGGGTTGGCTTAAGGGTCTTGACACGCAAACAGGAAACCTCTCAGTAAACTACCGTGTTTCCCCTTTTTTAAGACACCGTCTTATAACTTTTTTTCCTCAAAAAAACACACGGTGTCTTATTTTCAGGGGATGTCTTTTTTATTATCCTTACTGTTTTTATTACAGTACCTTACAGTTGTTCCGGGCTTTGAACTCGAACTTAGCTTGGTAATATATGGGAAGCCAGAGCAGGTGGAGAGCATGCAACACTGTCCAGGACAGGGGTCAGCAAACTTTTAATGTGGGGGGCCGGTTCACTGTCCCTCAGAACTTGTAGCAGGCTAGACCGTGTGTGCGTGCGTGCGTGCGTGCGTGCACACACACACACACACCCATGCCTTCCTTCCCTCCCCGCGTTCAGATGGAGCAGGCTGGGCTGAGGAGGGGGCACCCCGTCGGCGCTGGGTCTCGGCTTGTGCTGAGGGGCCGCAGCCACCCTGCCAGGAAGGGCCCCTACCCCGGGGTGTCTATGACCATGCTGCTAAAGTGCCTCCGCCAAGCAGCACAGAGTCCTCCTCCTCCTCTTACTCCTCCTCCTCCTCCCTCTTTGCAGGCTCTCTGCTTCCGCAGCGCTGCTGGGCTCTCCGAGCGCTCTGCGCTGCAGCAGCCATCAGTTCTGGGCTGCGGGGTGGCAGGCCTCCTCAGCCGGGCCAGGCAGAGGCCCAGCCACTGGCTCGGGTGCTCTGCCCGGTGCTGCTGTGCGCTCTGCGCTGCAGCAGCCGCCAGTTCTGGGCTGCAGGGAGAGCAGGCAGGGCGTGTGCGTGCAACCTGCAGGAATCAATGCGCTCCCAATATGCGTGCAAATGGCCCGGGAGGGCCACCTCCGCCACCTCTGCTGCCAGATCAGGTCCCCGCCGTAGCTGCAGACTTCCCGCGGGGGGCGCCTGTGAAGCGCCACACCAAGGCTCCCCAGGAGAAGGCGCGCGGGGGCTGAAACCAGAGGCAGCGGGGAGCAGATTCCGGCCCCGGTGATGTCAGGCGCGTGGCAGTCCCCTGAGCCGAAGCGCAGCTCGGGGGACTGGCGGCAGCAGCGGGGCTTCCTCGGGGAAGGCAGGCAGGCAGGCAACAACAGTCCCGGAGCCGAAGCTCAGAGGGCGCTGCTTGCCGCCTGCCTGCCTTCCCTGCCATTCCCCCAGCTGGAGCGCAGCTTGGGGACTGGCGGCGGCAGCGGGGCTTACTCGGATCGGCAGCTGGGCGCCGACTCGGCAGGCCGCCGGATCAAGGAAGTGGCCTGCCGGGTCGGCACTGATCAGTGCTGCGCGGAGCACCCGATCGAGGAGCCGGTCTGCAGAGTCAGTGCCCAGCAGCGCCGCACAGAGCATCGCCTCCTCAATCCAGCACGGCGTTGCTGGGCGCTGACTCTGCAGACTGGCTCCTTGATCCTGTGCTCCGCGCAGCACTGATCAGCGCCGACCCGGCAGACCGCCGGATCAAGGAAGTGGCCTGCCGGGTCGGCGCCCTGCACCAGATCGAGGAAGCTTGGGGGGGGGAGAAAGAGGAAAAAGGTGTCGGCGGGGAGGGAAAACGTGCGAGTCCTCTCCCCTTTCTTTCCTGCTTAGCCGGCTTGCGGGCATTTTACAGGAACAAACAACGTGAAAAGAAAAAAGAGGCAACGAGACCGGTCAGCGGTGTCTCCCTCCCTCCAACTCTCCCCCCACCAAATGGAACTTCCCGACACACACACCCCCCCTAAACCTTTGGCCAGAGGCGTCCTCGGCCCCGTTCCCACCTTCGCTGCTGCATGTCTTATTTTCGGGGTATGTCTTATATTTTAAAAATCTCAAAAATCCTGCCATGGCTTACTTTATGACTACGGCTTAAAAAAGGGGAAACACGGTACCTCAAGAATAAAATCATGGTTTTGGGGAAATGCAGCCGTAGATATAAATAGAATTTGGATCAACATGAATTAGAGCAAACACACTCCTTCAGATAGTCTGGAGTCCCTTGTCGTGGAAGTGGCATACTGAAATGGCAAAATCCAGAGTGCCAAAAGTCATAGCGGCACTGTTGAAGTTTATATGGAGGGTGAACAGTTGTTTGATCTTGTGCTGAACTTTTTTGTAGTATCATGATCCCACACCGTAGCTGCCAAGTCTCCCGTATTCCCTGGGAAACCCCCGTTTTTCCAGCTGTTTCCCACTGGCAGCCTGGATTCCCAAAACCCCCATAAATCCCCTGGATTCTTACCAGCCCGGGGAGGCTCCTTCTGTCTGGAGTATCTGAACATGTGCAGAAGCGATTTCTGGTGCTGCGGCCATTTTGGAAATGGGCAGAGCATGCGTAGAAGCAACTTCCGGTGCCGCTCTGCCCAGTTCCATAATGGCCACAACGCGACTTCCGCTGCCGCGCCGCTGCCGAGCCCAGATTTTTTAATCTGAGAGTTGGCACCTATGTCCCACAGATGTTGTATGGCACTGAAATATGGGCTGATTCTCCTTACCCAATGAAACATCAGCTGTACTTCTACAAATGGAAGCCGGATAAACGACTATCAAGGCAAAGGTTGACTGCACCCAATTCAACTATCTGAAAATACTTACTTCTTTACCCTTCAAGCAATTTCCAGACACGTTCTACATGGAACTGGGGAACAGTTGTTGGAAATCAAACATTCAGTGTAGCCTGGATTATTATCAGCTTTACAAGTTGAACAAGGTTTTGAAATGTCAACTAGGGGACTGGCTCTACTGGACAGAATCCAGAAGGGACCTACAAGCAATTAAATCTTCCAAATGTTCTCAATGGTTTCCACTCTTACATTTTTTTTGCATTATAGAGTCAGTTATTTTCTAAACTCTTGCCTGTTCCATTAAGATCTACCTTTATTGAGTTGTGTTTCCAAGTAATGACCTCAGCTGTGCCGGATGGGTATTATAGCAAGGTTTCACACACAGATAGACTCTATGCATGTGGGCAACTGCAAGTAGAAGACATTCTTCATTATTTGTTATATTGTCCATTACACAGAGAGCCTAGGAAATGCTTTCCAAACTCCCTGTTTGTTCAGGAAACAGTCTCTCCTTGGCAAAGATTTTTCTGTGGTTGTTGTGCGATTCTAACACCTTAGTGACTCATAAAGTGGCCCTTTTGTGATGGTAACAAGAAAGATTAGGAAGGAGGGATTGGGGTAAAAAATAGTAAATTAAAAGGGGGATTTGGAGGTCAAAATTGAAATACAGTGGTACCTCTACTTACGAATAACTCTACTTACGAATGGAGCTCCGTCCGTCATCTTGGATGCGGTTTTTTTTTGTCAGAAATCAAATCAAACTTTATTTGCGTAGCCGACAGGCCATAGCATCAGAATGACAAACACTAACAAAAAGACATTACATATATGGTTACCAATAAAACCTATTAAACCTATTAAAACCCAAGGTAAAAGCTGGGTTATCATTCGTCGATGTCCCTCTGTCCCATGGGTGGCGACCTTCTCTCTGGTAGATTGTTCCGGGCCAGTTAAGTGTAGAGCCCAGCCAAATTGAAAGATTGTGAATATAGCCTCAGGGGGATGGTCAGGACAAGGAGAAAGATAATAATAATAATAACAACCAAATAAGCAGGGGGTAATAAATAAAAATAAGTTAATAATCACATTCCTTAAAGTTTAACATAAATAAAATGATAATAATAATACTTATAAAATCCTAGACGGGGAATCCGGGTCCCTACACTGCTATCATTCAAATAGCAGCTCTCAGTCTCATTGCTCTCTCGATAAATCTGGCAACCTTCTCTGTTATTGAGCTGTTCTGGTCGGCTAAGAGGGATGCGGTTTAGATAGGATTTTTTCTACTTACGAATTTTTATATAGGGTTGCTTCTACTTACAAATTTTTTCTCCCAGTGCATTCCTATGGGATTTGACTTACAATTTTTTTCGACTTACAAATGTGCATTCAGAACGCATTAAATTCGTAAGTAGAGTACACTGTGCACTGCATGTAGTCATGGAGACTCCCCATTTATATTCTTACTTGCAACACATGTTTCTGGGTGTCTAAGCAGAGGTTTTGCATTATATGAATATATTGCCTGTGTTTGTATGGTTTTTTATCATGGTTTTACTTAGAATTTTATTTCATGCACAATGAATTTTTATTTCATACATGGCTATCCACAACAATTATAACACTCATAAATGTCCCTAATACTTATACTTAAATTATTTGTCTACTCTACCATTCAGCCTCTCATCCAGTCAGAATGGCAGTAGAGTTCTTATGTTCCTATTTCCTACTGAAACTTATATTTCTTTTGCTGAACTTTATATCCACCTGGGAACTTTTCTCTCACCAGTTCTACAACCCCTAAAACAAAAGATATCTGTTTTACAACTCATCCAAAAAACCCGACAAAATTGCTGAAACTGATTCTTTCACATGGTCTCAATTCATTTATACTTCCTTTAACAACAACAACAACAACAACAACAACAACAACAACAACAACAACCATCTGGCTGGGTTTCCCAGCCACTCTGGGAGGCTTCCAATGAAATATTAAAATACAATAGTCCGTCAAACATTAAAAGCTTCCCTAAACAGGGCTGCCTTCAGATGTCTTCTAAAACTCTGGTAGTTGTTTTTCTCTGGTGGGAGGGCGTTCCACAGGGCAGGCGCCACTACCGAGAAGGCCCTCTGCCTGGTTCCCTGCAACTTGGCTTCTCACAGCGAGGGAACCGCCAGAAGGCCCTTGGTGCTGGACCTCAGTGTCCAGGCAGAACGATGGGGGTGGAGATGCTTCTATGTAGGATTTCAATAACATTAATGAGAATGCAAATACAACTATTATTTAATTCTTTCTTCGTATAAGATGTTCTCTGTTATTGAGCTCAGGCTTCACCAAAATTATGTAACATTTTGGGGAAAAGATGCAGCCCAGTAAACCAGAACTGGAAGCCAAGATTGAGAAAATCTCCACTGCCACCATGTATTTTCCTCTAGTGCTTAAGTAAGTTGGAACAAAGGAGAGCCAAACACTGCAAAAGACCAGCATGCTGAAGGTGATAAACTTGGCTTCATTGAAACTGCCACAATGAAGCTGACAGTGGCCAGGAAGCCCATGTAGCCCAGGACAGAATAAAACATGGTGACGGATCCTTCATTACATAACAGTATAATTTGCTCAGTCATTGAGTGTATGTCCAAATCTGGGAATGGGGGAGAGGTTGCCAGCCAGAGAATGCAGATCCCTACTTGAACAATGGAGCAGGAAACTACAATGGAACAAGTCAGTCTCTTCCCCATCCAATTCCTCATGCTGGATCCTGGTTTGGTAGCCATGAATGCCAAAACAACAGAAATGGTTTTGGCCAAGATGCTGGAGAGGGCCACAGAGAATATGGTGCCAAAACTTGTTTGTCGGAGAAGGCAAGTTGCCTCATTAGGCATTCCAATGAATAGCAAAGAGCAGAGGAAACACAAGAGGAGGGAGGTGAGGAGAATGTAGGTTAGACTTCTGTTGTTGGCTTTGACTATGGCAGTGTCCCGGTGCTTAATGAAGATGCCCAGCACCAGAGCTGTGACCAGAGACAATAGAAGTGCAGAGGAAGTTGAAACAATAGCCAAAGTGTCATCAAAGGCTAGGAAATTTGAGTTCTTGGGGATGCAGTGATTGTGGTCCTTGTTTGAATGCTGGTCTTCTGGGCAATGGATACAGGTTTCTGGGGAGGGAAAGAGGCACTGTATGCCAATTTTTAAAAAGCAAGGAATATCCAGTAGTTCAGTCTCACCCAGCTCTACAGACATACCAGAAATACAATGCATAAAACTGTGTCCTATCAATTTCATTGCAAAAACAAAGGATTTAAAATTAATGCATATCTGCATAAACAATGGTGCCCAGCCTATATGGAGGGGAGAAATGTAAAGCCACCAACATGCTATACAAGACAGGAGTTACAGGGTGATGAATGACGTAGCTTTCAGGCATGGCTTATTTCTTTTTGTTAGTTCTTTCATTGTTAACTGAGAGGCATTTTTAGCTGATTTGTATGCTTCTTATTGAGGGCAGTGTAAAGTGTTTTACATTAATGGCCTAGATTTGCTCAATGGCTGAAGAGCTTTTTTCCACAGTTTTTACTGTAGATGTTGATGTCTTTGGCTAGTGCAATAAACGTTTATGATGGTGGTGATATATTGATGCTAACATTTTCACCTTATTTGATAACATCCATTTTTTTCATCACAATGATCTTAGATCTTGATGCTAAAATGTGCTGCCCATGTTTAGAAAGAAACATTCCTCGTTATAATGAATGTGATATATAAATGTGAAATAATAAACCCATGTTTTAACATACATCCCAAACAAACACACATAGGAATAGTGAATGATGGTAAACTTGGAAAAGAACTACTCAGAGTTTACTGCAATAAATCATATGATTTGGAATATCTTAATGCCTTTTCTTACCCTTCTCATTTGAGTATATCCCTTCTGGACATGGAGCACAATCATAGCAGCAAAATTTCACTCCCTCCTTCTTTTTCTTCCCATGACCAGGAGGACAGTGAGAATTACAGACCGAAAGGGGTGGCACCTATCCAAAGTTTAAGACCATGAGAAGAGCCCCGAAGTGTAGCACCCTGCTTGTGGTTGACACTTAGCTGGAATGAAATATTCAACGCAGCAATAGAGAAATTAAAATAACAATTTATTTGTCAGACAAATAAATGATAGGCACAGTGGTATAGTTACCAAAAAGCTCTGCCTGCTCTAGCCCTGCTGGTCAGCACCTATATTCCCTCAGCCCAGCTCCCTTGCTCCTCCTTTGGCTGCCTCTGTCCAATCAGCTTGGTTGAAATTCCTATTGGCTGTGTGCTAGAGCCAATAATAAAAGATACACCCATTTCCTATTACCTTTTATGGGAGACAAAGAGCTATATTTCCTTCTATCACAAATGGCAGACAAGTAGTTATATATCTTTACATTTGCCAAAACAAGGAACCTTAATTACCAGATCACCTTTGCCCTTGCATTCCAACACAAATGGCTAAAACAAAATGATTAAAACAGATGGCTATGGTATTAAATTCTATCTAAACAAAAGCCTGGATGTGCATTCCCACACACTAGGAGTCATAAGAATCTAACATTTCTTACTTTCTAAATCCTTTGCATAACTCCATTAAGCCAACAAATCTCATTAAAGGCACATTGGTTTATAATAGTATACAATATAACAGGAACTTTCAGAAAAAGGTTTGTGTACAAAAGACCTCAAAGCAGAGGCTTGAAAAGGCTCTTTAAAAATGAGCCCCCCTTTCCTTCCCAGCTGCTTTTGTCATTAGCTCTTCCCAATTGCTCTAACATTCTCAGTAAACCTTAGACTTTAGAAAAATAATGGCTAGGACTCTCTCATGGTATCACTTTCTGTCAAACAATTAATCTTACTTATTTACCGACTCTTAATTAGTGTATTTGCAGCTGGGTTCTATTATTTAAATATGCAGGGTCATCTCCCAGCCAGTAATTTTAACCTTTTACAGCCTGAGAGGTTGTAAAGGTCTTTTGCTTGTCATAAATCAGGGGGCCCTAGCAAGGAGAGCAAGAAAATAAAAAACAACAGTTAAAATGCTTAGCCGGCTGGTACAGCATTCAAACATTTGCAAATATATCTTTTAAATTCATACAGACCTCAATCAGGTGCCTCAGAAAGACCATACCATAGACCCATCTAGTCCAGAATGCTGTCCTCACAGATGCCAGTGGGAAGCCTACAAGCACAACCTTGCTCAGGCACTCAGAAGTATACTGCTTCTGATTGTGGAGAGAGAACATAGTCATGAAGGCTAGTAGGCCATGAGAATATTGTCCTCAATTTCAAAGGCATCTGAATTGATGGCCATTATTGAGCTCCCATTCTAGATGGGGGGGGGGGAGAGAAAAACTTCTCTCTAACCACATCATATCCCCTTGAAATTACTGTCTGGTTTGCTTAATGTGTGTTTTGGGAAAGCTGAGGGACAACATTGTTAATGATTGAATTACCAAGCATGGAGAAGAACATATCTCACTGAACAGGGCCGTCTTAAGCATATCTGGTGCCCTGGCGCCGTGGTGCGAAGATCCCTCCGGCGCCCCCCCCCTCCCGCCCCGTTTCCCAGCGCGGCTGCCACAGGCGCAGTGGTGCAGTGCCCCCCTGGCGCCCTGGCGCCCTAGCGCCCTGCGCCACCCAGCCTTGCCGTAGGGCCGGCCCTGTTGCTGAAGCAGAACCAGCAGAGCTTCTGCAAGAATAGCGATGGAAGAGTACTTTCAATATACCAACAAGCATATAGAGAGAGGTGATGCAGATGGCAGTGTGTAAATAACATTCCCTTTCCACTCCCTGTTTGCCAATCCCCTATTATTCAGAATGTTTTTTCTTCTCAAGTTAAATAGGATCGAATTGCATTTTCTTGACCATTGTCCAGTTACGCATATGCTGAATTTGATTGCCCTAGACCTCATTCAAGCTCTGCAAGGGCCTCTTGATAGCCATATGGTTACTGATCCCAATAATAGGAACAACACTTACACCTCACATCAGGTCCTGGCCACAACATAAGCTTAAGTCCAGCATCACTGTCACTTGAGTCAATTAGGGTATCTTGACATCCTTCCATTTTGTGCCTAGATCAGTCACCAGCTGGTGAGAGAAAAATTCAATTATGCAGAGTGTTCCTTTGCAAGTGCCTCCCCTGCCAGGGATTGATTTGTGCACAACCTTACCAGGTGCCAACACTGAAAGGGCTCTGTCTGCTACTTGCCATTCTCATTTTAATTGCAGGCCAACAATGAACACAAAGTGTTGGATATGGTCATACATGTGAAGGCAGGATTAGTGGTATTAGAAGGCAACTAGTGACATTCCAGTGAATTTGGATTCATTTTTTATGAAGGAATGGTTTCTTTGTTTTCTTTACATCTATTGTCCTTCCATTTCATTTGATGACTATGAATTTTGTACTGCTATTTTCCCACCTGTGCAAGCTCTTTGTTCCATTTGATTCTGCCCCCATCAATGACGAGCTCTTTGCCAGAAGGAGCCTGTGGACCCAGACTTTCCACTTTAACCCTGATGTAAGATTTATTTGGGAAAGTGACCAAGTTTGTAATATCAAAGCCAGATGCCAGCTCTCCATGTTCATTTAATGTAATTTCATCTCCAGCAGTGTTGTTAAATGAGATCAACCGAAGGAATGAGTGAAGCTAAGTGGGCAAATAAGAAGATCAACATGGTGTTTATAAAGTGTTGTAATAGTCTCTTTAAACCTAATGGAGAGTGTTCACGTTTTGGAAACCGATACAGGAAGAGTATGGTACCTAATGGAACAATGTGCATCCAACCATTGAAAATGATGCCATGAGAACTTCCAAATAATCCATGGAAGAGAAATCAGGTTGCATATATTTATTCATAACATTTCTAAACTGCTTTTCACCAAACGTTTTTATGAAGTAGCTTCTATCACAAAAAATAAAGCAACCTAACAGTAAAATCAACAATTAAAGCAAAACCAAATCCAGCAGCAGTTTACTAAAATTGAAAGTGCACAGCAGGTGTAAATAAGCCCTTGAGAAGCCTGGGGCAATGTTTTGTTTTGTGTTTTTTTTTTAAAAAAATGCATCAACTGGAGGCCATCAATAAATAATAATAATAATAATAATAATAATAATAATAATAATAATAATAATTTCTTATTTATACCCAGCCCATCTGGCTGAGTCTCCCCAGCCACTCTGAGCAGCTCCCAATCAGATATTAAAACAATACAGCATTAAATATTAAAAGCTTTCAAAGGAGTCTTCTTCCCCACATTAAATGGGGGGAAATTGCAAGCAGGAGACCCAGCACTTCTTTGGCCTCTCTTCATCCCCTCACCGGTTTCCCTCCTTCTCAACTCTCACTTAGGGATAAGCGACTTATGTCTCTCTCCAAAAAGTTCCCCTTCCTTTCCCTGTTTTAAGGCTCTTCCTGTGAAGCCTATGGCCAGTGTCCCCACACCCTGCCTGTCCTCTGGAGGCTGAGATTGCTCAGCTGTGCGGGAGTCTCAGTCATTTAATTTCCCAGCAGTTCACAGTTGATCATGTAGGTTCAGTAGGATATAGGGGAAGTCTGCAAAGTTCCCTCAAAAATAGGACGCTTCTCTCTCTCTCATTCTCCAGGGGAGGCTGGGCGGGGGAAGGGGCAGGAGGGGGTAGAAAGCAGAAAAGCCTTTCCATGAGCTGCCTGGTGCAGCCAGGCTGCTGCTGCCACTCCTCCTCCTGCTGCTGCTGCTGCTCACAGTGAGAGAGAGCGCGGGAGAGAGAAAGCCTCCACGGCGTTGCCAATGCAACCAGAGCACGCGAGCGCTCTGCGTCCAATCCCTGTGTCCCCAGGACACATGCGCATTAGCGCGAAAACGGGACACAGGGACTGGACGCAGGGACACTTGCATTTTATATATATATAGATAGTTGTTTTTGATACAAGGGCTGTGTACACAGATGCATAATCATTAGATTAAACCAGCTAGTTTATGAGAGAGGAAACAAAAAAATAACTGTCCCCAAGCACATGATTTACCAAAACATTCTATTCCTGTTCTTCAAATCAAGCAAAGAACTTTTGACCTCAGTCTCAAATAAATAACCAGGAATAAAAATAATAATAAGACCATTGACTTCCAATGGAATATCAATAGAAGACTGGTTAGGTTTTATGTTGAACAATGGTTTTGGAGAAATGTAATGTATATGAGATGCCATCCCACCGATGAAGAGATCGCCAGGACCGTGCCACTCATGTGGAACATATACAGGTTTACTTTTCATGCACTTAATATTATGCACTTTGCACACCATGTTTGACAGCAGCAGCAGCAGCAAAAAAAGAAGCACAATCCTGGAAGTTAATTTCCCCCTACCCATCGTCTCTCTCAGGTCTCTTAGTCTGTACTGTCAACACTCCTATCAACTTTAATTAAACCAAATGGCTTGAGTGGTAGTTGACTTGGCCAACACTTCCTACAAGGGACATGTGTCCAGGTTGTCTTTACCCTCAGTTGTGAGACAAAATGATTGCTCGGATTCCAAATAGTAAACAGCAATATGAACACCTATATAGGGAACAAAGAAATGTAATTAAAATGACAAAGCCCTGCCTGTCTCACAGTTGTTATTAGTTTTACTTGTCTGTGGATTTACTAGACTACTTATACCCATTTCATTCTCAGTTCTTGACATAGCTGCCAAGTTTCCCCTTTTCTCGCGAGGAAGCCTATTCAGCATAAGGGAAAATCCCTTTTAAAAAGGGATAACTTGGCAGCTATGGTTCTTGAATTTCCTTCCCCATCCGCCTTCTCAAAAATCACTGGAGCTTAGAGCATATGAATGAATTACAGTGATCTAGATAATTACAGGGAAGATAATCACTTCTGAAATGCCAGAACTGCTGAAGCACACCTGTGAGTGACCTCTGTTCAAATGCTGAGGTCTTGTGCTGTGCTGCAGGCCTGTTTATCAACAGCTGCTTTGTGACAGGTTCTGATGGAGATACTGATTTATTTATTTTATTCGTTTATTGAATGTACCGGTATATACTACCCTATCCCCGGGGGTCTCAGGGCAGTTCACAGGATAAAATCAAAACATAAAACCACAAAATACATAATAAAAATAAAAACAACACCCCAATAGCCCCCTCCCCAAACCCACATTTTAAGAAGAAGAAGAGTTTGGATTTGATATCCCGCTTTATCACTACTTGAAGGAGTCTCAAAGCGGCTGACAATCTCCTTTCCTCTCTTCCCCCACAACAGACACCGGTCATAGGATGTAAATCAGATCAACCAAAGGCCTGGTTAAAAAGTAATGTTTTTCACTGGTGCATAAAGGAGTATAATGAAGGTGCCAGGCGAACTTCCCTGGGGAGAGCATTCCACAGACGGGGAGCCACTGCAGGGAAGGCCCATTCTTGTCTTGCCACCCTTCAGACCTCTCAAGGAGGAGGCACATGGAGGAGAGCCTCAGAAGATGATCTCACTTCCGGTCTGCCGCGCCGGCTAAAGAAGACGCAGGGACTGTGAGCTCCGCAGTCCCCGGCATCGCGGAGGGGGGGAATTCCGCGGGGCGCGCGGATTCCCCGCAAGAACCTCGGGAAGGGCGTCCCGAGGGCTCAAGGTCCGGCAGGCTCCGTGGGGCAATTCCTCTGCTGCCCGGAGACTCAGTAGAGTCTCCGAGAGCCAGCGGAGTGGAGTCGTGGGAGCCATTTTTGGACGACATCGTTACCTCCGGTTTAGCGAAGCCCCGAGTCTTCTACCGGGCAGCGGCAGATTCTCCCAAGAAAATAAAGGACTTTACAAAGTAAGTGAAATCTTCACTGGGACTTTTTGGATCTTAAAATCAACAATTTGGAAAATTGGAAGAGATTTAAAAACGGGAGTCGATCTCTTCCTAATGGCTAATTAAGAGGCGCATTAAATATTCCAAAGCCAAAGCTGAAAAAGATACTTTGTTCTTAGTACCCGAAAGAAACAAAGACCTTTTACTCCTTCTCAAACCCCGGCGCCGGCACCCCCTGAGGAACAGCAAGTGCGTTAAGGGGAAAAATTTTGACAGCTGTCAAAGCTGTCAAAACTGTTAAAAGACAAGAAAAATTCATAAAAATTTGTTGAGAGTTTAACCGGCTGTAAGATCTTATTAAAAGAGAAACATTTGGACTTAAGAGATGATTTATTGTGGAAAAGTTAAAGACAATGGAAGGAATAGCCAAGATGGAGGAAAGCGTGAGTGAATGGAAATTTCCAGTGTGCTCTGTCTCCTAATCTCCTGCCTGTTTGTGGTTAGAAGGAATGAAAACAAGGTATTCACCAAGCTTCCAAGAGGCTGTTTTGAACTATTTAGAGACTCTGAAGGACATCCATAAGACATTGCAACACTCCATGTTCAGAGACTTTGGTTCAAGATCAGGACTCAGAGGATAATGTTGAAAGCCAGCTTGAGATTAATGAACAAGAAGTGGACATTGCAAAAACTGAGGTGGATTCTAAAAAAGATGACTTGGAGGAAGAACAACAAAGACTTGAAAAAGAATAAGACTGCTGCAAGGAACAACAAAATGAAATAAAGACCCAAGAAAAGAAGGCCTCTGGAGAGACTGAAATTTGGGGATGGGCAATAGAGGGAAAGGAAAGGCAGAAGGAGGGGGGGGGACAAAGGCCTGGATTTGGAAGTGGGAAAGAATTGGTGTGGGTGAGAATTTTAGTTAAAAGGTATCTTGGTGGTTGAACAACGGTTTCTGAAATCTTGGCCTGTTAAAGGAATGCTGAACCAAGGGGGGGGGAGGTGCCGGGAGGGGGAAGGAGAGTCAATAGATATAAAATTGAAATTTCTGGAGGGAGGCTGAAGAGTGGTTTTGGGAAAAAAAATTTAGATTTGTATTAACATTTTTGTGTTTAGATGACTGTCTGGGTAGAGGGCCGACTTCCCTCCTCTCTTTGCTCAGAAGCACCTAGTGGCAGGGGGTGCTCTGAGGGGGGAGGAGGGGGCGGAGGGAAGCCCAGACACAAAAATGGAACCTTTGAAGTGCTGCGCCCCGCAGGTTCCTCTTGTGGCAGGAGGGGACTTGTGGAGGGGCAGTATGAAGAAGGAGGAGGACTGAGTGAATATTATAAGGATAAGATTTGGAATTGGGGTAGAAAATCCGTCATAATTAATTAGAGAAGTTAAGAAAACCAGGAAGAAGAGAATCGAGGAAGTCATAATGACAATGTTAAGAAAATAAGAAGTGGGAATTTTTAATTTTGTTTTTCTTTTATTTTTATTTTTGTTTTTGTTTTTGTATGTGCTGTGTTTTAATGTTTGTGTAAGGGTTGTGTTAAAGGAGCAGCTGGGGGAAAACCAATCCTCAGAACCCCTCCACCCCTGTCCCTTCAGTGGCAGGGAGGGGATGAGGGGGGAGGGGGGAGGGGGAGGTCAAACCCAGCCTTACAATGGACCCCTCTGGTTCTCAACGCCCACGGGTACTACTGGTGGCAGAAGTGGACTTGTGGGGGGAGGGAAATTGGAGGGACAGATAATATATTGTGTGTTTTGTTTGTTTTGTTTCTATAAAAAAACCAATAAAAATTATTATTTAAAAAAAGAAGAAGATGATCTCAGGGTCCGGATACAGATACATGACTGATTTAAGTATTTATATGTGAGGACTGGATCATCAAAGGGGGAGGGAGACATAAATAATGACATTAGATGTGTGTATACGGTTGTGACCTGGAAAAACCTCCTCTGAAAAGGCTGCTTCTAGTAGCAGCTTGGAGAAAATAATCACAGAGGCTTTAAGATCTGATTTATTGGGATTATTTGAAGATCGTGGCTGCCAGCTGTGAAAAGGATTTGTGGACTTCTGGGCGGATTTGGCAAGATACCAGCGCATAGCTGCCAAGTTTTCCCTTTTCTCACGAGGAAGCCTATTCAGCATAAGGGAAAATCCCTTTAAAAAAGGGATAACTTGGCAGCTATATACCAGCGTGTGAGCAGACAGTGCTAAATTTATAAAAGGGAATGATGGCAAAAATTCACACAGAATCATATATGGTTTGATTAAATTTGCTCGCCGGAAGAACTCAGTGACTTGAAAAAAGAAGAAAGATAATAGATTATGGAATAAGATCTGGACTATATTGAAAAGAACTACAGTGACTATAAGAGGACTAGGCCTTCTGAGTCTGAAGCATGGGAAGTCGATAAATTTGTATAATTTGGCAGAGGATTTGGATTAATTGTTTAATGGATATTTGTATAATTAGATATTTAAATTGGAAATTTAATAAAATTTAATAAAAATGTGAGGACTGGATCAGGTGAATGCATTTTGACAGGGGAGTTAATCAGCAGTTAGGAGAAATAAGATCAGGAATGTTGGTTAATGATGGATGTCTGAGGTAAATGCCCCAAGGCTGGAGTGAAAGATGATAGCTAAGGCTTGAATATTAAGATAGCCTTCCTTTGTGATAACTAGGAAGCCAATGTGATGGAGTGGTTAAAGTGTTGAACTAAGGCAGGCATCCCCAAACTTCGGCCCTCCAGATGTTTTGGCCTACAACTCCCATGATCCCTAGCTAACAGGACCAGTGGTCGGGGAAGATGGGAATTGTAGTCCAAAACATCTGGAAGGCCGAAGTTTGGGGATGCCTGAACTAAGGCCTGGGAGCCCATGGTTCAAATCTCTACTCAGCCATGAAACTCACTGGCTGACCTTGGACCAGTCACTGCCTCTCAGCCTCACAAAGTTGCTGTGGGGGTTAAACGGGGGAGGGGGGACTATGAACGCCACCTTGAGCTCCTTGGAGACAAATATGAGATGAAATCTGTCTTTGAAACATACATGTAAATATCAATACCAATATATGCAATAGAATAACCAGAAATCAATAGTTATAATATATCTAGTTAAATATTTATTTTGAGCATATGGAATTATACTACTGTCTCCACTATAAAACCAGGTGGAAGTTGCTGAAAACTTGACCTGCTCCTTTTCTTTATTTCTACTGAACCTCTCAGCCTATTCCTAAATCAGAAGGACAGTGGAATTTTGTTCAGGCAGGTTCCTATTTCCTATGTATATGTTATTTGCTGAACCTCATACCTTATGGTGAACTTTTCTCCCACCAGCTCTAAAAAACCCTCTAAAATAAAATACAATCATTTTACCAAAAATATGAAACCAAAATGCCTGAAATTATTTCATTCCTTCAAATGGTTTATTTCATTTCCATCTTTTGTACCTATATAGAATATCAATAACATACTTGAAACCGCAAATTCTGCTGTTCTTCAATTTTTTCTTTGTATTAGATGCTTCCTGGTGTTCAGCTTGGGCCTCAACATGATAATGTAGCATTTGGGGGAAAATATACAGCACAGTATCCCAGCACTGGAAGCCAAGATGGAGAAAATCTCCACAGCCACCATGTATTTTCCTCTGGTGCTCAGGTAAGTTGGAATAAAGGAGAGCCAAACACTACAAAAGACCAACATGCTGAAGGTGATGAACTTGGCTTCGTTAAAAGTGTCTGGTAACTTCCGGGCTAAGAAGGCAACAGTGAAACTGATAATGGCCATGAAGCCCAAATAGCCCAAGACACAGTAGAACATGAGGACTGAGCCTTCATTGCATAACAATACAATTTTCTCAGTCATTGAGTACATGTCTAAATCTGGGAATGGAGGAGCGATTGCCAGCCACAGAGCACAGATCCCTATCTGAACACTGGAGCAGGACAAAACAATAGAATAAGCCAATCTTTTGCCCACCCATTTCCTCATTCTTGATCCTGGTTTAGTTGCCATGAATGCTAAAACAACAGAGATGGTTTTGGCCAGGATGCTGGAGAGGGCCACAGAGAAGATGATGCCAAAAGCAGTTTGTCGGAGAAGGCAGGTTGTATCATTAGGCATTCCGATGAACAGCAAAGAACAGAGAAAACACAAGAGGAGGGAGGTGAGGAGAATGTAGGTTAGGCTTCTGTTGTTGGCTTTGACTATGGCAGTGCCCCGGTGTTTAATGAAGATGCCCAGCACCAGAGCTGTGACCACAGAGAAGAAAAGTGCAGATACAATTAAAGCTATGCCCAAAGTGTCTTCAAAAGCTAGGAAGTCTGGAGTCTTAGGAGTACATTCATCCTTCCCTTTGTTTGGATACTGATATTCCGGGCAACTGGCACAAGTTTCCATCTCTGAAAAGGCACATAATGAATGAGAATTTGAAAGCAACCAATATTGTTCCTAACTGTTGCCTTATTACATTTCCACCCAAACTAATATATTCACTAGGGAAACTTTTTTTAAAAAAAACCCCACAACCCTTTCTGCCCAATTGCTTCAAAAATATGACATGTATGATATATATTTTTTTATAAAAAAAACCCAACAACACTAAATGACATTGTTTTTAGTGGAGATCCTTCAATAGCTATTAAGGAGACAATCCAATGGCAAGATATGCCTTGATGAGCAGTTTAGGATGGAGCAGATCTCTGCTTCAGCTGCCTGATTTCCATTTCAGTTGGGCTCAGTCCCCAACTCCAGTTTAGCTGAAAATACACCAGTATAACTTGCTCATCATGGGTCAGCCAGTGCTCAGCCAGCTGAAATGAAGCTGACTGAACCAAGGCTGGTGTCAATCTCACCTCCCAAATTGGTGTTTGGAGACATGGCCAGAACCAGAGGGGGTGGAACTTGGGCTGCACTCTAATACCATTCTGCTCAGTATAATGACCTGGCAACCTGGCACAGAACTCTGTTTTGAAAACTTGTTTTCCATTCAGCCAGGTTTACAGCTGCCCCACCACTGAATGGGCTTTGGGTCTTTGCGAAGGACATGTACACAATGAATATACGAATGCAAAATATCATATAAACATATACTATAATAAAAGCCTTAATCAAACTGTTTTCAGCCAACAATCACAGCAACACAATGGGGAGTGCAGCATTCCTTTCAACCCAATCTTCAACTCCCACACAGACCGAGTGCTATGAGCGCTTTCAATTGCTCACCCAATAAATGCCACACAATACCAACAATCAGTGGGGTCTTCAATATCTTTGTCATATTGGATTATATTTTTCTCTACTTTAACAGCTATGCCTTGAAATCTTGTGTCTGTCTCTTTAAGAAAGAAGTGCTGAGGATTTCACTTCTGCAGCCAGAACTCACAGAAAGGAAGAGGGCAAGGGTTAAAAGTAAGGGGGGGAGGTGATTCTTAATCACCAGAGCATCCTTATCCACTGAAAAGCATTGGGTGTTCAGTAGGGCAGTTCATAAAAACTCTTTTTTTAAAAAATGCCTGCTCCAAAGGTCTTATATTACTATGGATTATATAGCTATATCTGCAATTTCATGCATATCAGTTAATATATTGACCCTCCTCCACGAAAATACCCATTTACTTGGCCATTTTCCTAAGTCGTGAAGACTGAAATTTCAATTCAGTGGGGCAGGGTCAAGATATTAACTGATATGCATGGAATTGCAGATATAACTACATAATCCCTAGTGTAGTAAGATAAGACCTTTGGAGCAGGCACTTTCAAAAAAGAGTTTTTTATGAACCGCCCTAGTGCACATGTATGATTGTTGTTATTTAGTTGTTTAGTCATGTCCGACTCTTTGTGACCCCCATGGACCAGAGCACGCCAGGTACTCCTGTCTTCCACTGCCTCCCGCAGTTTGGTCAGACTCATGTTCGTAGATTCAAGAACACTGTCCAACCATCTCGTCCTCTGTTGTCCCCTTCTCCTTGTGCCCTCCATCTTTTCCAACATCAGGGTCTTTCCCAGGGAGTCTTCTCTTCTCATGAGGTGGCCAAAGTATTGGAGCCTCAGCTTCACGATTTGTCCTTCCAGTGAGCACTGAGGGCTGATTTCCTTCAGAATGGATAGGTTTGATCTTCTTGCAGTCCATGGGACTCTCAAGAGTCTCCTCCAGCACCATAATTCAAAAGCATCAATTCTTTGGCAATCATGGTCCAGCTCTCACTTCCATACATCACTACTGGGAAAACCATAGCTTTAACTATATGGACCTTTTTCGGCAAGGTGATGTCTCTGCTTTTTAAGATCCTGTCTAGGTTTGTCATTGCTTTTCTCCCATCTCCCAAGAAGCAGGCATCTTTTAATTTCGTGACTGCTGTCACCACTTGCAGTGATCATGGAACCCAATAAAGTAAAATCGCTCACTGCCTCCATTTCTTCCCCTTCTGCACATAGTCTTCTGGTATGTGTCGCTGGAAGCATGCCGGGAAGATTTATGTACGTCCTAAGCTGTGTTTCATAAGGAAGATGCCCAGCGAGGTTTGTCTCATTCCAGGGGCTGTGTGTGCCCCCCAGGTGTGTTCCAATAAGATTAACAGAAACTCTCAAATAAAAGTATTTCTATGTGAAAATTGAGAATAATGCATAATACCACAATTTAAGAAACCCCACAAAGCTGATTATAACTAACTTGCAAAAGCACTTCTCAAATTTTACTTCAGTAATAGTTTGGTATATCATAACATAGCATATGCTACCCTTCAAATCTGATACCATCCCATCTGGACACAGAGCACAATCATAGCAGCAAAACTTCTTCCCTTCCTTCTTTTTCTTCCTGTAACCAGGATGGCAGATGTCATTACAAACTGAAAGGGGTGGCACCTATTCAAAGATACAGGAAAAGTTGAAAGTTAATATTTAGTATTTAGCAAAAAAAATAATGGCACAAAAACAGATTGCCTGTTAGCAATGGTAACAGATAACTCCTGTTAACTTTCTTTTGCAATGTTGAAAAAAGGGTGGGGTTTGAGTTGTTGTTGGTTTTTGAAGGGGCAGCTTTTTGGTGAGAAGAGTACCCTATCAGGTAGGAGGTGACAACTTGAATAAAATATTGTGGGGGCACTGGTAAACCCTGCCTTGCATAATCAATCACATGACGCAGTCCACGCACACTATTTGAATGGGAATGCCCTTCGACTTTGGGGTTGGCTAGGAATGGGGGGCGGCCCTAGGAGTTGGTTGCTATCAGGCAATACTGTCTTTTGATGGCTCACAAACATATAAAAAATAAAAAATAACATTTAATAAACTAATACCATACAAAACACCAAGTGCAACCAGTGAGTCACAATTACAATGTTGTTGTTGCTGCTGCTGTTGTTGTTGCTGCTGCTGCTGCTATTGTTTAAATAGTAGCAGCATCATTGAATTTATTTTAATTAACAGCCGACTGTAACACAGGGGGGCTTCAAACCATTATTCAGGCCAGCAATGAAAGTGGATGTCTCAAGGGAGAGAGTTCCATAATTTAGGAGTCACCACTAAAAATATATCATGTCCTTAGTGGATTTGTGTATGTAACTAATTTTAAGGGTCTGCAGGACCCACAGTGCTGATCTTAAGGGGTGTGAATGTTCACATGGGAGAAACCAGTCCTTCAAATGGTGGCTTGTCTCAAATCAAATGTTCACCCTCCACATAGCAAACCTTTAAAAAACATTTTCTGTAAGCTGCCCACACAATACGATATTCAAAATAAATACAAATACAAATGTGCATTATACTAAGGAATTATTTTGATTTCTTCACATCTATTGCCCACCCGTTTTGTAGAATGACCATGAATGTGGAGCATATGGGAGACAATGGGGTTATTTTCCCACCTGAGTCAAGTCTTTGTGCCATTCAATTTTGTCCTCTTTGATAGTGAATTCTTTGCCAGGAGGAGCCTGAGGATTCAACCTCCCCACTTTCATCCTGAAATATGATCTATTTGGGAAAGTCACTAAGTTTGTAATATCAAATCCAGCAGCTAATTCTCCATGTTCACTAAATTTAATTTCATCCCCAGCGCTGTTATTGAATGATATCCTCTGGAGGAATGAGTACAGCTAGATGGAAAGAGAAAGGAATCTAAAATATGTTGTCATGCTCTCATTAAAATGGTTATAATAGCTTTATGAGATAGATTTTACTTCTTTTCTTCAGTCAAAGAACATTTGCCATTCACAATGCAGGTATCTGGCTTTCAGGGGCAGAGATTCCATGGGAACTTGTGAATCAGTGAAAACTCAACAACTGAAAGCGCTGCAAATAGAACTTTAAAAATGTCCTCTATAGGAGGAATAAGGTTATAACCATTATGGTTGTGTGACATAAGCCTCTGGCAAGGAAGAGAGAAATTTGAGAAGATGAGCAAGACAAGAACTGGGTGCTCATGATATCTAAAGATTTTGTGGTCGATCACATGATAGATAAGATATTTCTCACCACTGTTCTTTATGATATGACAATTGAATTTTGTCATTGAGGAAGCATTACCTGCCATGGTTCCGTGGCCTGAGAAAACCATCTACCTCCATCCTCCATTCTTCTGTGGCTGGCTCTAGCTGAGTACATAGTAAGTAAGGCATGTGCCAAAGCATAGACAGCATTATAGATACTGTAGCTGTGGCCGGTCATGCTCATTTCAAAAAGAGGCGCAGGAAGATTAGCTAACATCTCCTCTCCGGTACATGTTTTATCAAAAAACGTAGACTTACTGGAGGTTGAAATCGAACAAAGAAATACATTTTCCCATAAATCCTTAATGAAACCATCTTCTATTGCCCAAGTAGGATTTACAATCTTTATAAATTCTTGGAAGTCTTGAATCTCTTTCGAGTGAATTGTGAAGGAGATAGCGCCATGAAACATTTGTATATCATTGTCAATAATCTTTTGAATAGAGTACAGTGTGAAATCAATTTGGGCTGCTGTTATCCACACTTTTACTGTGAAGAACCTCTTCTTATATTGAGGAATTATCGAACAAATTAGCTTGACTGCCAATATAAACTTTCCAAGCCATTTAATAGATGCACTTTCTCCATATATAACAACTGCATTGGCATTGCTCTGCATAAAAATTGGCAATGCATTATGTTTGTGTTTTATCATTTCAAGTATGCTACTGGAAACCTGCTCATATTTTTGAACTCTTTCTGTGAATGCTGAACAGATTCCGTTTTTGGAAAGCATTGGCTCCAGTGTCTGCAAGAAATATTCTCCACCTTCATCATCTTCAACGATAAGCCCAACCCATTTCCATTTGAAGTACAGTAGTAACTTGATAATTCCCTCATACTGAAGGGCTTCATTGGGAATCATACGGTAAAAGGAAGGGAACATTTTTTTATTATACACAGGTGGTTCAAATGATCCGTATGAAATCTGGGTGGATGGAGAGAAATCCAGACATTTTAGAGTGGAAAGAGGAGTTCAGAATCATTACTTTTATTTGTTGCTTTTTTCTTATAGTGCAAACATGCCTTTTTTAAAAGAAGAATCACCATCCTTTGAAAAACACACACTCACAATCTTAGTTGTCAAGTTGTACTCTAGATATTTACTCTTATCACATTTGGAGCAAGTCTCCATTACAAGTACTAAATACACAGTCTTTGCAACCATGGTGCCTGAACGAGCAGAGGGAAGGCAGTGGGGCTCTCGTCTCTGGGAAGACTATACGGACTGCCAGAAGTTCGTAGATAGTGATGATGATGAAGAGATTTGGTTTAATATTCCTTTTACTGACAATGTGAAACTAAAAGGGATGACTGTGATGGGAGAGGATGACAACACACACCCAAAGGAAATGAGAATCTTTATGAGTAGGGCCGGCTCTAGGTAGAATCCCGGTGGTGCGGGGTGCCAGGGCGCCAGGCCAGTGGGGGGTGCTGCACGGCGAAGCCGCACGGAAGCCATACTGCGTGCTGCGAGGGCGGGGGCACCGGAGCGATCTCCGCCCCTCAGCGCCAGGGCGCCCGACCTCCTCGAGACTGCCCTGTTTAAGAGCATTCCTCACATGTCTTTTGGTGATACTGCCAGAGAACCAGATCAGTCTTTGCAACCTCATTCACATCTCTGGATACCACATTATACCCTCCCAATCAATTCCACATGTTTCAGCTGCTTTTCATTTACCCCCATGGAACCACATCATTCTTATGAATTATCAAAGGTCTACTGGAAAGAGGAAGCAAGTGAATTAGGCAATGGGGCACTTTAGGGGAAATCTCCACTGCCCACAATCTACAATCCTACCTGTGGAATCTTGTAAAGACCTAAGATGTCTGCCATGGATCTGGAAGTATCAGAGCTCAGGCCTCCGATGATTCCTATTACATTTTTCTGAATGCCACATTTGTAGTTAGGTATAAAGTGATAAGATTTAAAGAGCAGGTCCAGGGTGGTCCGATAAGTCATCCTTGAATCAGAGTAGCTGTCATAGATGTGGAACCCAAGAGTGACATTGGGCAACATCTTGGGATTCTCGTTGATCTCATCAACAGCAAACACCAAGGCCAGGATGTGCTGGTAGAACTTGGTCAAAACACTGCAAATAAAGTGACGTGCTATTTCATGAGTGTACAAAAATATTCTACCACAGTTTTCATCTACTCAGGATCTAAGAAATTCAACTGCTTGACCATATGGACTTTGTACAAGATGCAAATCTCATCTTTAGCTTAGTCTGTTGGATAGAAAGACATGTGTGGCCACCTTTTATCACTCTACAGTTTTAACCAAAACACAGTCTGTATTATAGGAGTGTGCTATAGATTTTTGAACTTAGCCTCTTTCTAAGTGTTCCTGAACCTGGAAAGACTTCATATGGTGAAAGATGGCCTTCAAATGCATCAGCGTAAGTTGAACTTAATACTAAAGCAATGTTGGATATAGTCACAGTGACACAGAGTTTAGGAAAATAAGCTATGCTTATTGCACAGAAACATGCTTGGTAGAAAAGATCCTCATTCTTAGGAACTAAGGCGAAGAAAGCAACTAGCCATGCTTGCTCTTGCATCTCAGGAGGAGACACATGGAAGATGTCAAGTCAAGCATGAAGAAGAAGGAAGTAGCAAATGACATCAGCAACCCTAAGAGTATCAGTCTAGCGCTCAAAGGAAATTCAGCACAGGTTACAGGACAGTCCAGGAAGCTTCTAGATTCCTCTCTGTATCTACTCTTTCCCATGCAGACATATCAACCTTCAGTGCAGGTTGATTTATATCCCCATCTATTCTTCATGCTCCATAAAATCTCTGTGAATCTTTAGCATCTAGCATTTTGAAACCTAGGGATAAATGAACATAAAAGGAACAGCAGAAAAAAATATACTATGTCCATCAAGCTCAGTATTATCTGACTAGTGACAACTCTCTGCATGCAAATGTATATCTGAATGTGAGGATATGTAGATGCAGTACAAAGCTACCCCATGCACAGGAAAGACTCTGTGTCTACGTATAATAATAATAATAATAATAATAATAATAATAATAATAATAATGGAACAAAAAAGCTTTCTCTTTCCACATGCCCAGTTGCCAGTTTAGATACCTTCTAAGTGTTTGAGTATTTAATTTTATTACCAATAGTTAATGTCCACCCACCCACCTATCTGTTCCTTCATATTTCCTGTTTAAATTTCCTCAAAGCAATTTTCAGACAATTTTACAAATAGAAATAATCACTAAATGTAAATGTAGGTTCCGTTTCCTTACTATGGAATGTTAATGAAGTCCTGAGAAGGATGCTTGTTGAACAAAACTTTGGTGAAAACGTAATGGATATGAGATACCATCCCACCGATAAGGAGATCGCCTGGCTGATACCACTCATGTGGAATATGTACAGGGTTATTTATGTTGCATTTAACAGTATGCACTTCATGCAACATGTTTAAGAGCAGCAAAAACAGAAACAACACAAACATCCTGATTGCCACCTTCCCTCCACACATGGTACTCCTCTATTTCTCAGTTTACAACATCAACTAGTTGTCCATTTCTAGAACAGAATGCTGGAGTAGATGCTGGGCTTTTGACTTGGTCCAGCAGGGCTGTTCTTACATCATAGACATATTATTAACACCAGCCTGATTTGAATAAGATGACTTGGGTGGCATCGGACTCTGCCAACACATTCTCAAAGGGCCATCCTTCCGTCTTATCCATAACAGCATTTCATTCAGGAAGCCCTGAATGCTAATTTTGAAATACTGATTTGAAGTTTGACCCATCTTGTGGAAAGATGCAAACAGATCAAGATGACAGAGCTCTACCTCTCTCTTGTCCCTAATCTTATCTCTCTGTGAAGCACAGGTACTTGTAATGATTTCAGAAGGGCTTGTTGTTTTTCTGTGGCCTTCTCGGAATCCATCGGAGCTTTTCCCAGATGAATTGATTATGGTGATTTTGATGATTACAAGAGGTACAATCACTTCTCCAGTGTTTCTTTATTCACGACAAATCATCCGTTACTGAACTAGTGAAGTAAACATTCTTGTCCAAGCATAGAACCCCAGAGTCCATAAGTATTTCAGAATACTTCTGAAATCTAGACCAATCCTTTATGGGATATCCACTGCTAAAATATCCCAGATAAGTGGACAACCAACACCTGTTAAAAAATGTCTAAGAAAGGCGGTATTCAGGGCAGTCTGTTACATCTTCAAACACCCCTATTCCTCTGTCTGAATTAAAATCAATCGGACACCCAGTGTTTTGCATTAGTCATTCAACCTTGGGGGGGGGGAATGAGGGGGGAAATCCTGTGCATGATAGTAAGGGTGTAGGATGAAAATACTTATCATTTTTATTGTGTTAGGTTTACAGAAAATAATAGAAACATTTTAACATCAGGTGTTGTTGTTTTTAAGTAAGCAAAATACACACAACCAACTCTTATATTGTAGAACATATAAATAACTTGTCTATGAGTTCTTTTGCTGAGGCAAGTCCTACTCCCAGCTCTTTCCTGAGGACGATGAGAGTGAATCATTTAGAAAAATTAACTGTTAATTGTAAAGGGGACTCAGAGATCTAACTTACACAATCCATATGTGACTATCCTCTATTTTATCTGTCGTTGTAACAAAGATTTTTATAACATTAGGTTGTAGTTTTTGTACATTTAGTGCCTGTTGATGTTTTGGATGGTGCCATTGGTTGGCACATTAAAAGTTTGATTGATTGATTGATTGATTGAACTTAAGGACCCTCCGCTTACTTATATAGTTGCCACATAGCTGTGATATTTGGGGAAACTCGCAGTCAGTGATCCTCCATGGCCAAGATGTAAGTAGCTGATATCATGCAGGAGACATACATTCGATATTGTGGGCCAATTCTATGGAACTTTTTCCCAGCTGAGATCAGACAGCCCCACTCTCTCTTGAAAAACCAGAGCCCAGTGATAAACCTTCTAATTTCAATAACAATTTAAGGCAACTTTTCTGGTTACAATTAACTGTTTTTATCTTTATTGTGTCTTCTTCAACTTTCCTATAAACCACTGAGAGACAGGTAGGTAGCCGTGTTGGTCTGAGTCGAAGCAAAATAAAAAAATTCCTTCAGTAGCACCTTAAAGACCAACTAAGTTTATATTTTGGTATGAGCTTTCGTGTGCATGCACACTTCTTCAGATACACTAGAAACAGAAGTGTCAGACCCTATATATATACAGAGGGTGGTGGGGGTGGGTGGGAATGGGAGATGGGCTGATGGGCTGTATCTGAAGAAGTGTGCATGCACACGAAAGCTCATACCAAAATATAAACTTAGTTGGTCTTTAAGGTGCTACTGAAGGAATTTTTTTATTCCACTGAGAGACCATACTGTTAAGTGGCATAGATATTGTGGAAATAAAATACATAAGCAATCCTACCCTCTAAAATGGATGGGAAGGGTTACTCTGAGTTGGTTTTTTCTTGCCTTCAAATATCTATGTAAAAATCACCCATGTATTCTATAGAATAACAAGAAATCAATAGTCAAATCTTTATTCATGCATAAGAAATGATGCACGAGCATCCACTGTAATATCAACATTAACTATCTGAAAAACTCCATCTACCACCTTTACTTAAATGCTTTAGGTCTACTCCATCAATCAGCGTCTCACTCATTTAGAAGGGTAACAGAGTTCTCAGGTTCCTATTTCTTATGTAAATTTAAATATCCTTTGTTGAACTTTACTCCTGTGAACTTTTCTCTCATAGGCACTACAGACTGTTATGTAAATCAACCCCAACCCTCCAAAGCAACAACATAACTGAAATAGTTTAATACTCCCGATTCATTTATACTTCTTTTATGGTCCTATATAGATATTAAAAATATTGTTGAAAACACAAACTCATCAATTTATTTATTACTTTCTTCGTATAAGATGTTCTCTGTTGTTGAGCTCAGGCTTCACCAAAATTATGTAACATTTTGGGAAAAAGATGCAGCCCAGTAAACCAGAACTGGAAGCCAAGATTGAGAAAATCTCCACTGCCACCATGTATTTTCCTCTAGTGCTTAAGTAAGTTGGAACAAAGGAGAGCCAAACACTGCAAAAGACCAGCATGCTGAAGGTGATAAACTTGGCTTCATTGAAACTGTCAGGCAATTTTCTGGCTAGGAAGGCCACATTGAAGCTGACAATGGCCAGGAAGCCCATGTAGCCCAGAACAGAATAGAACATGGTGACGGATCCTTCATTACATAACAGTATAATTTGCTCAGTCATTGAGTGCATGTCCAAATCTGGGAATGGGGGAGAGGTTGCCAGCCAGAGAATGCAGATCCCTACTTGAACAATGGAGCAGGAAACTACAATGGAACAAGTCAGTCTCTTCCCCATCCAATTCCTCATGCTGGATCCTGGTTTGGTAGCCATGAATGCCAAAACAACAGAAATGGTTTTGGCCAAGATGCTGGAGAGGGCCACAGAGAATATGGTGCCAAAACTTGTTTGTCGGAGAAGGCAAGTTGCCTCATTAGGCATTCCAATGAATAGCAAAGAGCAGAGGAAACACAAGAGGAGGGAGGTGAGGAGAATGTAGGTTAGACTTCTATTGTTGGCTTTGACTATGGCAGTGTCCCGGTGCTTAATGAAGATGCCCAGCACCAGAGCTGTGATCAGAGACAATAGAAGGGCAGAGGAAGTTGAAACAATAGCCAAAGTGTCATCAAAGGCTAGGAAATTTGAGATTTTAGGGATGCAGTGATTGTGGTCCTTGTTTGAATGCTGGTCTTCTGGGCAATGGATACAAGTCTCTGAAAAAGGTTGCAATGTGTGACAATTTAAAAGCAAGGATTATCCTAGTGGTTCATTTTCACCCAGTTCATTTTCAGTCCTACAAACATACCAGAAATACGATGCATACAAATTCTATCATTTACACTTAATTTTAAAAGCAATGATATGAAAATGACTGCATATCTGCTTAATAAAGCACGTTCCGTTTCCCCATCATATCACAGCAGGGGGCAGAACTACTTGGTGCCCAGCCTATGTGGAAGGGATTAAAAGAAGGACCAGCCAAGTGCTGTACAAAACAGGAGTAGATGGTGACGAATAGAGTGGCTTACAAGCATGCCCCTTTTGTCCTGATCTTTCTTACATTGTTAGCTCAGTACCTGCCTACCCAGGCCACCGTATGAGCGGGTCTGATGGCTTTTTATTGAGGACAGGGTAAGATGTATTACTCCAATATTTGCTTGACAGCTTGAGAGTTTTTTCCTACCTGATTCGTACTATCTGGGAACCAAGGATTGCTACTGTATCTGCAAGTTCCTTTAATAGTTTTGAAAGAAGTTCCATTCATCTGAATGGTTTTATATCTTGATGTTAACATGGCCATCCTTTCTAAAGATGTATCTGAAGATGATGGATGATATATGCGCATGTGAAATGCTATGCTTTAAAATATTTTAACAGAACAGGTCCTACCCTTCTTGTTTGGAAACATCCATTCTTTCATTGGAATGATCTTAGACCAGGCATCCCCAAACTTCGGCCCTCCAGATGTTTTGGACTACAATTCCCATCTTCCCTGACCACTGGTCCTGTTAGCTAGGGATCATGGGAGTTGTAGGCCAAAGCATCTGGAGGGCCGCAGTTTGGGGATGCCTGTCTTAGCTCTTGGTGCTAAAATGTGTTGCCCATATTTCAAAAGATAGGCTCCTCATGCATGTTATATAAATGTGAAAGAATTCTTTGTTTTAACACACATTCCAAACACACACACACACGCACACACACACTTGATGACTTGGCCTCTTAGAGTTTACTGCGATAAAGTGTGTCATTTGGAATATCTCAGCATGGCTTGTCTTACCCTTCTCATTTGAGAACATCCCATCTGGACATGGAGCACAATCATAGCAGCAAAATTTCTTCCCCTCCTTCTTTTTCTTCCTATGACCAGGAGGACAGTAATCATTACACACCGAAAGGGGTGGCACCTTTGCAAAGATATGAGAGAAGCGTAAGAACATAAGAGCCCTGCAGGATCAGACCAGAGGCCCAGCTCGTCCAGCATGCTGTCCTCACATTGACCAACCAGATGCAAATAGGAAGCCTGTAAACAGAAACTGACTGCACACTCTCCCAACTTGTGAATTTTATGACCAACTGGGACAAAGTCATTCAGGTTATCTAGACATTTTACTTCCTTGTCGCAGCTGGGTATATGATGTTCCAATCTATGTGAGAATAATGGAAGTCACCCATTACCACAGTTTCCTTTTTTATGCATTCTGGATTTTGTTCTCCATCTCAAGTTCACCATAGGCATTTTGCTCAGGAGTAAGATAGGAGATACTAGTATTAAATCACTCTTAGGTCTTTGTATAACCACCCACAACAATTCTATAAGTACACTGCTATTTTGGGGATTTGCTCTTGAAAACTTTGTCCTCTTTGACTTACAGAGTGATGTCACCCCTAGAATGCCCTTAGTCCCTAATAAAAAGTTTTTATCCAGTTTCTCTCTATTCCACCAGGTTTAAATTATGTTCATTATATCCATGCTCTCATCTAAGACAAAGTAACACAGCTTACTCATCTTCTAGCTTTCCAGGGGGAGAAATGGTATTGAAAAATATATAGGGATTTCATCCTATAGCATCTTAGTAAATTAGAAGGCTAGTGATACATAATATGAGGTTCATAAGTGTAGAAGTGGCACATCCTGTGAGAGGAATAATTTCTGTACTGAGCATCACAAAAACAAAAAAGATTAGAAGGTCCATATTTAGTCCATCCAAAAGCAGAACTAGCTTAGCATTTCAAACAAATGCCACTAACTAGAGACTTGCCCCAGAGGTTTCCGAAGAAAGCTATTGCAAGCAACATCATGCTTTGATGGTGTTTCCTGCTTGGCGGGGGGTTGGACTGGATGGCCCTTGTGGTCTCTTCCAACTCTATGATTCTATGATTCTATGATCATCTGTTTTCTGACAACCACTGCTCCATCTTAGTCTGAGATGCCTTCTCTGGATAGTACAGTTTCTTTCTTTCTTTCTTTCTTTCTTTCTTTCTTTCTTTCTTTCTTTCTTTCTTTCTTTCTTTCTTTCTTTCTTTCCTGCTGATAAGCAAAAATGCCTTCTTTTTGTTGTCATAGCTTTTTTACCTCTACAGTGGCACTTCTACTTACGAATAACTCTACTTACGAATGTTTCTACTTACGAACGGAGCTCCGCCTGCCATCTTGGATGTGGTTTAGATAGGATTTTTTTTACTTACGAATTTTAAATAGGGTTGCTTCGACTTACGAATTTTTTATCCCAATGCATTCCTATGGGATTCGACTTACAATTTTTTTCGACTTACGAATGTGCGTTCGGAACGCATTAAATTCGTAAGTAGAGGTACCACTGTATTACTTTTGGTATGCCTAAAAGGACCATGCCCTCAAGACGATTTACAGAAATTTCAGGGGGGGGGAGAGAGAATCAGTTTCAATATCATGTGCAATGAAAGTTCAGCCACACAATAGTGAACAGCCAACTCTAATTTGTACAATAAGTGCAAATTAGAAGTCTATTGGGGGGGGGGGACTCACACAGCCAATAACCTGCAGCCTAAAAATGATATTTTAAAAATGGAACGAATTGCAATAAAATAATCTTAATAAAATATCAGTTGGAACAGATGTGTGTGTGTGTGTGTGTGTGTGTGTGTGTGTGTGTGTGTGTGTATAACATTTTTAAGGCTGGTATTGACGCAGGCACGAGATCCCATGTGCTTGAAACCACCTCTGTTTACCGTGTTTCTGGCGAAAATAAGCCATACCCCGAAAATAAGCCATAGTGATAGGCAGTTTAACCGTGTAGGTTAAACTGTACCATACTTAATAATAATATAAAAGACATCCCCTGAAAATAAGCCACCGTGTGTTTTTTTGAGGAAAAATAAATATAAGACGGTGTCTTATTTTTGGAGAAACACGGTAGTACTTGCTACTCTGAATTTAATGGCAGGCCTAAGACAAAATCACAGCTATGGTCATACATTTGAATGGAATCGTATTCCAGTGAATTTCAAATTAAATAATGTATTATGCGAAGGAATGTTCCTTTTGTTTTGTTTTTACACCTCTTGCCCTTCTGTTTCATTGAATGGCTAATAATGTTGGCCTTTGGAAGACTGCACAGCTATTTTCCACCTGAGTCAGGTCTCTTATCCATTGGATTCTGCCCCCATCGATGATGAGCTCTTTTCCAGAAGGAGCCTGTGGATCCAGACTTCCCACTTTGACCCTAGCGTAGGATTGATTTGGGAACGTGACCAAGTTTCTAATATCAAAACCAGATGCCAGTTCCCCATGTTCATTTAATGTAATTTCATCTCCGGCACTGTTGTTGAATGAGATCCTCTGAAGAAAAGCATGGAGCTAGAAGGAAAACAGGGAAATAAAAAGTTCTATATAGACTTATTCTCAATTAGACTAATGGAAGGCATCCAACTTCTGGAAGCAGATGGAAGATGAGAGTGGCAAATTATGGCACAGTGTAAATTCAACAACTTTTAAATGCCTGCTGCTAGTGTAAGCGAAGTTACAGGGAACCAGGCAGAGGGCCTTCTCGGTTGTGACGCCCACCCTGTGAAATGCCCTCCCATCAGATGTCAAGGAAACAAACAACTACCGGTATCTGGGTGGGATATTATTATTATTATTATTATTATTATTATTATTATTATTATATTAATATCTGTGACAACTAATGTTGATTTAACATCTTGTTACAAAATACTCCCTCTTTCAATAAATAGAATTACTTAAATTTTATTATTTTATTATTGACCCAAAGGGGGCTGAATTCCAGAACTTGCCCAAGCTGTCAGGGTTACATGTGACACTGCAGGATTGCAGTACATGGAAACTGGAAACAATACCTGCCAGGCTTCCACATTCTGAGGAGATACTCTGCTCTTGTACTCCATTGTCCTGTGCTTGACTCTAGCTGAGTACATGATATGTAAAGCGTGTGCTAGAGTGTAGACAGCATTATAGATACTGTAGCTGTGGCCGGTCATGCTCATTTCAAAATAAGGAGACGGAATGTTCTCGAGAGCCTCCTCTCCATTACATGCTTCATCAATGCCTGGTGACTCACTGCTGTTTGAAAGTGCACAACTGAATGCCTGTTCCCAGAAATCTTTGATAAAACCATCTCCATCTTCCCAAGAAGGATTTACGGTCGAAAGAAATTCTTGGAAGTTCTGCAGCTCTTTAGAATGAATTGCAAAGGAGATAGCACCATGGAAAATTTGTATATCAGTGTGTAATCGTTTTTGAAATATGTTTAATGTGAAATCAATTTGGGCTGTCGTAATCCATACTTTTGCTGTAGAGACCTCTTTGTATTGAGGAACTATCATCTGAAACATCCTGGCTATCCTTAGAGCTACTCCCAACCACATAATAGCTGCTCTTTCTCCATATATAACAACTGCATTGGCTTTGCTCTTCAGGAAAGGGGGCAATACAATCCCTGTTTCAGATGCCATATCAAGTATGCTGCCAGAGAAGTGCAGATTGTGTTGAACTCTTTCAGCGTATGCTGAACATATCTGATTCTTGGAAAACATTAGCTCCATGGCCTTCAAGAATCGTTCTCCACTTTCATTATCTGGAGTGATGAGCCCAACCCATTTCCATCTGAAATGTAGCAATAACTGGACAATTCCTTGATACTGAAGGGCTTCATTGGGGACCATGCGATAAAATGAAGGGAGCTTGAGTTGATAATTCACTTCTGGTTCAAACGAACCATATGAAATCTGAAAAAGAAAAAAAGGATAAGCTGATTAATATTCTATGGACTTTCAAATGGGTTTGTTGGAAGGAAGTTATTGTTACTGTTTTGTTTTAACTATTTATTTTGTACTTTTATCCTGAATTTTTATCTTATGGACTGCTCTGAGATCCTTGAAGAGTGATATTTATTATTATTATTATTATTATTATTATTCACACATACTCTGTCTTGGTATAACTTTCCTTTAAATATTTGCTCCATTACCTTACATAAATTCTCATCATTACATGATTTTTAGAATCTCTCTCTCCCCCCCCCCGCCTTATACTTTTGAATACCCAAATTATATCTCATACAGTCATTTCCATTTTATACCAAATTTCTAATGGGAAGAGATTTATGGCAGAGATAAAGAGACATTGCCATGGCGCTCATGCTCAGATCCTACCTGTGGAATCTTGTAAAGACCTAAGATGTCTGCCATGCAGGAGGAGATATCAGAGCTCAATCCCCCAATGACTCCTATTGCATTTTCCTGAGTGTCACATTTGTAGTTGGGGACAAATTGATGTGATTTGAAGAGCAAGTCCAGAGTAGTACGGTAGGCCATTTTTGGATTGGAGTAACTGTCATAGATGTGGAATCCGAGAGTGACATTGGGTAAGATCTTGGGATTCTCATTGACCTCATCAACGGCAAACACCAGGGCCAGGATGTGCTGGTAAAACTTTGTCACCACACTGCAAATCATTGGTCACTAGTACACAAAATCATTTTAGCAAAATATTTACCCACTCTACTGTCAATATGATCATTTCAACTGCCCGACTATGAGGATAAGGCACAAACAACCAAACTGATAATTAGCTGGAAAACAGGAAAAAAAATCTATTGTGGTTACTATTGCCTGAATTGTGCATTTAGATTTGGGCTTTATATAATTATGTATATTCGGAATAAGAACTGTATTCATGCCAAATCAGATTGTTAATATCTCACATAGATTGAACAGAGATTTAATTTTCAGTATTAATAAGTGTCTTTGATACCAACACTTCATGACCATCTTGCATTTTTTGCAACAGTGATACATGTGATGGAACTGTACTCACAGCACCATTATTTCTACCTCTTACCTGTTGGGGTAAGCAGCCAGATTCGACAGGTTGGTAGCACTAATGGGAACACTTTTGATTGCATCCCAACCTGGCCCAATCCAACAGCTCATGTAAGGATCAGCTTGTGTGTGTGTGTGTGTGTGAGTGTGTGTGAAAATAACGCTTTAAAAATAAATAAATCATAAGTTATTGCACAATAAAAAGAGTGTTCTATTATCATTTGTGTTCCCATAAACCACTTAATTGTAGAAAACCTCAGATCGGTTGACAAGTTACTCTATATATTTATGTAGGTCTACTCTGGGAATGATTTGGTGGTATGCCATTCATTATTATACAAAAGTGTAACTGCTGATTAACATATGGAATAAAGAACCTATATGAGATAGAGAACCTATGGTATTCAAAAACTGGCTATGGGGAAATGTTTGTATATATATATATATATTTAATGTGGGGCAGTAATAATTTATGACAATCAGTAATTAAGAAAATATAAATATCCAAGGAGGAGTTCAGAGACTAGTAAAAGCATGCTGTTTCTGTTGAAAATTCCAGATTATGTGCAGGATTTGGAAGAAAACTGAGCAGAAAGTATTCGAAATTTGCAAATATAATACTTCGTGGACGACTGCTGATGCGGATTTTAATATTCAGAACAATTATGGTTCAATATTTTGATAACTTCTTTCCAGATGTAGATCTTTATAAATAACCATTTTTGTCTGGCATCTAAAGGCAACAAGGTGTTAGGAGCAGGTGGGTCTTCATAGGGCAGGCATTCCAGAGATTTGGTGCCCCTACTTGAAAAGGTTTATCTAAAAATATTGGAGGAAAAAAATCCCAGAGAGTAAAAGCATGAAGTTGTTTGGGGATCTGTTGAAAACAAATAAGTAAGCCATTGAAGAAGTCAGGGTGGCTGATGAAATGGCTATGAAGCAACAACCACAAGAAGAAAAATAATATTTGTTGATTTTTACATTTATTTGTTTAGATGAAGGCCACAGCAAATACAATTTTGCAACACCTGAATCCACCATAGACTGCTATTTTTAAAGCACACGAATTGGTCAAGACATATCTGAAGTGTGTGGTGCAGATATTTTGGGCATCTAAACACAGAATGACTTATTTCCCCAAAGTGATTTGTTCGGTAGGTCTCCCACTTCCATTTCCTCTCTTTCTGCCACCAAATTTCTTCTTCTCACTGCCTTCTCTCTTTCCCTCATTTTTTCTCTCTTCTCCATTCACACTGAATTCGACTGAGGTCAACATGTGATACGCAGTCTACAAGTGGCTAAGCCCGGAAAGCAGAATTAAATGTTTGACCTATGACTAAATGTTTTTTAAAAACTATCCCTTCTTCTTCAAATGCGAAAACTTAGCAGCTATGCGTTATAACCAGAACAAAGAGCAACTGGATCACAAAAAATGTCATGTTTTGAAATGTCCAAACCCCAGTATAGTCACAGTCTATGTTCACTTTTTGATCATTTCATAGTCTTATTAACAATTGTGTCCTTCCAGCCATCCATTTAAAAAAGCCTTTCTATTCTTATTGTTTGAAATATTTCACAGTCAATCTTATGAATATAAAAGAATCAGTAAGATAACATTAAAGACCATTTACTTACAATGGAGTTTTAGCAAAGGACTGATCAGGGTGTTGGATGAACAAAAGTTGGGGGAAAATGTAATGGATATGAGATGCCATTCCACCAATGAGGAGATCACCTCGCTCATGCCATTCATGTGGAATATATACAGCATTATTTCTCAAGCAAGTCACATTTTGAACTTTGCACACCATATTTGAAAGCAGCAGCAGAAGAAGAAGAAGCACCATTCTGAGAGCAAAACTCCCCCTAAAATATGGACGCTCTTGAGTCTTTCAGTCTGCAACATTCATGTTAGCATTAATACTCTCATCCGCCTGATTTAACCAAGATGCCTTGGGTGGCAACAAACTCCGCAAGTGCAATACTCAAAGGGATGTGAATGCACCTTATCATAAACCTCAGCAGCATTATAGAAGCATGGCTTACAATGGCATGGCTTGAACGCCAATTGAAAAAGAGCAACCTGCTTATTTGTACAAAGAAAGGGGAAAATTGACTCAGCAGTCTATGGATTACTGGAGTACTTATAATCATTTCATACTCAGGTGTTGAATTTTGTTTTCCAATCTGCCTTCTGAAAAATCACTGGAGATTAGGCCATGCCGATTGAGTATAGTCATTTAGATAATTACAGGAAAGACATTCACTTCTGTGATGGAGTAGGAACAGGTCTCAAACTTCCCCTGTCAAAGTGGGAAATCCACAGCTGCAAAATTCTTGAATGCTGGTGATCTGATTTGAAATTCTTCTGCAAAAATCTTGCTGGTGAACAAACCAAACTCACTCTGTGAAAGAACTTTGATTATTTTAAAATAATGAAATGTTGTTGTTTATTACCTGTGCTTCACCCTAAGGTCCCAGGGCAGGTTACGACGAATAAAACACATTAATATTAAAACACAATATTAAAGAGAATTTTAAACAGTTCAAAACAACATAAAGCTGTCTTTTTTGCTAGTCTAATAGGCAACCATTGAAAGTGTCACGCCATCTGACCTATGTAATATTAACCATTCCTGTTTTTCTCTGGATCTTTAGAACAGTAATAGAAAAGATCCAAACAATGTCAGTGCACAGGAAGTCTGGGAAATAAAACTCTAATAACATTGAAAGACTTGAGATGCATTTGTATTGGAATGTTTGCAAGAAGAACAACCAAAACCCTTTACACGGCAGTCTTCCTGACATAGTTGGAGGCCTCTGTGGCCACTCACTCTGACTATAATAATGTCATGGTGGTCCCATCAAACATGGGAAATGTGTGTGATATAGAAAAAGGCCTCCTTCCCAGTGGGTTCGTATCATTTGGAGTAAACAGTATAATTTGCTCAGTCATTGAGTGTATGTCCAAATCTGGGAATGGGGGAGAGGTTGCCAGCCTGAGAATGCAGATCCCTACTTAATAATAAATATTATTTATTATTATTTATACCCCGCCCATATGGCTGTGTTTCCCCAGCCCCTTTGGGCAACTTCCAACAAAATATTAAAATACAGTCGTCTGCCAAACATTAAAAGCTTCCCTAAACAGGGCTGCCTTCAGATGTCTTCTAAAAGTCTGTTAGTTGTTGTTCTCTTTGACATCTGGTGGGAGGGCGTTCCACAGGGCGGGTGCCACTACTGAGAAAGCCCTCTGCCTGGTTCCCTGTAACTTGGCTTCTTGCAGTGAGGGAACAGCCAGAAGGCCCTCGGAGCTGGACCTCAGTGTCTGGGCAGAACGATGGGGGTGGACAACAGAGCAGGAAAGGACATTGGAATAAGCCAGTCTTTTCCAATTCCTCATCCTGGGTTCTGGTTTGGTAGCCATGAATGCCAAAACAACAGGAAATGTTTTGGCCAAGATGCTAGACAGAGCCACAGGGAAGATGGTGCCAAAACCCAGAACAGAATAGAACATGGTGACGGATCCTTCATTACATAACAGTATAATTTGCTCAGTCATTGAGTGCATGTCCAAATCTGGGAATGGGGGAGAGGTTGCCAGCCAGAGAATGCAGATCCCTACTTGAACAATGGAGCAGGAAACTACAATGGAACAAGTCAGTCTCTTCCCCATCTAATTCCTCATGCTGGATCCTGGTTTGGTAGCCATGAATGCCAAAACAACAGAAATGGTTTTGGCCAAGATGCTGGAGAGGGCCACAGAGAATATGGTGCCAAAACTTGTTTGTCGGAGAAGGCAAGTTGCCTCATTAGGCATTCCAATGAACAGCAAAGAGCAGAGGAAACACAAGAGGAGGGAGATGAGGAGAATGTAGGTTAGACTTCTGTTGTTGGCTTTGACTATGGCAGTGTTGTGACCCGAGCCTGTAGAAAAGCAGAAAATTTTGAAATGATGGCCAAAGTTTCATCAAAAGCTAGGAAATTTGGTATCTTTCATCACAGTGATCATAGTCCTTGTTTGGATGGTAATCTTCTGGACATCTCATACAAATTTCTGGAAATATATGCATTGTGTGATAATTTAAAAACAATGAATATCCAGTGGTCTATATCACCCAGCTCCACCCACAGCCCAGGAATATAATATACTAAAATTGTGTCCTTTAAAGTTGCATCTTGAAAGCAACTGTGTAATAAAGAATATTCCCTGCTTACCCATCATATTGCAACAGGTATCAGAACTATTTTGTCCTCTTTCTATGTGAAGAGGGTGAATAGAAGGACCAATGGAGGGTTATACAAGACAGGGTGGTGGATGGAGTGGCTAAGCAGCATAATCTATTTCTATTTTTTCATTGTTAGCTCAGGATCCAGTGTGGGCTGTTTTTTTTTTAAAAAAAATAATTTTTATTAGATTTTAACAAGAAATACAGAAATACAGAAAAAAGAAAAAGAAGCACAAAAAATAAAAATACAACAATCAAAAAGACAAAAGGAAAAAGAAAAATCATTAACATCATTCTACAACTTCTAAACTAATCCCTTCAGACTTCCTCATTTCCCCTTCTTGAGTTCTTATTGTTAAAATAGTTCTCGCATTTTCCAAATCTAACTTCACTTACTTTTTTTCTAAATTTAAACTTCTTCATTGCTATTATCCATTCTCTTTATACTTTAACCTCTTTTTACTAACATCCTCTCTCCAAAATTATTATTATCTAACCCCTAATCTCTTTCCCTTACCCAAAAATATATAAAGTTAACATCCAAATCTTTTACCCATTTACTTCCACCCTCACAACAAAGTTCCCACCCCCCCTTCCCTGAAGTCGATGTCTCCAGATGTATCAGCCAGGTTCTTCATACAATCCTTAATACATTCCGAGGTCAGACCATATTATATCAATCAATACCGAATAATCCAAATCCCCTCAACCCACCCCTAGTCTGTCCCATTCCAACTTTTGCCGAACTCTTGCCCTCCTCTTCTGTAATCCCATCACTTTATGTCTTTGCACATTATCATCCTCTTTCTGCCCCCCAACTGTTTGCATCCTCCCCTCTCCCACCGGGGTGCTGATTTTTCCAGCCTCTTTTTTGGGGTGCTTTTTTATTTTCACCCTTTCCTGTTTCACTTCTCTCACCAGTGAAACAGTGTTTTCTCCTAATTTTCCTCCCTGTTCCACCCCTCCCACGAGTAGAACAGTGTTCTTCTCAGAAATTAAATCAATTAATTCAGCATATTGTCCTTCAATATTGTCTTTCTCCTCTTCTAGGTTTTTTACATACGTCACACCAGCGCAGTCCTGATCCTCCAATCTTTTTTCTTCTCCCTTCTCCTGTTTTTCAATTTCAATTAGTTCCTCTGTTTTAAAATCAGAAACAAATGCATCCACAGTCTCCTCTCTCAAAAAGCTTACATCAAGCTTGGAGATACTCACTTGCTTAGTAAGTTCCAAAATTGTTACCAATATTAAGTCCCACTGTGTGGCTTCCTGTCCACTCTCTGGAACCTTCTCTCCTAGTCCTTTGTCTAAGACCTCCTCCATCTTTGTGCAGACAGACAGTGAAGTTGTTTTTTTTGTCCAATATAGATGAAGAGTAAAAAAAAAATCAGAAATCTAGTCCCACTTGGTCTCTCTCTTTACTCCTTCTTTTCCTCAAAATCAATACTGAGCAGCCTTGAAGCAAAACAAATCCTCTTTCACTGTTTACAGCTCTCAGTCTCTCACATTCAGCCAAACGCATTCCATTGTATTGTGACGTCATTCAGCAGACTGACTGATCCTTCCTTTGACCCGACTCCAGGCTCGCAGGGGGCTTTTCTCATGCTAAATCTCAGTCTTTTGCAGAGATGAATTCACAGCTTACTTTTTCCTTTACTCTGCCTCAGGAAAAAGTTCTTTTTGCAGTATTTCTGGGTTTTCCAGGCTTACTGCGTTCTTTAATTACTCAATCGGGGGGAGATGACTTTTTAATCTCCGCCTCCCACTACCAAATTCTTATTCCGAATTAATTAATTTCAACCTACTTTGTCCAGAGCATAACTTTTTCAGGAAGAATCCACCGCTTGCAGGATGAAGGCTCGGGGCTTCGCTTCTTGGAGGTAACGATGGTGGTGCCCAAAATGGCTCCTGCAACTGCCATTCGGCTGACTCTCAGGAGCTCTTGCGGGCTTCCCGGGCAGCTGAGGAGTTGCTTCTGGAGCTCCGCCAGGCAAAATTTGCCCCCTGGACGCACAACCAGGGGTATTTACGGGGATCCGCGTGCCCCCACGGATTCCCCCCCCCCTCCGCGATGCCAGAAACCTCGGAGTATGAGGTTTCTGCACCTCCATTCCAGCGCGGCAGACCGGAAGTCCCAGTGTGGGCTGTTTGACGGCGGGAGAGCTTTCCCCCCTTTTATTGGTATTAATAGAGAGCCAAAGCTAGTTTCAGTGTTTGCTGTCATAAATATATCATGGAAGGTTGTGTGAGTGTTCAAGGGGATGAAAAGTAGAAAAAATTATATATATATATATATATATATATATATATATATATATATATACACATACACAATCAGGCATATTGGGCATGACGAAAGATTTCCTGTCATCTGATTCTTCAAAGTCACAAGAGTTCAGAGAAGAAGGATGACTTCAATCAAACAAAGCCATTTGGCCCAGAGGATGCTGAAGTGTACATAGCATCAGAGGTGTAAAAAGGGGAGGGGGACGGCTCGCCCTGGGTGCCACCCTGGGGGCTGACAAGATGGCCCGCTGCCTCACCCCCAGCAACTGAGGGCGTGCAGGGTGCCAGAGAGACTTCCTCCGCCACTGCACAGCATGGTCACCATAGGTTGAAGAATTGTTAGCCACAGTCCCTGTGCCATGGGCGCTTACCCAGATAAGACTGAGGAATAAACACTATGTTAGTTTGCTAGCAAACACACATTGGAGTGAGTTTCTTTGTACACTCAGGTTTAAACTGTTGCAGAACCCCACATCAATTAATACAATTGTTGCGTGTTTAGACCTTTAAACCTCCCCCTTAAATAAATTCACACAAGACTCAAATTTTTGGTTTGGTTTTTGGCAGAATTTAGGCCACAACTTTATTGATTACAGTAAGTGAGTGGTTGCATAGTCTCTGGTTCGACTAGCTCCCTGCACCGTTGCAGGTTGCACTGACTCAGATCTCTATTGTAGGTCAGCCAAGGGTGAACACCTGGAATGGCGGAAAGCCGGGGACATGCTATGTCCACCAGCCAGATGTCCCCCTGGATTCTGGCACAGGCACAACCCCTCGCAGGGTTGACCAAACCATTGAGTCCCTGGAGTCCTTTAACGGAATACCCCTTAACATAGGGATGGGCGAGAGCATCCCCCCCATCCCTATCACCTGAACCAGAGCCTATCCACAACCTTACAAGTTGTGATGATTTGCTATGCAGCAGGCGAAACCCAAATGGGACCACCCAAACAACCAAGTGGGGGAAATTCCTGCCATGCCCCTGTCCCAACAACAGACGACACATGATGGCATAGCAAGGTCAAGCGCACAAACCCTAAATATAGGGAGAGGTGGGTGTTAGCATAAATCCTCTACATGGCACAGGTGCTAACATGTGACTATTGTTTACTTTATGTGATTGTATTCTTTCCCACGCAGGAGCCTGGATGTAACCCGACTCCTGTCATGTGATGTTCTTTCTTCCTCACTTTGCTTTCGCTTTTGACCGAGGACAGATGGCAGCTTGCATCTGTCTCTTAATAAATTAGTTTTGCAACTAATAAAAATGTGTGCTGTCTTCTGTCACGGAGGACAGCCGCATCACAAGAATACTGGGCTTTCCACTCCAGTATTCTAACAGTGGGCGGGTGTTCCGATGCACTGACCAAGAGAGAAAGCTCAGGGTCACGTGCATTGGCATATATAGGTCCCTTGATAATTTGGCTAGCATCCCATTGGTCAGATTAAACCCAGCAACAAGGGACCTACCAATCAGGTGTTGTGGCTATCCAATCGTACCCACTCACAACACAAGGATTTGGTTGCCAGGTCTCACCGCAACACGTGCCTTCTTTAAGGGAGGACACGATTTATTGAAAACAGAAAAAAATGAATATTTCTCCTCTCCTGCCTCTGTATGCTCCCCACACCTTCCACAACACACACACACACACACACACACACACACACACACACACACACACAGTGTGCAAGGGGAGAAGAGGTGATTCCCCCCCCCTTTGGACATGCAGCAATGCTTATGGAATTATCTCCCCAATGCTACATTAAATTGTCCACTCACTCTGGGTAGGAAAACTTTCCCTACCCTTATTGTCCCAATTCCCAATAAATAGAATTAATGGATCTGAAAGTTCCCCTTGTATCTTTGAGAGTAGCAATTATTTCATCACAATGATTTTAGATCTTGAGGCTAAAATGTAATACCTACAATCTGTCAAACATATTTACTTCTAGAGTTCTGAAACTGATGCATAGCTGCCAAGTTATCCCTTTTTTAAAGGGATTTTCCCTTATGCTGAATAGGCTTCCTCGCGAGAAAAGGGAAAACTTGGCAGCTATGAACTGATGGCTCACAATCAAGTAAACAGATAATAATTCAGTTGTCATTATCTCCCCGGTAATTATAAAAATCACCATAATCAACTCATCTGGCTAGTGCTTTCCAGAATACAGTAGAAAACAGTTAAACAAGCACTTCTGAAATCATTATAAGTACATAGGTGTTCCAGGGCACCTAATATTAGGGAGAAGAGAGAGGCAAGGCTCTGTCATTTTAGTCAGTTTCCTTCTTTCATTGTTTAGGTCAAGCTTCAAATTAGTGTCTCCTAATTAGTATTCAAGGCATGCATATGGCATGCTGTTGAGGTTAAGGATAAGATTGGAAGATGGCCCTTTGAGAAGCTCACTGGCAGAGCCAGATAACTAATCTTCAAATCCAGCCAATTTGTAGTAATAAGATTACGACATAATAGCAGCTCTGCCACATCAGGTCAAAGGCCCTCCTAGTCCAGCATTCTGTTCTTGCAGTGATCAACCAGTTAATATTTTAAACAGAATTTCCCGTGTTCCAAGGGAAGTTCAACTACAGGATGTTGCTGCTGCTGCTTTTGCTGCTCCCAAATTTGGTGTGCAAAGTGCAAACAGTTAAGCTCACCAATAATAACCCTGTAGATATTCCGCATGAGTGGTATGAGCCAGGCGATCTCCTCATAGGTGGGATGGTGTCTCATATGCACTATGTTTTCCCCAAAATCTTATTCAACAGACACCCTTCTCAAGTCTCCTATAAGACCCCATCGTAAGGAAATGTCCCTTGATTTCATTTTACCATTTCTTCCTATTAGTGTGGCTGTCTGCAAATTGCTTTGATTACTGTGTCAAAATAGAAGTAGACCTGCTTCTGCATGGCTGGCAGGGTGCAGGATGGATGGACTAGCAGCTGGAGATTTGGAAACATTAGCCTTTCGTGATTCAATTGCTCTCTGATCTTGTTATAATACATAGCCTCTGGGAGCTTCCATGATGTAAGGGGAGTATGGGGCAGCTTTTGTACTGCACCCAAATTTCCAGACATATTCAAGCTTTATAGTTCTTTATTTCAGGAGTGGACAACTTTTACCCCATGGGGCTCATATAGCTCTCAGCTTAATAGCATATGAGTGGCATGGATGAGAAAGCATGTGGGAAAGTGAGACAGCCAAGAGGGAGAGGGAGAGAGGAATGGGAAAAAGCAGGAGGTGGGAAATAAGTCACAGGGAGACAGAGAGAAAGGTGTAGCCCTAAGTTCAACTATTGACTCTGGCCATTGGCTTTTTCCTCACTCCCAAATGCCTGCTGTATTTGTTAGGGGGTGCAAGGAAGGAAAGGGGAGCAAAAGAGTTTTTAAAAATATATTGTGATGAGCTGGGGGAAAAACTGTGGGTGACACACAAATGGCTAACATGTGGACCCCACAGGTATTTCGGGTGATATCAGAACAAATGAGGCCAAATGTGCTGGCTGCTCTATTTAAAATTGCAATCTAAGGCGCATTCTGGTTTGACAAGATCGAACTTGCTGTGTCCTTTAAAAGTTGAATGTTTTATTATCCTCTTGTGGGTTTAATTTCATACATTTTTTTTCCTGCGAAGTTTAATTTTGCCACTCCAACCCCTTAAATGATTCTGTATTTTGTACTCCAGAAATCCCTGATAATTTTCCTGTTTTCACTCTGTGGATATTCATGGTGTACCATTTTTAGATAACAATTTACAGCAAATGCATCAAATCTGTAGAATGTCCACCTGTCCCCAATACTTAGTGACTCCAACCTGCCTCTTCTTTTTCATGCATTGTAGTACGTGCATTTTTATTTTCAACCAAGATGTGCTGTGGATCTTTTTAAATGTACTGGAATGGTGCAATGGGTTCTTGCATAAAATGTAATAAGACTACAAAATTGTTCATCTGGCTTATCACACATAACCTGTAATTATTAATAGCTTGTTCTCTGCCTCTTCAAAAAGGACCTTGAGGTTAAATGGTTCTTTGGTACTTTCTCTGCGTGAGATACTTGCTGTCAATCTTTTCCTGTGGAAATGTATATACTCAACTAGTTTTTTGCTGTTGTGAATTTGCTTAGTTGTACTGAATTGAAATAATAATCCTGTTTAGGTTTTGAAAAATAATAAAATAATGTTTCTGTTAGCTAGTTTGAGTTGTTCATACTAAACATTGGGCAGCGGATTTAATAATAATTAATTAATTAATTGTCCATTTTCTCTGAGTCATACTAATATTATATCCTAATAATCGGTGACTTCCAGCGAAAATCAGGGTGTGAAGTTGATGGTTAATCATTGATGAGTCATTGAAATATATGCACCTAGAGAGACATGGCTTAAAATGCCCATTTCCTAAATGATCTTCAACCTACAGTTTATCATTAGGCTTTCAACCTATGAACAGTAAGATGTAGTGAGGAAATACCCATATATTATTTCATACTATCTTTTCTTTTTAAGTCTCCAATAGAATGTGGTTACCAGCAAAAGGGATGCACTGTAGAACAGAATGAGAGGCTTAAAGCATCCTAGAAGGGAACACACAATTGTATAATGAAATGACTTGCTAAGGAAAAACTGGGAATGAGAGCAAAAATATAACACTTTTCCTTTACGGAACGGAGCATAGCTCACCAGTACAGCACAGGCTGTGCATGCCAAATGTCCCAGGTTCAGTCCCTGGTTTTTTAAATATGGAATTAGGAAATACCTTTCTCTGAAACACAGGAGAAAAGCTGTCAGCCTGTAAAGAAAATACGGAACTTGGTGTGCTGAATATGTGCTGAATATGAAGCAGCTTGGTGTGCTGAATATGTGCTGAATATGAAGCAGCTTCTCATGTTCCTTTTATGTTCACTTACTCCTGGTTAAACCACTGAGCCTAGGGCTTGCTGATCAGAAGGTCGGTGGTTCGAATCCCTGTGACGGGGTGAGCTCCCGTTGCTTGGTCCCAGCTCCTGCCAACCTAGCAGTTCGAAAGCACATCAAAATGCAAGTAGATAAATAGGAACCGCTACAGTGGGTAAACGGCGTTTCCATGTGCTGCTCTGGTTTGCCAAAAGCAGCTTTGTCATGCTGGCCACATGACCTGGAAGCTATACACCGGCTCCCTCGGCCAATAATGCAAGATGAGCGCGCAACCCCAGAGTCGGTCATGACTGGACCTAATGGTCAGGGGTCCCTTTACCTTTACCTTTACCCCCGGGTTTCAACCTATAAAAAGCTGGATTCTAAAGATACACACAGAGGTCCCGTACTGGAGGGAGTTTTTGCAGGTTCAGGAACTCTCCAAATGCGGTAAGCATTCCAAAAAACTGTAGCATGCTACAGTAAGCATTTGTAGCTGAAGCTCAATAGTGATAAAGAGCAAAATGGACAGCACTCATGAAGTGAAATTCAAGACAATCTATCCATTCTCTATAGATATCCATAGCTGCCAAGTTATCCCTTATTTTAAGGGATTTTCCCTTATGCTGAATAGGCTTCCTTGCGAGAAAAGGGAAAACTTGGCAGCTATGTAGATATCTCCACAGTCTATATCTGCTGAGGGATTAAAAATCTGATTTGAGCTACAGACTGCTCAAAACAGGTCTATCCTTATGAAAGCAGAATCCAGTAAAATGGAGTCACAAGGCATTTTCCTCCTTTGTTATAGAGCTTTATTAATGACCAACCTTGCTGGTTGTACCCTATATGTATACTGTGACAGCTTAATTGTTCATATTAGAGCAGACCACTATTGAGACAAAACCGTCTGTGTGCTGTTCAAAAGTCCCATGAAATAGCCAGCCACTTTATTTGCAGCGTGGTGACCAAGTTTTACCAGCACATCATGGCCTTGGTGTTTGCTGTTGATGAGATCAATGATAATCCCAGGATCCTGCCCAATGTCACTCTTGGCTTCCACATCTACGACAGCTATACTGATTCAAGGATGACCTATCGTTCCACTCTGGACCTGCTCTTTAAATCATATCACTTTGTCCCAAACTACAAATGTGGCATTCAGAATAATGTCATAGGAGTAATCGGAGGACTTGAGTCTGATATTTCTTCACACTTGGCAGACATCTTAGGTCTTTACAAGATTCCACAGGTAGGATTTGAGTCTGGGGATAAGAGGGGTTTTCTTTAATCTTTCACTACAATTCACTCTCTTTCTCTCTTTCTAGTAGAAACTAGAATGAGGAAAAGAAAAAGCTGAATTATGTGGAATTGATTGGGGGTATAACACGGATCAAAGATGTGAATTATAAGGGCAAGATGGCTTGCTGAATTCTATTAAATTAACTCTATTATATGTAAGGGGAATTGCTGCACAAGTGATATGAGTGAGCAAAATGTGTGTGTGTGTGTGTGTCTATAAAATAATGCAGAGTTTCGCTTCAATTGTTGAAAATTTATAGGATTGCACTGTAAAGGGGGAAAATAATAAATGTAAGGATTATTGAATCTTGGTTCCTCTCTAAAATGTCTGGTTGTTGTTTTAGATTTCATATGGTTCATTTGAACCAACAGCCATTGATCAGATAAAGTTCCCTTCCTTTTACCGCATGGTTCCCAACGAAGGCCTTCAGTATCAGGGAATTCTCCAGTTACTTCTGCATTTCAGATGGAAATGGGTCGGGCTCATTGCTTTAAACAACAAAGGTGGAGAAACATTCTTGCAGACCATAGAGCCAATACTTTCCAAGCATGGAATATGTTCAGCATTCACAGAAAGAGTTCAAAAATATTTGTCAGGTAATGTACTTGAAATGGTTAACGACCTACTGAATAATTTGCCAACTTTCATGATGAGCAACGCCAAAGCAGTTATAATATATGGAGAAAGTGGAACTGTTCGATGGTTGGGAGGTGTTATAGGAGCAGTCAAGATAATTCAACAAATGAATCCTCGGTATAAAAAGATGTTATCTCCAGAAAAGGTTTGGATTACGACAGCCCAAATTGATTTTACATTGTACACCTTTCAAAGGATTACAGAGATTGATAGACAAATGTTCCATGGTTCTATCTCCTTCTCAATTCATGCAAAGGAGCTTCGGGATTTCAAAGAATTTCTTAAGAATATAAATCTTTCTTGGGCAGATGGAGATGGTTTTATCAATGATTTTTGGGAACAAGCATTCAGATGTTCACATTCAAATGCCACTGTCTCAGCAGGCATTCGAGAATGTACTGGAGAGGAGATGCTAGAGAGCCTTCCTGCACCATTTTTTGAAATGAGCATGACTGGCCACAGCTACAGTATCTATAATGCTGTCTATGCTTTGGCACAAGCCTTACATATGACTTCCTCAACTAAAGCCAACTTCAGAAAAATGGAGCAATTTTATCAGAAAGTGGAACCCTGGAAGGTAATGTTTCTGTACTGACATTTCTGTGATACTAGTATTCCATTAGCAAAACAATTTACGCAGAACATGACCACCCAGCTCTTGTCATGCTTTTCAGATTCTTCCCTTCCCTTAAAATGATAATGTTTATACCCTAACTTATCCTCCATTGTTCTTATTGAAAGTTCTTTTGACAGGAACTTCAACTGAATTTAAATTGATTCATGATTTTCCACTCTCTTCCTTTGTCGGCTACTGAAAGTCAGAAACTTTGCATTGTGAATTGTAAAGGTTCTCTGAAAGAGAAAATTAAGTAAAATCCATCTAGGAAAACTATTTCAATAACCAATTCCGATTTTTGTTAGTCCATTTGATTCTCTTTCACTTTCCACCTAGCTCCACTCATTACTTCAAGGAATGTCATTCAACAACAGTGCTGGAGATGAAATTACATTGAATGAACATGGAGAATTGGCCACTGGATTTGATATTACAAATTTGATCACATTCCCAAATAAATCCTACGTCAGAGTCAAAGTAGGAAGGCTGGACCCTCAGGCTCCTCCTGGCAAAGAATTCACCATTGATGAGGCCAGAATTGAATGGCACAGAAGTTTGACTCAGGTGGATAATAAATGCATTTTCTGTCAAATTATTACTATTACTACCGGTATTATTATTATTAATACCCCACCCATCTGGCTGGGATTCCCCAGCCACTCTGGACAGCTTCCAACAGGTTATTAAAAACAGAATAAAACATCAACCATTAAAAACTTCCCTAAACAGGGCTGCCTTCAAATGTCTTCTAAAAGACATGCACACGAAAGCTCATACCAAAATAAAAACTTAGTTGGTCTTTAAGGTGCTACTGAAGGAATTTTTTTTATTTTTCTAAAAGTCAGATAGTTGTTTATTTCATTGACATCTGATGGGAAGGTATTCCACAGAGCGGGCACCACTACCGAGAAGGCCCTCTGCCTGATTCCCTGTAACCTTACTTCTCGCATTGAGGGAACTGCCAGAAGGCCCTCGGAGCTGGACCTCAATGTCTGTGCAGAACAATGCGGGGTTGAGACGCAACTTCAGGAATTCACTGTCATCCAGAAAATGATATGAAGTATAAGCACCTCCCCACTTGTGCACGATCTACTTGCATATGACTGCATACCTGTGCAGTACGGGTGACCCAGAAATGGCAGGAAAGAGCTGGAAAGTCCTCATGGCTCACGAGGAGACCATAGCTGCCAAGTTTTCCCTTTTCTCGCGAGGAAGCCTATTCAGCATAAGGGAAAATCCCTGTAAAAAAGGGATAACTTGGCAGCTATAGGAGACTCTCCCCGAAGCCCAAAAGGACATCCTCCTGGGCAGTGTCCCCCCCCCCCCCGGGAAAATAGGTGCCAGTACTCATTCTGAAGTTGTTACAGTAAGTGCCGCACTTTTTACAACACAAAAAGAGGTGCCGGTTCATACCCTCTTGGGGGGGGGACAGTACTGCTCTTAAGGCTCTGGAAGGAGTCTCCTTGAAAGCCAGAGGCACAGTGGGGCTTTGTTGAGGCTTCTCAGCCTCCCCACCTAACAGCTGGTGCATTCTTCGGGCTCTGGGGAGGATTTCCTCATGACCCATGGCGACTCTCCAGGGTGCTCCCCACTTACATGCATTTCACTTATGTAGGGGAGAGCTCAGAATGTAGCCCCCCCCCCCCACACACACACAATTTGGAGAGTCGCCTGGAATTTTTTTAAAAAGCATTTATTAACATAATGCATGATTAAAATTGAATATCAGTGGAATGCCATATTTTATGGGCATATTGCAGACATGACTATTATATGAAAGGTGAATATTTCATTGGTGACAAGCTATCATTTGAAGAACTCTCTTTATGTATGCCCAACTCCTTAAGATCATTGTTGGCAGTTCTGCTTTTTGGGCTACTCTTTAAATGAGTTATGTACATACACAGCTACTAGGGATACACAGCTACTAGGGACAGGATATTTTCTGTGGTGGCTCTTGGTCTATGGAAATAGTTCCCCTTAGATGTTTATCTGGGTTTGTCACTTCAGAAATAGGATGAAAACCCTTCCGTTCCACCTGGCTGCTGATATAAGCTGATTTATAGGTTGTAGGTTGTGTTTTACATAATATTGTTTTATTGAGATTATATTTGCATATTTGATTGTATTTTAAGCCACCAAGAGAAGACATTGCCTGATAGAGCAGTATAAAAAGTTATAAAGAAATAAGGCATGACAACAAAATGTTGGCAGGGCCTAACATGTATTGCAGAAAACAGATGTTTCCTGTCATTACTTTATGTGATATTTACAAGTCAAGCCTTCGGTTTGTAACATTCAATGAAATACAAATCCAGTTTTAATCCATTTGTAACACTGAGTATAGAACTTTGAATCTTTCTGAGTTTGAATACAGAAGGAATGTGCCCCCTGTGTAAAGGGACCCCTGGCCATTAATCCAGTCGCGAACGACTCTGGGGTTACAGCGCCCATCTCGCTTTACTGGCCGAGGGAGCCGGCATTTGTCCGCAGACAGCTTCCGGGTCATGTAGCCAGCATGACTAAGCCGCTTCTGGCAAAACCAGAGCAGAGCATGGAAATTCCATTTACCTTCCCGCTGGAGCAGTACCTATTTATCTATTTGCACTTTGATGTGCTTTTGAACTGCTATGTTGGCAGGAGCAGGGACTGAACAACGGGAGCTCACCCCGTCACGGGGATTCAAACCACCGACCTTCTGATCTGCAAGCCCTAGGCTCTGTGGTTTAACCCACAATGCCAAAAGTGTCCCTTGCCCCCTGTGTACTATTGCTTAAAGCATGATAGATATCAGATGGAAGAAGAATTCTACAAACTATTTAATACTAAACTCTTCCCTTAACTTTATTCAATGTTAAATTTCCAATATCTTTGGAAAGGTACCACCCCTTTCAGAATGTAATAGCATCTGCCAGCCTGGTTATGGGAAGAAAAAGAAAGAAGGAGAGAAATTTTGCTGCTATGATTGTGCTCCATGTCCAGATGGGATGGTCTCAAACGAGAAGGGTAGGACCAGCTATTTCATGATAGACCAGATTGCCCAAGTTACTGAAGTAAAATTTGAGAGACTGTTTTGCAAATTTGTTATAATTAACTTGGCACATTATTTAAAATTATGTTGTTGCACATTGTTCTCAGTGTTCATTTAGGTACAGTTTCTTCATGTTTGCTGTTAGTCATCTTCAGGAAAATATTGCGTTATATAATACAATATTTTAACACAAAAAAATCACAGTTAGCATAGTGTAATAATGGCTGAACCTGTGATTTAGAATCCATAAAAGGAGCTTCCATTGATGGTATATTTAATTCCTGGTATTTGAGAGAGAAGAGGAAGTTTGGATAAACCCTGAATCTCAATTCATCCCATAATGGAAAAGCTTCTAGCTGACGTATCAGACACATTGCAAAAATCAATTGCTTTGTGTATAAGAAAGTATCCTGAAAAACACTTATGATCCAGAGAAAGAAATGCATGCAGTGGAGACAGTCTTACTAGGATCAAATGTCAAAGAGGAAGGAGACCCTGAGAAGCAATTATGATACTTAAGAAGTTTCCAGCAACTGAGGAGGAACTCGGGTAAAGAAGACATAAAGCAGAGAAAGTTCAAGTTTTGCTAAAGTTGTTCTGGATGATAATAGGAGGCTTGCCCAAGACAAAATATCAAGTACCACGGGAATGCTTGTACGTTTTTTGGAACATTTCAATACACTAGAAAGTGGACTTATACTTGGAGGGTAAAGGTAAAGGTAAAGGGACCCCTGACCATTAAGTCCAGTTGCGGATGACTCTGGGGTTGCGGCGCTCATCTCGCTTTACTGGCCGAGGGAGCCGGCATTTGTCCACAGACAGCTTCTGGGTCATATGGAAAGCATGACTAAGCCGCTTGTGGTGAACCAGAGCAGCGCATGGAAATGCTGTTTACTTTCCCGCTGGAGCGGTACCTATTTATCTACTTGCACTTTTGGGCGTGCTTTCGAACTGCTAGGTTGGCTGGAGCTGGGACCGAACAATCGGAGCTCACCCCGTCACGGGGATTTGAACCTCCGACCTTTTGATCAGCAAGCCCTAGGCTCTGTGGTTTAGCCCACAGTGCCACCCATGTCCCTCCACTTGGAGGATAATGAATTGATATTCTGAAATCATTCAGCCCAAGCATGTGAGAGTAGAATCACATGGGACACAGTGTTATGCAAAACATGGGCAAGATTCAATACATATTGACAAAGGAAGAGCACCCAGACAGAAGTTATGGTAGACCATGTTGCTTGTTGTGTCCTTCCTTTCAGCTTGTGATCTTCCTTGGAACAAGAATGAGAAGTTATGAAAGTCTAAGTGGAGATAAAGTGGGAATCTACTCTATATAAAAATATATACTTATGCAGCACTGATCAGCCAAACTAGTACAACATGTAGGGATTAATATTTCAAACACAAACCAGTAATTACATAAGAATCACTATGAGCATCACATAAAGATTTTATGTCATTAACAAGGGGGCCAGTAAAAATGCCGTTATTATTCAGGATTAAAAAATAAGGGATCAGGATTTTCTGGTATTAAAACCTACTGGGCAATAGTAATACTGAGAATTGACCCACTGAAATCAATTTATTTCTTAAAATTTATAAACCACTTCCTAGCGGAAAACCTCAAATTAGTTAACAAGTTACTTAAGTCTATTTATTTCAGTGGGACTGCTTTGAGTGTGATTTGGTGGGATGGCACTCATTATACAAACTGTAATTGCTGATTAATATATGGAATAAAGAACCTCTTGTATTTAAAAGCAGGCATCTAGTACAAACATGCTGCTTCTGTTAAAGATTCCAGACTATGTGCAGGATTGTTTCAAAATTTGCATGATGAAATATAATATTTGGCGGACTGCTGCTGATACAGATTTTAATATTCGGAACTATTCTGGTTCAATATTTTGTTAACTTCTTTTCAGATGTAGAAAATTGTGCAAGTTGCGCAAAGGATCTATATCCAAACAAAGACCAGGATCTATGCATTCCTAAGATTCCAAATTTTTTAGCTTTTGATGAAACGTTGGCCATTGTTTCAGCTACCTCTGCACTTTTATTGTCTCTGATCACAGCTCTGGTGTTGGGCATCTTCATTAAGCACAGGAATACGGCCATAGTCAAAGCCAACAACAGAAGCCTCACCTATATTCTCCTCACCTCCCTCCTCTTGTGTTTCCTCTGTTCTTTGTTGTTCATTGGAAAACCTAATAAGGTGACCTGCCTTCTCCGACAAACCGCTTTTGGCATCATCTTCTCTGTGGCCCTCTCTAGCATCTTGGCCAAAACTATATCAGTGGTTTTGGCATTCATGGCTACTAAGCCAGGATCCAGGATGAGGAACTGGGTGGGGAAAAGACTGGCTTATTCCATAGTCCTTTGCTGCTCTAAAACTCAAGTAGTGATATGTGCACTCTGGCTGACAATCTCTCCTCCATTCCCAGATTTGGACATGCACTCAGTGAGGGAAGGAATTATATTTCTGTGTAATGAAGGGTCAGTCCTCATGTTCTACTGTGTATTGGGCTATATGGGTTTCCTGGCCACTGTCAGTTTCACTGTGGCCTTTTTAGCCAGAAAGTTGCCTGACAGTTTCAATGAAGCCAAGTTCATCACCTTCAGCATGCTGGTCTTCTGCAGTGTTTGGCTCTCTTTCATTCCAACTTACCTGAGCACCAGAGGAAAATACATGGTGACTGTGGAGATCTTCTCCATCTTGGCTTCCAGTGCTGGATTACTGGCTTGCATCTTTTCCCCTAAATGCTACATTATTGTGATGAGGCCTGAGTTGAACAACAGAGAGCAGTTGATCCGGAGAAAGATATAAATGACAGAAGTTTTTGTTGGGTCTTAGGCTACCTGGACTTGTTGACCATTAACAGTCTCACTGCACCTTTCCTAGTCAGGAAGTTGAAAAAAAATATATAAATAATAGACGGAATCATCTTATCATTTATGTTCTTGTTATTTCACATAGGAACATATTTCTTTTATATGAATTGGGACTATGTGAAGGAATGAAACTATGGATAAGATCCAACATCACTTTCAATAAGTTGAAGCAGATCAGTCTAGGCACAGGAAAATTTCTGGAGAGCTTCAAAATAATCTACACATAGGGTGAACTAGTACCTCTACACTTCTTGAATCTCACACCTGGGTAGACACAGGATGAATTAAATGACTGGTTTTGCTTTAGGGAGTGCTCCAGGCACAGAAGGCTCTAAGATCTGAAGTAACTCTGAAAGATAAAAGTCACACAAAGCATGAGACCTTTCTCTACATACCACAGCTTTCTTTATGCCAGGAATAGCCAATCTAATACGCTCCAGAAATTGTTGGACTAGAACTCCCATCAGCCTACCACTGACCATTATTATCAAGGATGGGGGTATCCATAGTGCAACAATATCCAGAGGGAACCATATTAGACATCACTGATTTACACTTTACAAGCCTTTCAGTCTACTGAATTATATTTCTTATCTGAGTGGAACACTGGTGGCAGGGAGCATCTCAACCATGACAGATTGCCTCAGATCAGATGTGTTGTTTCTAAAGTGGTTAGACACTATTAACCAGTGTCCCTACCTCCTGGTAACATTAGAACTTTCTCCAGTATTTGTTTCCAGTATGCAGTTAGTGTGATAGCAAACAATGTCCAATGAATCTTACATAGGTGGAAGAGTGTACCAGCCCCCAGTTGTAACAAATTGGGCAAGCGGGGAAAGGATGGGGTGGGTTCAACACTAAAAATATTCTTAGGAAGGGATTTTTAGGAAGTGGATTGATGCCTGCCTATCAGTGGGTTTTATTACAGTGGTACCTTGGGTTAAGAAATTAATTCGTTCTGGAGGTCAGTTCTTGACCTGAAACTGTTCTTAACCTGAGGTACCACTTTAGCTAATGGGGCCTCCCACTGCTGCCGCGCTGCTGCCACACGGTTTCTGTTCTCATCCTGAAGCAAAGTTCTTAACCCGAGGTACTATTTCTGGGTTAGCGGAGTCTGTAACCTGAAGCGTCTGTAACCTGAAGCGTCTGTAACCCAAGGTACCACTGTATTGTGGATGTCAAGGATTGGCATGGAGTGGACTAAATGGTAGGTCCAATCCTAATCTTTGATTCTGTGATGTGACAAATACGATTGTCATCCCCTACTGCAGATGTGCCATAGACTCCAAAAGCACTGCACAAGTGGTTCTCTTCCCTGTAATTATTAAAATCACCATAATCAATTCTCCTGGCTGAAACTCCAGAAGCCAGAGTGGAAAAAAGAATCAACAAGCAAGTCTAACATGATTATATGTTATTCAGTTCTCCATATACAGCTGCGGTAATGGGGTGGGGAGAGAGGCTGGGCTCTGTTGCTTGTCAGTTATCAGCTTCCCTCTTTCAATCTACAAATCTTGAATCAAATTATGTATTTGAGGCTCCTATTTTATTTGGCATCCATGGCATTATATTGTGACAGAGTTTGAGTTAACAATAAGTTGGGTACATGTCGGTTTAAGTACCAAATTGACAGCGTCAACTGCCCCCAAATCTATCTTGTTCGAAGGAGGTGGACGATAGTAATAATTGTAGAGGGAAATAGAGAAGCCCATGTATAGAATACTGTGGCTCCTGCTGCTTCCCAATCTGGTGTCTCAAGTCCAAAGTGTTAAATGCACAACAAACCAATCTGTTCATGTTCCACACGAGTGGCATGAGCCAGGTGACCTGGTCATAGGTGCAATGGCATCTCATATCTATTACACAATCGCCAAGTTATCCTTCAAGCAACACCCTTTTCAAACCTTAATTGGCAGCCCAATGTAAGTAATTGGTACTTAATGTTATTTTATTTATTGTTTATACATTATATCTGACTGAAGAAAACTTTGATTGATTTGGCAGGGAAATAGCATTAGAACTTTAGTTTTTAAATGAATTGGGAAAAAAATTTATTAGGAATCTCCATGTACATTTGCTATGCACATATGGTCTGTTAACATTAAGTGCTTTTTTAATCCAATGCTGTAAAGACAGAGTGAAAAGAGAGTAGGAGAAAGGGAAAGGGAATAGAATTTTTTTTTTTAAAAAAAAGATAGCCCTTCTACATACAGCCAAGAAGTGAGGTACTCAGTTTTGCTTATGATACCAAAATGTTCAGGACAGAAAGAACAAACAAGGATTGTAAAGAGCTCCAAAATGATCTCTTCAAACTGGGTGCATGGGCATTGAAATGGCAAACCCAATTCACTGTAAGCGAGTGTAAAGTGATGGATCTAAAATAGTAATTTCACTTCTATGCTCATGGGGTCTCAACTGGTTGTAAGAAATCATCAATGAGATGGTGTGGTCCAATAGATAGTTTTATGAAGATGTCAAGGAAGTGTGCAGCAGCTGTAGAGAACACTTTGATATATGTTTTTAAGAAACAGCAGTGTCTGAATATTGTCTAAACAAACAAATAAACATTGCTGGCTGTGCTGTCTCATTGTTGGCAGGCAGATTAATCTCTCATATATAGGTTATGTGCACTGTTTAATTTTCCCCGTGAAATGGTAACTCACTTCATTTGCAGGGTGACGACCAAGTTTTACCAGCACATGCTGGCCTTGGTATTTGCTGTTGATGAGATCAATCAGAATCCCAGGATATGGCCCAATGTCTCTCTTGGGTTCCACATCTATGATAGCTATTTGGATTCAAGAATGACATACCGAACCACTTTGGACCTGCTCTTTAAATCACATCACTCTCTTCCCAACTACAACTGTGTTATCCAGAATAATGTAATAGGAGTCATTGGGGGACTTGGCTCTGATACTACCTGGTGCATGGCAAATGTGTTAGGCCTTTACAAGATTCCACAGGTAGATTATGGGTTTTGGAAAATGAAGATTTTGTACCATAATTCACTGTTTCCTTGCAGTAGGAATCTACTAATTCATAAATATGGAGTGTCTAAATGGAAGAAGGAAAAGGAGCTGTAATATGTGGATATATTTGGGGTGGGAGCAGCATAGTATGCATATCCAACAATGTGTGTAAGAAGGGTGATGTGTATTTAATAGATTTAATGGAAGATTGTTGCAAAGGTGCCAGGTTTGTAAATGAGGCACCTAGATGGGTCCATATTACCTCAATCCTGAAAGGAGTCCACTTGCCTACTTGTGAGCTACCAATCTCAATTTATGGCATTGATACTGGTGTACAAAGGCATAAATAACTCGGGACACATTAACTAAGAATGTTCCTATGAAATTCCCTTCCTGGGGAAGAATGATGTTATTCAGCACTGTTCACTTTCAGAGGCTAATTACAAACACTGTTTTCTTGCTATTGTTCTGTCATTTGGCATTTCAGAGAGAGAGATAGGGGTGCCAGTATTATGCTGTCGCTGCATTGCTGGATTTCATTACAGTTGTTTTGAGTTTTGCTGAAAATGGTTGGTATGGTATTTTTGTATTTTAGTGGTATTTTATATGACGTGGTTTATTGTGGCCAGAGAACAATAACATATATAATCTTATGGGTATCTTCAGGATTTCCGAATACAGTGGTACCTCAGGTTACAGACGCTTCAGGTTACAGACTCTGCTAGCCTGGAAATAGTACCTGGGGTTAAGAACTTTGCTTCAGGATGAGAACAGAAATTGTGCAGCAGCAGTGGAAGGCCCCATTAGCTAAAGTGGTATCTCACGTTAAGAACAGTTTCAGGTTAAGAACGGACCTCCAGAACGAATTAAGTTCTTAACCAGAGGTACCACTGTAGATCTTCCTGGATGAGCTCTTAGTAGATGGAGTATCAGCCTCTCTCTACAGTCACTATAAAGGTTACAGAGCAAAAGAACATGATCAACAGTTTCTGTTGCTCCACCTCCACCTTGGAATTTGGCTCAATCCACATAGCAGTACATTTAATTGAACAATGATAAATGCTGCTCTCTATCAATGTGTACAAGCATGAAGCTGTAGTGATGCCATAACAATATTAACAATACTAAATATCTACAGAAACAATTGAGCCAGGTTCTCTGTGGTTTTTATATATAAATTGAGGTTGCTGCTCTCCCTAAATTAAGCACATTTCGGGTATATAGGATTTCTATTTATATTCAAAGAAATTGGAATAGCACGAGTTCTTGTTTCCATTTGGAAAGTGTTGGCTTTTCTCTTTTTCAGATTTCATATGGCTCATTTGAACCATCCATAAATGATCAAACCAAGTTCCCTTCCTTTTACCGCATGGTCCCCAATGAAGGCCTTCAGTATCAGGGAATTATCCAGTTACTTCTGCATTTCAGGTGGAAATGGGTTGGGCTCATCACTCCAGCTAATGATGCTGGAGAGCGCTTCTTACAGACCATTGAACCAATGCTTTTCAAGAATGGAATCTGTTCAGAATTCACAGAGCGAGTTGAACCAAATATGCGTTATTCTGATAACATGGTAGAAATGATGGGTGAAAAAAGGGTTCTGTTACCAAATTTCATGAAGAGCAAAGCCAACGCAGTTCTTGTATATGGAGACAGTCTATCTATTATATGGTTGTCAAGTGCTATAAAGGCAATGGAGGTAGCTCAGCTACTATTTTCTCCTAAGAAGTCACGTGTAGGAAAAGTATGGATTACAACAGCCCAAATTGATTTCATATTATATGTCCTTCAAAAATATGTTGGCATTAATACACAAATGTTCCATGGTGCTATCTCCTTTGCGATTCAATCCAAGGAGATTCACGACTTTCAAGACTTTCTTCAGGAGATACATCCTCATTGGACAGACACAGATGGTTTTATCAAAGATTTCTGGGAACATGCATTCGATTGCTTATTTTCAAACGCCAGTGTCTTAAAAGAAACAAGTGTCGCATGTAGTGGAGAGGAAATGCTGGAGAGCCTTCCGGCACCAGTTTTTGAAATGAGCATGACTGGTCACAGCTACAGTATCTATAATGCTGTCTATGCTTTGGCACATGCCTTGAATAGCATGCACTTGGCTGGAGCTGTCCGCAAAGGAAGAGATGCTGGGGGGAGACTTGCCCTGCAATATGTAGAACCTTGGCAGGTAGGGTTTCCTGTTACAAAGTGTTCATTTTGCAAATTGTCTAGTGTTGTGTGCTGTGCTGATTTGTTATGTGAGCTAGTGTTTAATTATAAGTAAAGAAATAAAAAAATAAAGCTAAAAACAAACCTTAAGGAATGTTATTGTCACAAATGTGGGAATTAGGATATTTTTTTTAAAATACATATACCGAATGAAAAAATTGATAAGTGGGATGCCACAGGAAACTGTCCTGGGCCTGTTGTTGTTCAACGTCTTTATAAATGACTTGGACGAAGGAGGATGTTCATCAAATTTGCAGATGACACCTATCTGGGAGGGGTAGCTAATGCCACAGAAGACAGAATCAAGAGTAAATGTGTTCTTAACAGATTGAAGAACTGGGCCCAAACTAACAAAATGAGTTTCAACAGGGGCAAATATAAGGTTCTGCACTTAGACAGGAAGAACCAGCTGCACAAATATAAGATGGGGGACACCTGTACATGTGAAAAGGATCTAGGAATATTATGGACCACAAGGATAACATGAATCAACAGTGTGGTGCAGCAAAAAAAAACCAAAAAAAAACCTGACGCTATTCTAGGCTACATCAGCAGGTGTATAGGGAAGAAATGGTACCACTCTATTCTGCCTTGGTCAAACCACACCTGGAGTACTGTGTCCAGTTCAAATAAACACATTTCCAGTTCATGTCTTCCAGCCACAAGTTCAGCGCCTTCTCTGCCTTCACCAAAGCCTTGTCCTGCACCTTGCTGTCATCTTTGCAGTCAGTGCTGGACTTGCTGACACACAGCCCCATGGATCTCCTTCTCATGCACCTTGATGGCATGGATACTGGATTTGCTGTGGCCAAATTTGCATATCCCCAGCACACACAGACATGCCATCCCACAAGCAGTCAAGTGCAGCTAACATCTCTTCCAGTGTAGGAACCACCTTCCGCTTCTTTGGTTTCTCAGCAGCTAATGGTGATGACAATGATGGCTTGTGTTTGGGGACTATTCTGCAGTCTGAAGTTCTGCCAACCACCTTCTCCACATTACAAACCCCTCAGTTGTCTCTCCAACTCCTTAGCAAGTCTCTCCTCCAATTGCCCTCACCAACTCCCTCTTGCACACTCTATACTCCTCTGTTGTCACTACACACAGACACTCAAGCCTTTCTAGCCTCTGCATATCACCCTCTTGAATTGCATCTTCAGCACTCCAACCTCCTCCATTGTCTCCAAACCCCTACGGAAGTCTCTCTGACTTCCTCCGATGACTCCCCAACCACCTCTTCTGCACCCAAACACCATTATGAAAGCTGCTAAGGACTGCTGGCCATTTTTTCCTGCTCTCCGACTCACTCACTCACTCCCCGCTTCATTCCATTTTCTTATTTTTTTTCCATGTGCACACCATTTTAAAACAAATATTTTTCGCCAGACACATGAAGCTGCAAGTGTGTATGTTAAATAAGTGTAAGTGGGAGTTAACAGGTATTAATTCTTAAAGTACAGGTAAGTAACAGCAGCTATCCAAAGAGTTAGAGTTACCTACGACTGTCCCAAAAATTCAACTGCCAGAAGTTAGACCATTTTTTTTTTTAATTGGAGGGCGGTGTGCATGGCGCTATCAGAAATCCTAACCATATTTGAGTGGGGTGTGTGTGTAGAATTTTTTTAAGAAATGTGTATGGGAGCTTGCCTACTAATTTCCCCACTTGGTTTATGTCGCGGTCACTCTGACCTGCACATCACCCCCCGGACGTTTGACGGTCTATTGGTGATGTGCCTACGGCAAACAAATACGTTCAGTCACTCACACACCTCAGACCAGGATATCTTAAAATAAAACAAGATAGTTTATTTGAATGTTCTTATGCGTATTGGTTACTGTACAAAGCTTAAACGGTTTCAAATAACAGATGGTTCCTATACCGGCCTAATACCTCTAAATCTGAATTACCGGCCTATTACCTCTAAATATAACTACTAATATTTATCACTAATCTCATCACACTGTATCCTGTCTGTCTATCTCCCTGTTTAACAACCACCTCAATAGTAACCAGTTCTTATCTTCACACCAACTCTAACCTGACTGACTTCAACCAACAACTCCCTTCAACAACCACTGACTCCAGGGTTGGGGTTTTTATATTCCCCCAGAGCCCTCCCCCTTGGGTTCTTAGGGTTCTAACAGGGTTAACCCTCTACAGCCTGGCTAATTTTTAAACTGATCGCCACAGTTTCTCTTAACAGCATGAATTTGTCAAGTGAAGTGCTTGTCAAACTGTCTCAAATTATACCCTTGCAACATTCTGTAGTTTGTCAGTGCCTGTTGGCGTGTTCATGGAAATGCTTTATAGACCTTCCAATTCTCTTTCCACCTAGCTCCACTCATTCCTGCAGAGAATCTCATTCAACAACAGTGCTGGGGATGAAATCACATTAAATGAACACGGAGAATTAACAGCTGGCTTCGATATTACAAATTTAGTCACTTTCCGAAATGGATCATATGTCAGGGTCAAAGTGGGGAGGTTGGATCCTCAGGCCCCTCCTGGCAAAGAGCTCACCATTAATGAAGACAGAATCAAATGGCACAGGCGCTTCACTAAGGTATGGAAATAAATGCACAGTGGCTGAAATGCCATAATAAGTGGTAACCCACAAAATGGGTAGCAACAAAAGCACTTCACGCGTTATTAACTTTGATATTCACTATTAAAATATAGGCTTAAAAAAGAGGATTCCCTATCTAGATGGATAGTACTTGGTTGGATGGATGGTTGTATGGTTGGTTGGATGGTTGTATGGTTGGATGGATGGTTGGATGGTTGGAGGGATGGTTGGTTTGATGGTTGGATGGATGGTTGGATGGTTGGATGGTTGGATGGTTGGATGGTTGGTTGGATGGATGGTGGGATGGTTGGATGGTGGGATGGTGGGATGGTTGGATGGTGGGACGGTGGGATGGTTGAATGGTGGGATGGTTGGATGGTTGAATGGTGGGATGGTTGGATGGTGGGATGGTGGGATGGTGGGATGGTGGGGTGGCTGGGTGGCTGGGTGGCTGGATGGCTGGATGGTTGGCATCCGTCTGTCTCAGAAGACAATGGAGAAGTGCACCTTTGGGGCTGAGGTCAAACTTTTGGAAGGTTACAGCACCAGCTGTGGCTGTAGAGACCAATGTGGGTGAGATATTCTATTTGAATGACTTTTCCTGTATGTTAGCACCTTCAGCTTCTGAGGCCCTCTTTCTTGGTCTGCTGTTTTGTTGGTGGCACTTTTCTTGCACATGATATTATATTGCATGTAATACTGACATTATAAGCCATCAAGGAGAAAACATCATCCTTTAAGAAATGCTGTAAGGTCTACCAATACATGAACAGGTGACCCACAATACCAAAAAGAGCAACATGCACAGAAAACATCTCACACAAATGAGGACCAATGACTACCAGAGAGTCTACAATTGTCCAGCATTCTTGATTGTGAAATTCCTGAAGCAAAGGCTAAGCTAGCTGTATCATTGTTTGGGCTGAGAATGAACATTATAATCTTCTTGAGTTTGTATGATTCTAAGTTCAGGATATATACATCTTGAGACAGTTGTAGCTGGTGAATAAGCACTCCTTGGCACCAAAAAGAAACGTAGAAACTCCTGCTTCAGAATGAGTGCAACCCCTCCCATAACAAGTTTTGCACATAAAAGTTTTGCAGCTTGGCTCCATAACCATGGGTGCCCAGGGCTGTGGGTGTCGTGCAGTGTGAATAGCCCTGGCACCAAATTTTGTGGGTGCCCAGCCCCTTCAAGGGGAATTTTGTGGGTGCTTTCCAGCCTACAGATGACACTGTGTTCCAGATCCTAGGATATGATTCTGAAGAGTTTCATACAGATGATAAATGGCAACAAAGGACACAATGGGTCCTAAAGGGACACCAAAGCCCAAAAGCCATAGAGTGGTTCCCTAGTACTTGTTTCTCAGAGTGACCCTGCAGGTAGGAACAGAACCAGTGTAACGGGGTACCTTTAATTCCCCTCTCCTTGAGTCACAACAAAGAGCATATATAAAATCCTTATAAGGAAAATGCAGTTAGGTTGTGAGGTGAGACAAGACTGAATTCTGGTGCAGCTGTAAGGGTGGATGGTCTAGGTATGAATGTTGCAGTTTTCTTGAGTTTGTATAATGCTTAGAGGAGCAGCTCTTTACCGCACCGTATGTGACATCTGTGCGCATATGGAAGATATATTTCACACTATTAGTCCTCGTATTTACTGTTAAATCACCTGATATTGGATACTAGATAAATCCCCAAAACGTTTATCTCTACCTACCTCTTTGGATAGGTGCCACCCCCTTCAATATGTAATGACATCTGCCATTCTGGATACGGGAAGAAAAAGAAGGAGGGGAAGAAGTTTTGCTGCTATGATTGTGATCCATGTCCAGAAGGAATGATCTCAAATGAGAAAGGTGGACAATGTCATCTTAAGACAATACCAAACAATGCAATTTATTTTAGTAAGATCTGGGTTCTTCAGCAATTTTGTTGTCATTAATCTGCTGGAGGAGGGAAGGCTTAAAATATGGTGTGCTGTGTTTTCTCATTGTTTATAGATAACATCAATATAATTTTATCTTTAAAACATCTTGAAGAAAATATTTTAAAATGTGAGGTAATATATTTTACCTCCAACTTTTATAAAGTCTTGGGGGGAATAGAAGCGGTATTTTCTCCTCTAAGAACAAGGTTGTTTGAGGAGAGGGTGAAATTCTCATTAGACTCACCTTTCTGGGCCTCAGAGATTTCAGCTGTAATGTACTCTTCATTTTTCTATGGAGTATATGATTTTAGGGAAAAGGAGGGAGGGGTTTTCCTTCATGGAAAAAAAATCCAGATTGAATACATGAGCTTTATTTTTTCTTAATCTAAGGCGGTGGTTCCCAATTAGTGGTCTGTGAACCCCATGGGGTCACGTAACCAACACATAGTGTCTGTGGCACCATATGCACAATAAAAACTACTAGAGATATACCAAAATTCTCAAAAGTAGGGGGTCCATGTTTGACTTTTGAAAAACAGGGGGTCCACAGTACTTAGCTAATTAGGAACCACTGATCTAGGGCAAAAGCATTTGGGCTGGAAGTTTTGAAACATTTTGAAATGGAAAACATAATGTTGGATGGACTAATGATGAGGAAATTCTTAAGAATACTATTGGTTGCTTCAAATTGTCATGCATTGTTTGTTTGTTTTCAGAAATGGAAACATGTGTCAGTTGCCCAGCAGATCAATATCCAAACAAAGACCAGAATCTATGCATTCCTAAGATACCAAACTTCTTAGCTTTTGATGAAACGTTGGCCATTGTTTCAGCTACCTTGGCACTTTTATTCTCTCTGATCACAATTCTGGTGCTCAGCATCTTCATTAAGCATCGGGATACAGCCATCGTCAAAGCCAACAACAGAAGCCTCACCTATATTCTTCTCATCTCCCTCTTCCTGTGTTTCCTCTGCTCTTTGTTGTTCATTGGAAAACCTAATAAGGTGACCTGCCTTCTCCGACAAAACGCTTTTGGCATTGTCTTCTCTGTGGCCCTCTCCACCATCTTAGCCAAAACTATACTGGTGGTTTTGGCATTCATGGCTACCAAACCAGGATCCAGTATCAGGAGATGGGTAGGCAAAGAACTGGCTTATTCCATAGTCTTTTCCTCCTCTATGGTTCAAGTAGGAATCTGTGCCTTCTGGCTTGGAACCTCTCCTCCTTTCCCAGATTTGGACGTGCACTCAATGAATGAAGAAATTGTAGTGTTATGTAATGAAGGATCAGCCATCATGTTCTATTGTGTTTTGGGCTACATGGGCTTCCTGGCCACTGTCAGTTTCACTGTGGCCTTTTTAGCCAGGAAGTTGCCTGACAGTTTCAATGAAGCCAAGTTCATCACCTTCAGCATGCTGGTCTTCTGCAGTGTTTGGTTCTCCTTTATTCCCACATACCTGAGCACCAGAGGAAAATACATGGTGGCTGTGGAGATCTTCTCCATTTTGGCTTCCAGTACTGGTTTGCTGGCTTGCCTCTTTTTACCTAAATGCTACGTTATTGTGGTGAGACCTGACCTGAACAACAGAGAGCAGCTGACACACAAAAAAGTATAAATGACAGAATAATTTGTGGTTCTGTTGGATCAAGCTATGTGGATTTGCTTGTGGGTATCATTTTCCCTGTATCTTTCTCAGCAGGAAATTACCAGAAATTTTTATTCCCCTCCCTACCTTCTCCTGCATCTCTATAGGTGTCCCACATTTCTGCTCAAGGGGCTCTGTCTTTCCTGGGCAAGTCTGGGGCGAACATAGGTAGTTGCAGAGAGAGGAGAGGGAGAGAAACACAGGACTATTGCCTAATACTGAGAGCAGTTGCCTATCTAGAAGGATTGTGCATTGGATTTGGCAGTCCTGAGCCAAGTTCGGTCTATTTGGAAGGAGTATGGCATCAGTCAAGACGAATTGGAGCAGCTATGGATTAACTTAGATGCCCTGGATTAAGTTAGATGTGCTGGTTAACTTAGATGCCCCAGAATTGTCTGTAGTTGTCTGCCAGTGAATCAAGCAGGAAGTGTACACAGGCATCAGGCTGGAAAACTTTGACATGGTCTAGCCCTAACTGGACTCTGGATGTGTCTTCCCAGGAAAATGTAGGAGACTCAATGCTTGATTCTGCTTCTCACCTGATGCCCCACCCCACAGCAACCCTGCCTTCATGCAACAGCTATTAAGGAGAGAGAGAGGGCTCCTGTATCGTGCTTAATCAATAACAGCTTCCCCACAAATAAGTTGTTTGCAAAGGACCACCCTTCAGAATTGAAACACCTCCTCAGCTCTCAATCCTGAATAGGAAAGAGATGCAAACTCTCCCCCACCCATCCCCCTCCCAGCCATATGTTTAATTAAAGCTTTCCCCACAAATTAAGCATTAGGTCAGTTCTTGAACTAAATCAGGACTAGATCTGAGATAGTGCCAGAGGAGTTTCCTCAGGCCTTGCTGAGTGATCATGGTGTGTGGCTGGCTACTGGCTCAGGAGATGGGAGAGTTGAAATGTTCCCATCAATCCTCTTCACCAGCCAGACCTCATTGGTATTGGATAATTTGTCTGAATTATTCTGATTGCAGATTCTATCTATGTCAATAAATATAACATGTTACCAGTGTTTCTTGTCTTGAGTTTTCTTGGGCAAACGACACTGTGTTAATTACTAAGCTTACCATGCCCCCTACATAATCAAATTATTTTAAGAAATGAATGACAATTTCATGGGGACAGTAGTTCTATTAAATCATGGGCCATGTTTTGTGTGGTGCATTTTGAAGCCTCTGTATGTATTCATTTATATTATTCATAACATCTTGACAATCACCGACCCCCACTGAGCCTCAATAACCAATTGAAGCAGAGCATTTAAAAATACTCCAAACTGGAAATCACATGGTCACTCCATTAGAAATTCTAGGTGCAAAAACACTCCTCTAACTCATTTTAAAACAGGGACATCAACATTTCTAGAATCTCATACCTGGATTGACAGAGGGCTGGGAAGGAGAAAGGAAATGACTCACCTTGCCATAGATACTGCTCCAGGCTCAGAGGGGTCTAATACTTGACAAAGCCTTGACAGTTAAAGATCACACCAGACACGAGGCCCAAACCTTCCTTACACCAAGGGTTTACAATCTGTGGCCCTCCAGATGTTGCAGGACCACAGGTTCCATCAGCTTGCAATTGACCATTATTATCAAGGATGGTAGAAGCTATAGTCCAGAAACATCTGGGATGGTGCAACATTGCCTATCACTGCCTTACACAGGTGGGCCACCCTGACAGCCTTCAGAATTATCACTTCATTCCAGAGTAAGAGGGATGGCACAGACGTTCCCAAGCATGCCACTCTGCTTCAAACAATATATGTGTGCTCTTTCAAAAGTAGCTAGACTGTATCATCCAGGGTCCCAGGGCCGTCTTGAGCAGATCGCGCGCCCTGGTGCTGAGGGGCGGAGATCGCTCCGCCGCCCGCCCCACCCTCGCAGGGCGCAATTGGTTTCCGTGCGGCTTTGCCGCGCGGCGCCCTCCTTTCCAGGCTGGCGCCCAGCTTACCAGCCACGCCCCATGGTGCGCTGCGCCACCGGGGGTCTATGAAGAGCCGGCCCTGCAGGGTCCCTATATGGTTTGAACCCTTTCCATCCTTGTTCCCAAGATCCAGTAAGTGTCACAGAGTGTAGGCTTCTCTATCCGTAGGAAATTAGACAAGTGGGGAAAGGATGAGGTTGGCTTATCTCTAAAAATTATTTTGCCCAATATGGGGCTTGAACTCTGAGGGTATGCTGTATCAACTGAGTTTTTAGATGATGCCAGAGAAGTTCCCATGCATGCCAAATTGCTTCAAACAGTACATATATGTTGTTTCTAAAGTGTCTAAACTGCATTAGTCAGGGCCCGTACATTTGGATATGGTTAGGAATCTCTCCTGCATTGTACCCAAGATCTAGTTAGTGGGGTGGATAGCAGTGTCTGATCAGGGTCACCTAGTTGAAAGAGTGTATGAGACCCCAGCAAGGTATTATAGGAAGAGGTGGTGTTTTGTTTTGTTTTGTTTTGTTTTGGGTGGTTTTTTTATAGTTATGGGTGTCCTGCATTAGCAAGCAGATTGGGCAAGATGGCCTTAGAGCAGGCGTCGGCAATCTTTTTTGCCCCTGTGCCGGAGGATTCCCATGGACTATTGTCTGTGGGCTGGACATGGGCTGCACAGGCGCAGAAACGATTTCTGGTGGCGCTGCGGACATTTTGGAAATGGGCAGTCAGCACCGGAAATCGCTTCTGCGCAGCCACGGACATGCGCAGAAGTGATTTCTGGCGCTGCGGACATTTTGGAAATGGGCAGCACAGCACCAGAAATCGCTTCGTAGACACGATTTTCGGCGCTGCTCAGCGAGTCCCCGTGCCGCGCTGCGCCGGTTTACCACAGTGCGTGGGGAACTTGCCGAGTGGGCAGCTCGGTTCACGGGCGGCCTGTGGGCCGGATAAACAGCCTCCATGCCATGGGCCGGAGGTTGCCGATGCCTGCCTTAGAGATGCCTTCCTAACCTTTGATTCTGTGATGTGACAGATATGTTTACTTCAGCAGTTCTCCTACTGGTGATGCAACGTAAAGTCCAACAACATTGCATAAGTGATTATCTCCCCTGTAATTAATAAAATTATTATAATCAATTCACCTGGGAAAGCTCCAGAAGGCAAAATGGGGGGGGGGATAAATGAAAACTTAAATCTGAAATGATTTAAAGTACCCTGGTGTTCCATAGAGAGCTAAGGTAAGGGAGGAGAGGTGAGGCCAGGCTCTGTTATTTCAAAGAGTTTTGCTTTTCATTGCATTGATTAGATCTCAAATCATGATATTTTATATAGCATTTTATCAAATTTTTGACATTATTGAAGTTAATGAAAAGGTTGATACAGGTCTGTTTAAGTACTGAATTGCCAGAGTTGGCTGCCATCAAATCCATCCTGTTCAAGTCAGGCTGATGATAGTAACAATATTGTAGAGAAGCAAAGGAGAGTCTATGTGTAGAAGGATATTTGTTATCAGGATGTTGTTGCTGCTGCTTCTCCTGCTGCTTCCCAATATGGTGCCCAAAGTGCACATTGTTGTTTGCCTCAGAAATAATCCTGTGCATATTCCACATGAGTGGTATGAACAAGGTGACCTTATCATTGGTGGGATAGCATCTCATATCTTTTACATGTATCCCAAGCTTTCCTTCAATAGGCACCCTTCTCAGGTCTTTATTGATCTCCCAATGTAAGTAAAACGCCCTTAACATTATTTTATGTGTTCTTTATACATTGATATCTGACAGAAAAGTACTTTGACTGCTTTGGGGAAAAGTTTTAGATTTTAAAAAACCAAAAACAAATGGAAATTTTATATAAGAAATATCCATGCACATACCGTAGGCCAGGGGTGGCCACCTCCCAAGAGACTCTGATCTACTCACAGAGTTAAAAACTGGGAGTGATCTACCCCCTTTTGGGGGATTCAGGTCAAAGCTGTTGAGTTTTTTTAAGGAAGGGAAGCCCTGTTTTTTGGGGTTTAGGCCAAACTTGTTGAGCTTCTTTTAGGAGGGAGGGAGGCCCATTTTTGTTTAGGGCTTCAGGTCATAGTTCAGCTTTTTTTAGGGAGGAGGAAAATTTTGGGTGAGCTTTTTTTAGGGGTGCCAGTGATCTACCACAGACATCCAGTGATCTACTGGTAGATCACAATCTACCTGTTGGACGTGCCTGCCGTAGGCTATGCCTAAACTGTTAATTAGACATCAGAAAACATTCACCTTCACCAATTCTGGAAAGAGAAAGAGAAAGGAGAGTAGGTGGGTAAGATAATATAAGAACTGCTCTCCAACATACAGCCAAGCAGTTAGCCAGTCGTGTTTGCTGATGATTCTAAAATGTTTAGTTATTAAAAAAATAACACAGATTGCAAAGCACTCCAGAATAATCTCTGCATACTGGTTGCATGAGCAGTAAAATGGCAAAGGTAATTCAATTTAAGCAAGTGTAAAGTGAGGCTTATTCCGGGCGAAAAATATATTATTTTACTTATATACCTGAACTAGTGGAGAATGACCAGGAATGAGGCCTTGGGTCATAGCAAATAACACAGTGAAAATGTGGACACAGTGTGCAGCTGTGCTACAATTCCATTCTAGCAAACATCACTTAAGGAACTGCCAATATCATAATGCAGTTAAACTAATCTATGGCGTGACCACACTATGTACGGTTCTGGTTAATTCACCTAAGAAGGGATGGTGTAGAGCTGGAAAAAGCTTAATAATGAGGACCTTCTTCATGTGCCTCCTCCATGAGAGGTCTGGAGGGTGCCAAAACAACAATGGGTTTTTTTTGCAGTAGCTCCCCACTTATGGAATTCTCTCCTCAGCTGCCACCTTCGTTACATATCTTTAGGCACAAGGCAAAAACTCTTCTCCCAGGCCGTTGGCTAATTGAACAATCTATGCCATTTTAAACTGGGGGGCATTGTTTTTAGCTGGTACTATGCTATATACTTTGTGTGGTTTTTTATCCATGTGATCCTCAGATGAAGGGTGATTAATAAATTATTATTATTATTATTATTATTATTATTATTATTATTAATGACTAAACTGATGGGCTGTACCCTCTCCTTTCAGTTCAATATTTTATGCTCTGTTTAATTCTCCCATAAAACAGTAACTCACTTCATTTGCAGGGTGATGACAAAGTTGTACCAACACATTCTGGCCTTGGTGTTTGCCATTGATGAGATCAACGAGAATCCCAAGGTGTTGCCCAATGTCACTCTTGGGTTCCACATCTATGATAGCTATTATGATTCAAAGATGACCTACCGAACAACTCTGGATCTGCTCTTTAAATCACGTTACTTTCTCCCCAACTACATATGTAGCATCCAGAAAAATGTAGTAGGAGTCATTGGGGGACTTGGCTCTGAGACTTCTTTGTGCATAGCAGACATCTTAGGTCTTTACAAGATTCCACAGGTAGAATATGGGAATTAAAATAATAAAAATAATGAAATTTCACACAATAATAAACTCTCCCCCTCTCCTTCCACTAGAAACCTGTTGATGCATGAATATGGACTGGTAAAATGGGAAGAATAAAAGAGACTGCAATATATAAATATATTAGGGAGGTATAATGTGGGTGTCAAGCAATGTGTGTGAGAAGGGCAATGTTCCAAAGAATGTGTGTTCAATGCATGTAATGTAAGATTGCTTGAAAATTTCCAAGTATTGGTGGCAATGGAAAGATGAAATATAGAAAACAGACTTCCCTGGGTGGCAAGATCCAGGTTTGGGGTAAGTACTCTTTGATGAGAGAATCCCAGTAGACATTTAAAACCACAAAACATGCTGTCCAGTAAAGCACAGAAATATAAGCTGTTAGACCTTTAAAATATGTCATTGTGAGTTCCAGAATTTCCCCCTTTCCCCCCTGCATAGAAAAAGACCTCACATTTGTTAAATTAAACATGGTTTACTTATAAACTCTCTGAAGGTCAGGTTTGTGTTCTTTTCCATACAATAGTCAGAAAACACAGGCTTAGTTACAGTTGTGAAAGTTCGTAACTTGGTATGGCCTGTTAGAGTCATGTGGTGTGAGCTTGGAGTCACCAGCTCAGACCTCTCTACATGCTAAGCTTCTCTGGTAGACTGAAGGACAACAATAGGCTTGATTACTATCCTCCCAAGATGAGGGAGTGACCCAGCTAAGCCTGGCAGCACAGCTTACTCTATGATATTAACTCCTCCATGCACAGTATGCATTTGTGGGTAATTGTCTATTTGTTTGGTTGTGAGTCGTTTGGGGTTGCCCCGGGCAAGGAAAAGCAACTGACAAATTTAATAAATAATAATAAAACTAAGGATGTCTCTCCCTGAGAATAATGAAATTCACTTCCTGGGGCAAGTATGACGTTATTCAGAATTGTTGGCTTTCTGAGGTTAATTGAAAACACTGTTTTGTGCCGTTCTGCTGCATTATTTGATTTCGTCTTAGTTGCTTTTAATTTTTGCGGGGAATGATGGTGATGCTTTTTTTGGTAGTTTACTAATAATTTATATGTTGCTATGGCCAGTGGCTAATGTGAATAAAGATTATTATTATTATTATTATTATTATTATTATTATTATTATTATTATATGCTTTATTGTGGTCACAGACCAAAACCATACATACTCTTCTAGAGATCTTCCAGACTTCCCAGAAGATCTTCCCAGGAGAGTTCATAGTAGATGGAGTATCAACTTCTCTCTACAATCACTATGAGGGTTACAGAATAGAAGAAGAGGATCAGTGGTTTCTATTGCTCCAGCTCCACACGAAAGTTTTGTTGAATCCTGGCTTCCGGTGGCGGTGCCCTAGAGAGCGGGTCGGGAAGAAAGAGCTCCGCGATCGCAGGAGCAAAAACGGCGGACAAACAACTATTTGAGGGGGTAGGCGCCTGGAATCCCCCTCTATATAGAAAGCAAGGGTACGGGTCCCTTGCGGAGGAAAGAAAAGCGGCGTGAATTGCGGCGGAACTTGGCAGCGGCACCTTAAACGGGTGAAAGCTGCTGAGAGGAGCCACACGCTACGACGTTAACAGCGGCTGCATAGCTACAAGTGTCCGTTGTTCGCGGCGCCCCAAAGACTCGCCTAGGAAGCACCAGATCTCTTCGACAAAGAAGACAAAAGAAACACCGCTCCGTGAGTTCACAAAATAACTGAGAGGGTTTGACAATTCACGGGCGGGGATTAAAGTCGGAGAAACTTTTTAACATATTGCTACAGTCTTGCGGCTGACAGCCCTGTGGGGGAAGGAGAGAGGCTTGAGAAGAAAAGATCGTGGACTGTAACATTGGGGGCTACATTGTAATTGCTGAATAACTGAGTTAAAAAAGAGGGAGAAGAGCGAACCCCAGAGTTATGGACTCACAAACTTTGCTTTAAAATGGAGATTTGGACTCATGCCAAGCCACGCTGAAGGGTTCTTTTCCGGCTTAGAAGGAAAGACGGGGAGAGGAGGAGGGGAGAGGAGGGAAAGGAGACGTGACTGCTAGCACAACTAAGAAGATCAAAGAGACGGCTGTGGATAGTAACCTAGCGACAGATCTGGGAAGGTCTGGAGGCTATAGATTTACAAACTGACTGACTGCTAACTAACAGCCAGACATAAGAGAGGAATTGTGTTTTTTAAAGACCCCGCAAAGGCTCTATCCCCCTCTATCCCCCCCAGCCCGGGTCCCATCTCCCCAGTTTGATAAATCCGACCCAATATAAAAAGATGTGTGGCTAAAGGTGGGGAAGGGAGCTCCCAAACTGAGAGAGGAACAGGTCTCTGTCACAACACAGAAAGATTGTGTAACAGCTAAATAACGACAGAGAATGCCTTTAAGGAAATATAAAGAGCAGCAAGGAAACACGACAGCAATGGCAGGAATGCAGCAGAGAAGGCAATCTATATCAACACCAGGGGAAAATGATGCCTTGGCAGACTTGAAAGAATTAATTACAGGGATGAATAAATCCTTGAATGAGAAATTGGACTCTGTTGAATTTAAGATCGCATCTGTTGAATCCAAAATGACATCAGTTGAATCTAAGATCGAAGGAAATTCTAAATTGATCGAAAACCTGTCTGGCCAGATGAAAGAACTTTATGACAGAAATAAAGAATTGGATAAAGCAGTAAAGGACTTGAATGTGAGAATGAACAAACAAGACGATATAATAAAGAAAATAGCAACGGAAAATAAGGAGATGAGATCAGCGAAGGAGAAAGAAGAGGAAGAAATAAAGAAATTGAGGAAAATGCAAGAGGAACTAGCCGATCAAATTGCTCTAACTGAAATGAAGCAGAAGGAACTGATTTTGAGGATGAGAGGCGTGCCAGAGACAGCCAACGAACAGATAGAAGAGAAAATAATCAAAGGTTTGGCAGATTGGCTGCACGTAAAGGAGGAAGATCTACTGCTTGATGTGGAAAAGATTTATAGAATTCGAGTGGACAGAGCCAAAAATATCAAAGGCCCAGGAGACTGTATGCTATTTCTGAGTTCTTTGCTCTTGAAAGATAAGATTCTACAAAAGAAAAAACAAGAGAGCTTGATAATTGAGGGAAAAACTGTAGCCATTTTTAAAGAAATTCCAAGAAGACTTAGACTTAAGAGGCAGGCTTATAAGAATGTAACAGAGATCTTGCTTAAGCAAAAAATTTGGTTTGTTTGGGAGTACCCTGAAGGAATCACCTTTACTTTTAAGGGTAGGAGGAAAACATTTAGAACAGCTGAAGAGGCTGAGAGGTTCTGCAATAGAAACAGGAAAGAGTTACTCAAAGAGGGGGAGGGTGACGGAGACAACTCGGGTCAACTGAATGGTTGAAAGCTTGGGAACAAAGTGCCTTAAAAGCTTGATTTTGTATTTGGGATTTAACGATATTTTCCTCCTCTTTTCTTTTCCTTTTCCCCCAACCTTTGTATTTTCCATATAGAAAAGAGTACGGACACAACTCTATCAACCCTTCCTTGGCAAAAAGCGGTTCTTTGTTCTTCCTCTTATTTTTGAAGAATTTAGATTAGGAAATTTTAAATCAATTTAATTAATAAAGTAATGGATTTCAATATAATTTCGTGGAATATTAATGGTTTAAATAATAAGTGTAAAAGGAATAAAATTGAGCGTATATTAAAGAAGGGTTCTTGGAATATTATTGGTTTACAAGAAACCCACATTTCCCAAAAGCATGAAAGAATATTAATTAATGAGAGATTGGGAACAGAATTTACATCATTAAATAGGAAAAAGAAAAGTGGGGTGGTAATTTATGTTAAACAAAATATCAAAGCAGAAAAATTATTTCAGGATAATGAAGGAAGGATGGTAGGTGTGCGTTTGTACTTACCAGAGGGGAACATAATAGTGGTGAATATTTATGCGCCAAATGGCTGTAAAAAGGAATTTTTTAAAACATTGGGAAGGAAGATGGGAGAACATATAGGAGATGAAGGAATAATTCTATTAGGAGACTTTAATGGAGTAATACAAACTGAATTAGATAGAACAAGGACGGGTAAAAAAGATAGAGGGAGGCTACCAGAGGTTTTCTTTAATATGATACAAAATTACGAATTAGAAGACGTTTGGAGGAGAGATAACCCAAGTGAGACAAAATTTACGTATTATTCTAACGCAAGAAAATCAGCTTCTAGAATTGACATGATATGGTCCACTCCTGCTATATTACAAAGAGTAGTTAAAAGTGAAATAATGATTAAATCAATTACAGACCATAACCCAATTATGATGAAAATAAAGGGGAAGAATAGGAAGTTTAATAGATGGAGAATGGACGAAAGAATCCTGAATGATGAGACATTTGTTAAAAAAATGAGGGAATTATTAAAGGAATTTTTTAAGAACAATATATCAGAGGAGGTAGATTTAAGGACTACGTGGGACGCAGGTAAGGCCTTTGTTCGAGGCCTATATATTCAACAAAAAAATAAAGTTAGAAGGGAAAGAGAGAAAAATTTGGAAGAAATTAAGAGACAAATTAAGGAGAATGAAAGAGAATTGGCATGTAACCCAAGGAATGAGGCCCTAGTGATGAGAATGAAAATCTTACAAAGAGAGCTTTCAGTATTAGTGGGGGAAGAAATTGAAAATAAAATAAGATGGAGTAAGCAAAAAACATTTGAATGGGGAGGGAAGACAGGGAAATTATTGGCATGGAAATTAAGGAAAATGCAAAAGGGAAGATTGATTACGGGGATAATAGATAAAGGTGAAAAATTGACAAGAATCGAAGATATTCAGAAACGCCTTATACAGTATTATAAAAAATTATATGAGAAGGGGAATATTAATGAAAAGAAGCTAGAGGATTATTTTTCAAAGAAAAAAGAGAAAATAATTATGAAAGAAGAAATAGACTTATTAAACAAGCCAGTGTCTCTGCAAGAAATCCATGATGCCATTAAAAAAGCAAAAGTGGGTAAGTCCCCGGGGACGGACGGCCTGCCCAGCCAGCATTATAAAATATTCAAGGAAGAGCTCGGAGGGGTATATCAGAATTTAGTTAATAGAATTATGGAAGGAGGGCCAATACCAAGATCTTGGCAAGAGGCCTTTATTACTTTGATCCCGAAGGATGAGGAAGAATTTAAACAAGTCGGAAATTTTAGACCCATTTCGCTCCTCAATGTAGATTATAAATTATTTGCTGAGATCCTTGCGAGTAGATTAAAAGGAATTTTGAACAGGATTATAGAACAAAATCAACAAGGATTCTTGCCGGGTAGGAAAATGGCCAGGAATGTGAGGATCCTCTTAGATTTGGTAGAATATTTGGATTGGTCGCCGGGCAAGGGGGCAGCCTTTGTTTTCCTTGACATAGAAAAAGCCTTTGATTCTTTATCGTGGAAATTTATGAAGGAATCGTTAGCTAAAATGGGAATTAAGGGGAATTTTTTGGAGGTAATCAATTCGATCTATGATAGTCAATTCGCAAAATTAATCTTAAATGGGGAGGTAATGGAGGAGTTCGAGATAAAAAAGGGAACGAGGCAGGGGTGTCCCCTATCCCCCTTATTATTTATATTGTCTATTGAGTTTTTATTGGAGGATATTAAAGAAAACAGGGAAATTAGAGGAATCAAAGTTAAAAAGATAATATATAAAATTTATGCCTTCGCCGACGATATGATAGTGATGACAGAGGATCCAAAAGAATCAATTATGATTTTAAAAAAGGTTTTAAAAAGATTTGAAGACGTATCGGGATTGAAAATTAATGGGAAGAAAACTAAAATATTAGTCAAAAATATAAGAAAGGAAGGAATTGAAAATTTAGGGATATCAGTGGATTGGGAAATAGTTAAAAAAGTTAAATATTTGGGAATTGAGATTAGTGCAAATAATATAGAGCTTTTTGAAAATAATTATGGGAAAGTCTGGAGGGATATTAAAAAAGAGATGGAAAGATGGAAAGACTTAAATTTATCACTATCAAGTAGAATAGCTACGATCAAAATGGTAATATTGCCTAGGATTTTATTCCTATTCCAAATGTTGCCTATAGTGGGAAAAAAGGAGGTATTTGATAATTGGAGAAGGGATCTGAGCGATTTCATTTGGCTAGGGAAAAAGGCAAGGATTCAGTATAGATTGCTCACCGATGTTAAAGAAAGGGGAGGATGGGGGGTCCCGGACTTGAGGATCTACTATGCATCTGCATGTTTTTGCTGGCTTAGAGATTGGTTGGTACTAGAGGACGAAGAAGTTCTAGAAGTAGAAGGTTTTAGGAATGTTACGGGGTGGCACACATATCTTTTGCAGGACGACACAAAGAAATTTAAACAATTCCCAGATCATGTAATTAAAAAATCAATCCTCAAAGTTTGGCGAGAATTCAAGGATTTATTAGAACCTAAAATACCCTGGTGGATCTCCCCCTTGGAGATGACATCAATGGGAGGCAGAAGCAAAAATGGGAGATGGTTAACGTATAAAGACCTAATAGAGAAAGATGGAGAACAATTAGTGTTAAAGCCCTACGATCAAGTCAAATCAAGCTGTACGAGCTGGCTACAATATATGCAATTACAAAGTTTATTTAAAGAACATCAAAAAATTGGCTTCGGGAAAGAGGAATCTAAATTACAGGAGTTGGTATTGGGGAATACAGTTAAACCATTATCGAAGATTTACAAATTCCTTTTGGAATGGGAATTGAAGGATGAAGCAATTAAATGTGTTATGGTTAAATGGGCCCAGGACCTAGGAAGGCCAATTTATATGGCCCAATGGGATAAATTATGGAAAGTTACAATGAAGTTTACGGCTTGTGCTAGAATAAAAGAAAATATGTTTAAAATGGTTTACAGGTGGCACCTAACACCAGATAGGTTGTCTAAAATATATAAAAATGAAGAAATAAATTGTTGGAAATGTCAAAAAAAAGGGGGAAATTATATGCATTGCTGGTGGGGGTGTGTCAAGATTAAGGAATTTTGGGGGAAAGTTTATGAAGAGTTGAAAAAAATGTTAAAGACCACCTTTAAAAAGAGTCCAGAATATTTTTTATTGAGTCTGGTACCTGAAAACCTCCCAAAGGACAGGATAGATATTTTTCTTTATTCTTGCGCAGCGGCAAGATTACTGATTGGGCAAAAATGGAAAAGAGAAGAGATACCCACAATTCAAGAGTGGCAATTAAAATTAATTGAGTTTATGAATCTTGATAGAATGACAGCGGCAATTAGGAATAAATCGAAGCAAAGTTCCAAAAAGAAATGGGAATATGTAGAGGAATATTTTAAGAAACAAGATATTAAAACAGAGTTGGCGATCTGTTTCGACTAGCTGACCACAAGGAATTTGAGTGGGAATTTTGATAAGAAGGGAATCTAAATTTAATGTTTTGTTTTAGGGGAGAGTAACGCAAGTAGTAGAGAAAATTTAAAGGAAAGTGATGTGTTAAAGTTTTGGAAGTTGTTTTTTTTTTATTGATTATGGTGCAAATGAAATGTATATTTCTTTTTCTGTATAGATTTTAATATTAATAAAGATTATTTACCTAAAAAAAAAATAAAAAAAAAAATAAAAAATAAAAAAAAAGAAAGTTTTGTTGAATCCTATGCTTAGCAGTGCCAAAAGCAGTACATTACAGTGAGCAATGATAAATACTCCAAATACTTGGAGACAATCAATGTGCACAAAAGTGATGACTCAATAATATTAAGAAAGAATAGCTACAGAAATTATTGAGCACAATTATTTGTCTGCATTTTTCTATGTCCCTAAAATGAGTACATTTGAGTATATAAGTTTTGTTGTTGTTGTTGTTGTTGTTGTTGTTGTTGTTTGTTATTTATATACCACCCTATACCCGGAGCACACAGGGCAGTTCACAGAAAAGATCAACATAAAAACCACCATATAGAGTGGCAGGTGAAATATCTAGCAAGGAATGATTGTTAATAGCTTGCCTTGAATTGTGGGGAATAATAGCGAAAGCACATTCTGACAATCTTCTCAATAAACAGATACTTATCTGGAAGTAACTGGCGTGTTTACAACACTTACAACACTTATATTCAGATAAACGTGTTGTGAGTTCTTGTTTCCACTTGGACAGCTTGGTTTTCCTTTTTTCAGATTTCATATGGTTCATTTGAATCAGTCATGAATGAACAAATCAAATTCCCTTCCTTTTACCGCATGGTCCCCAATGAAGGACTTCAGTATCAAGGAATTATCCAGTTACTTTTGTATTTTGGATGGAAATGGGTCGGGCTCCTCACTCCAGCTAATGAAGCTGGAGAACATTTCTTGCGGGCCATTGAACCAATGCTTTACAAGAATCAGATCTGTTCAGCATTCACAGAAAAGATTTGGTACGATCTGCATGCCACTGGTAACATGATTGATACAGTAGATGATGTAGTGCGTGGATCAAAGCTCTTCACACGAGCTTTCATAATGAGCAAAGCCAATGCTGTTATTATATATGGAGAAAGTCAATCTATTGCATGGCTATTAAATGCGGCAAAGACAGTGAAGATAACTCAACTAATACTATATCATCCACATATGAAGTTACCTGAAGGAAAAGTGTGGATTACAACAGCTCAAATCGATTTCATATTACATACACTTCAAAAAAATACTGGTATTAACATACAAATGTTCCATGGTGCTATCTCCTTTGCTATCCACTCCAAGGAGACTCACAGCTTCCAAAACTTTCTTCAGCATGTAAACCCTTATTGGGAAGATGGAGATGGCTTTATCAAAGATTTATGGGAACAAGCATTTGGTTGTTCACTTTCAAACTCCACTGCGTCAAAATACTTTTATGTCACATGTACTGGAGAAGAGTTGCTGGAGAGCCTTCCTGCATCATTTTTTGAAATGAGCATGACCGGCCACAGCTACAGTATCTATAATGCTGTCTATGCTTTGGCACATGCCTTACAGATCATGTTTCCAGCTGGAGGCAGCCACAAAGGAACAGAGGGTGGAGAAAGACTCTCTCATCAGAATTTGAAACCTTGGCAGGTAGGGTTTCTTGTTACAAAGTGTTCAGTTTACAAAATGTTCAGTGTTGTGCACTACCTTGATATATTATGTGAATTGGCAATGCACTATAAGTAAAGAAAGAAACCTGGAGAACTAAAAATAATTTTAGTATATCAGAGATTGGAATTAGAAAAGACTTTAGATTACATAGGCATTCCTCTTACCTATGGTTAACAGCGCAAGTTAGCCAAGTGGAGTGCAAATCAAACTGCCTGAAATGACCCTTTGTAGCTTTCTGAAGTTTCTCAAAATCTGGTGGAGTGTCCATGAAAATTTCTGGTTTCCTTGGTAATTCCAGCACACATGATACAGATATCTAACAAAATTCAGGGATGCCAGAAAGTAAAGAAAATGAAAGCCAAGCACACCCTCCAATTAACAACAACAAGAAGAAGAATGTTATTATTTATACCTTGCCCATGTGGCTGGGTTTCCACAACCACTCCGGGTGGCTTACAGCATATATTGAAGCAAACTAAAACATCAAACATTAATAATTTTCCAATACAGGGCTGCCTTCGGGTGTCTTCTAAAAGTCAGTTAGCTGTTTATTTCCTTGATATCTGAAGACAAGGGAGGGCAGCACTACTGAGAAGTCCCTCTGCCTGGTTCCATGTAACTTCCCTTCTCGCAGTGAGGAAACCAACAGAAGACCCTCGAAGGAGGAATGATGGGGGTAGAGATGCTCCTTCAGCTATACTGGGCCGAGGCCATTTACGGCTTTAAAGGTCAGCACCAACACTTTGAATTGTGCTCATAAATGCACTGGGAGCCAATAAAGATCATTTAGGACCGATGTTATATGGTCCCAGCAGCCACTCCCAATCACCAGTCTAGCTGCCGCATTCTAGATTAGTTGTAGTTTCTGAGTCACCTTCAAAGGTAGCCCTACGTAGAGTGTATTGCAGTAGTCCAAGCCGGACTACTGTGCCTCCATGGATATGTAGCTGTGAGTCCAAAATGACCCCAGGCCGCACACCTGGTCCTTTACAGGCACAGTTAATACATTCAGAACCAGAGAGTCCTCCACACCTGCCCATTCCCTGCCTTTGTAGACCTTGTCGTTTTGTTTTCACCTAGGTCCACTCATTCCTGCAGAGAATCTCGTTCAACAACAGTGCTGGTGATGAAATAACATTAAATGAACATGGAGAGTTAGCAGCTGGCTTCGATATTACAAACTTGGTCACTTTCCGAAATGGATCATATGTCAGGGTCAAAGTGGGGAGGCTGGATCCTCAGGCCCTTCCTGGCAAAGAGCTCACCATTAATGAGGACAGAATCAAATGGCAAAATGGCTTCACTCAGGTGAGAAATAACTGCACTGGCTCTCAAATGGCAATATTTGTAGTTATCCATTAAGATGGGGTGTAAGGAAGGGAAGAAAGCAGTTCTTCACTTAACGCATAATTAAATTTGCAATTCACTGGAAGAGAAAAGAAAGTTTTCATAAATAAGATGGAATTCTTAGCTATGTCAAGAATTCATAAATTGGCTCCACTTCTTGGTGTTAGGGTGGGATGGCATTCCGCATAATGCCGGGTGAGACCCCAGCCACGTCAGTTTGCCAGGAGGCCAATCAGGTCGCTTGGGGGCATGGCCGGGGATAATTTAAGCCACAGTGCAACTCTGAGACTTCCTCTTTCAGCCTCGCGTCATGGATCTCCAGCCCTCCCACCCTTTTCCAGGTTGCGTCATTGGCCTTGCTATGGACTTCAGTTGGTCGCTGTTGAGCGGCCTGGTAGGACTTTTTCCAATTGGCAAATTGGCACTGGCCACTTGGTTTTCACCTACCTCATAGCAATTCGTCACAACTTTGTATGGTTTGGTTAGGCATTGGAATGGCATTGGGGGGGGTGCGGCCATCACCTGCCCCTCCATGCTTAAGGGTATTCTGTTAGAGGAATCTAGGGGTGTGGAACTTGTCTGAAGCCCAGGGAGGGGCTAGGGCCATGCCATGACCCCAGCGGGAACACAGGGGGGCTCGAGTCGATTCAAATCAGCAGGGCTCCCCCTGCAAGTGGTTTACCCTTCCAGACTTCCTGCAAGGCAGGCAGGAGTCAGATATAGTCTGTTGATGCCAATGCCTAAGCCAATACCGCTCACATTCTGTAACCAATAAAGTTGTGGCCTAAATTTTTCCCAGTAACATGTAATCTAAAATTTTGTGTCCTTGTGCTTTATTTTCCTGGGGTGGCTGGGGGGCCTTGACACACACATGGATGGACAGTATTTTAGTGGCGAGAATGTCTATTTGAAAGAGTAACTTTACTTGTATGAACATGCTTGCACCTTCAGCTTCATTCGCCCTGCTTCTAATGAATACTAAATGTTCTATCAGTAAATTAACAATTAAGCCACAATACCAAAAAGAGCAACATGCACAGAAGATGTCTCACACTAAAAAGACAAATGGCTATCAGAGAGTGTTGTCAACCATTCTTGTTTGTGAAATCCCTGAGACCCGTTTCTAGTTAGTGGCATTAGATGGAATGTCAAGCTTCCTGTAGCATTTTTTGAGCTAAGGAGGAACATGGGGTCCCTTCCCTGTAAATCTTGGGAAGGTCCCTGCCTTCCCAAAGCTGCTAAAGCCTCCTCTTCTCCCAGGTCCTTACAAAGCAATCTGCAACTCCACCAGAGCACCAGTGCTCCTCCCTCTCCATACCTCTTCTGGTTCTGGGAGATCAGGGGGGTGGGGAGATTGCGTGACAAAGCTCCCAGAAATCCCAAAATAACTCACAACTGACACCATATTTTAGGTTTGGGGTTTTGGCATTATTTTGGCCAAAACTTTATTCAAAATACATTTTAATTCTGAGTGTTGGCTTAGGCTTTGGTTAATCCATCTGTCCACTCTAAGGGACAGGACCATTTCCATCTGACCCACGTTGGGTCAGGACCATTCCATCTGCCCGGGTTGGGCAGGACCAATTCCATCTGACCCATTTGGGTCAGGACCATTTCCATCTGACCCCCTTTTGGGTCAAGACCAGCTCCGGCTTACCTAATGGTAGGTAAGTCAAGTAAACACCCCAATGGAGTGGAGGTACTGTTTACAGACAATCTCCTCTACCAAGGAATGTTCCCCAAGGCTCGGCTCTGTAATGGCCGCACCATCCTTGCCTATGGCAGGATGAATGGACTAGAGTCCCTGAGCCCCAGGATTCCTTTAATGGAATACTTCTATAAGGAGCAAGTTAGGGAGGTAGGCATTTTTATGCCATGCACCTCCTATACCAATTTTTAACCAAAGCCTAACGGCCAACCTAACAAGTTGTGACAAGTTGCTTGTCAGTAGGCAAAAACCAAATGGCAACAGCCAATCAGCCAAGTGGCAAAATTCCTACTGGGCCCCTGAATACAGGCGACCCCCACAAACGGGCAAGCAGTGTTGACTAAAGCCTAAAGGAACGGCAGCGGGTGGGTGGGAGATTCGAAGGCTTTCCAAGAGTGAGCTAAAACGAAAGCAACTGAGCGTTAAGTAAAAGGCTGCTGTCAATCAAAAACTGTGACACGCCCCATGACTCAGCCTAACTACAGCCCACCCCCTCCCAGATTTCTTTTGAGCTCTTCCGCAATCCCCACTACCCTCTATGGAGTGTAATGGGCTTTTTGGTGAAAATGCTATCAAGATCTGCCAGAACATGAGAGTGGAATGGGAAAATGGGGGCAGCAGATTATGAAATGGAGAGGACCTCCACACATGTGCCTGGAAGAGCAAAACAGACAAACAATGGAGTTGTGATGCTGGAGAAGTGAAATGAAACCATTGACAAAGGCATAAAGAAATATCTTGAGATGGGCTTTTCACAACCTCCCACATGGCCATCAGTCATACCGCTCATAGGTGAGGGATATTCACTGCCCCAGGTTGTCAGCAGCCAGGCCAGGCCACAACCACTGCTACCAGATGAATATAGTAAGTGGACTTTTAAATTCCAGTTACAGGTAGGTAGCCGTGTTGGTCTGACGCAGTCAAAACAAAATAAAAAAAGATATCTGAAGAAGTGTGCATGCACACGAAAGCTCATACCTATGACAAACTTAGTTGGTCTCTAAGGTGCTACTGGAATGATTTTTCTTATTTTGTTTTTAATTCCACTTCATGAGTCACCTGTGTACATATGGATTTTATATTCCACAATATTGGCCCTCCTGTTTACTGATAGATCACCTTATATTAATTTACTTTAAACATTTTCTCAATATTAACATCCTATATCTTCGGATAGGAACCACCACTTTCAATATGTAATGCCAATTGCCATCCTGGTTATGGGAAGAAAAAGAAGGAGGGGGAGAAGTTTTGCTGTTATGATTGTGATCCATGTCCACATGAGACGTTCTCAAATGAGAAAGGTGGGAGATAGCATGTTAAGATATACAAAGCAATACAATTTATTTTAGTAAGCTCTGCACTCCTTGAAAATTTTGTTGCCTTTGATTTCTGGAGGAGGGAAGTCTTAAATTATGGCTTGATGTGTTGTCCTTATTGTTTATAGATAAAATCAATATAATGTTATCCTTCTAGAATACATTCTTCAAGATTGTATCTTCATGTATTTTTAAAAGAACACATTTTAGAAAGGTTGGTGATGCATCTTACCACAAACATTGACTAATTTATGGTGGAATAAAAGTGGTGGCCCCTTCTCTAGAAACAAGGCTTTTTGGGAAGATGGTGAAAATATGGCAAAAGCACCTTTTTGTGGCCAATATTTCAGTGACAATATTTCTCTCGTTTAACTATGCAGTATCTGTGGTCCTGAGAAAAACAGAAAAGCACCACTGAAAGCATACTGCTTATCCACATATGCTACATGAGTTCATTTCATAAGCATCTAGGGCAAAAACATTCAGGCTAGGAGTTTTGAAACTTTCCCAAGTGGAAAACACTATGCTGAGTGGATGTCTTGTTGGGAAAGGCAATTAATCCTGAAGTCACACATGTGGGGGGGGGGGGAATTACTAACTGCCTGAATTCAATAAAACGGGCAGAGCTTGACTCACTCTTTAGCCAAAACAGCAACCAGAAGAATTTAATTATAGTGTTTGCAAAGCACAGGAAATAGAGATTATTACATATTAAAATTTAGTGCTTACAATGGAATTCTCCCCTGCCTTTTTCCCTCTCGAAGTGAATAGTCAACAACCATTAGTCAGTTTAATTACAGTTTGCATGTAGTAATCACAGGTTTCACTCATGCATCATTCAGTGCTACAGCAGAAGCAAATACAGGCAAGGTATTCTTGGTTGCAAAATAGAATCAGTATCTTCAAGCGCTAAGACTGGGCTAAGGAGCTCCAGTGTGACGCATGTGGTCAAACAGAAGGGGATGCTTCAGAAAACAAACCATACTTCCAACATGCTACAGCCCCTGGAGCGGAAAATAGGCCAGGGGGTGGCTGGTGTGCGTCCCGGGGCATGGTGCATCACCCGTGAGGGCATGGCAAGTGGTGCAGGGGCATGGCATATCGCCCGTGGGGCAGACGTCCAGGGTTGCGCAGTGTGTGGCACGTGTCCCGGGGCGGCAGCTGCAATGGCACCCTTTCCCCAAATGATGCCCAGGGTGGTGCGCTCCCATCCCCCACTTCATACGCCAGTGCATACTTCGGCCCTTCTTGGATAAGTGATATCACAGAGTCCATTCTATAATTTGCAGCTCTGTGATCCCCCTTACTTACTGGCAATAATGTACAGATATGTTTGGCTGCAAAATCTGTTTAGCAAAATCATGGTTCTTTAAAATTATTCTACATTGTATTTTCAGAGATTGAAATATGTACCAGATGCCCTGCAGGTCAGTATCCAAATGAAGACCAGGATCAATGCATTCCAAAGACAGCAAACTTCCTGAGTTTTCATGAAACGTTGGCTATCGTTTCAACTTTCTGTGCACTTTTATTCTCTCTGATCACAATTCTTGTGCTTGGAATCTTCATCAAGCAAAGGGACACTGCCATAGTTAAAGCCAACAATAGAAGCCTCACTTACATTCTCCTACTCTGCCTCCTCTTGTGTTTCCTCTGCACTTTGATGTTCATTGGAAAACCTAATAAAGTGACATGCCTTCTTCGACAAACAAGTTTTGGCATCATTTTCTCTGTGGCCCTCTCCAGCATCTTGGCCAAAACCATATCGGTGGTTTTGGCATTCATGGCTACCAAGCCAGGATCCAGGATCAGGAGATGGGTAGGCAAAAAACTGGCTTATTCCATTGTCCTTTCCTGCTCTGTGATACAAGTAGGAATCTGTGTCTTCTGGCTGGCAACCTCTGCCCCATTCCCAGATGTGGACATGGACTCAATGAGTGAAGAAATTATATTACTATGTAATGAAGGGTCAGTCCTCATGTTCTATTGTGTTTTAGGGTACATGGGCTTCCTTGCCATTATCAGCTTCACTGTGGCCTTCTTAGCCAGGAAGTTGCCTGACAGCTTCAATGAAGCCAAGTTCATCACCTTCAGCATGCTGGTCTTTTGCAGTGTTTGGTTCTCCTTTATTCCCACATACTTGAGCACCAGAGGAAAATACATGGTGGCTGTGGAGATCTTCTCCATCTTGGCGTCCAGTGCTGGGCTGCTGGGTTGCATCTTTTCCCCTAAATGCTACATTATTGTGGTGAGGCCTGAGCTGAATAACAGAGAGCAGCTGATACGGAGAAAGATGTAAATAACAGAATGGTTTGCCGTTTCTTTGTTTAGACTGTGTAGACTGTTGGCATGATAATTTAACTGTGTTTTTCCAAGAAAGGTAGTTACCTGAAAAGATCAAAATAACAGAAGAGGTTGTCCTATCATTTATGTTCTTGGTATCCAACATAGTTGCATATGAGGTGTGAATGAACTGGTATTAGGTGTATGTAAAAACTAAGGATGATATCCATAGCACCTCTGAGCACCAGAGGAAAATCCATGGTGGCTGTGGAGATTTTCTCCATCTTGGCTTCCAGTATTGGCTTGCTGGCTTCCCTCTTTTCCCCTAAATGTTACATTATTGTGATAAGGCCTGCACTGAATAATAGAGAACAGCTGATACGGAGCAAAATATAAATGACAGAAGAGATTGTAGTATATGTTGGGAGTTAGACTCTATAACCTTTCTGGCCAGAGTCAGATGTGGGGGTCAAAATAACAGAAGACCTTGTCTTATCATTTATGTTCTTGGCATTCAGCATAGTTACCGTACATATGAGGTAGAAATGAAGTAGGACTATGTGTATGATTGAAAATATGGATGAAATCCAATATATCCAACAATCTAAATGCCTACACCTTCACTTACTCTACTTTTCCGGCATCCACTTTCCCAATAGGTTCAGAAACTCCTGATAAGATGTTGTGGTTCTTAGGAAACTGCAGATAGAGGAAAGGTGAAAGGGCACTTTGTAGGCTGCCTTATATTGAGCGAGAGCATTGCTCAATCTATCAGGGCCATGCACTAGACTCTGTTGAGTCTCTGTCCAAATTATATAAGAATTTGGGCAGTTTGGGTTGTAGGACCTGTGGCTGTAAGGAAGGAATATCAGGCAAGAAGTGGAGACAGGCACTAGCCTGGGGAAATCGTGTATAGTCTGAGACCTATCTGCTCATCAGGTATGCCTTCCCCAGAGAATGCCAAAGCCCTTTGCCATCTAAGATGCTAGTGAGCTATGACCCTCCCTTTCTCTGCTCATCTCAACATTTTTATTTTTGCATAATTATTATTTCTTTAAAACTCTTCCCACCGTTGGATAAAAATAAAAAAGAGGGTCAGCTCTAATTTGAACTAATGGGAACCGAAAGAGAATGCTACCATTTGTCAAAAGGTTGGGAAATAAGGGATTTATAAGTAGCATGCTACCAACATGAGTCTGACCAAACTGCGGGAGGCAGTGGAAGACAGGAGTGCCTGGCGTGCTCTGGTCTATAGGTCACAAAAAGTCGGAAACAATTAACGACTAAACAACAACATAAGTAGCAATGTGAGGCAGAGTCGGTTTCCTTTAAAGAACGAATCTAGTCACTGTTTAGTGGGAAGGGTTTTGCTATATTTCCTTGCTTTAACTCTTCAACTGTTTTAAAATAATATTCTTTCTGAAAACATCTCCTCACAGTCAATGTTTCTTTAACTGCCTTACAAAAAATAATTATCTTAAAACTCTGAGAATAAATTGGGACTTCTACACTTCTGTAATCTTATACTTGCAATGACATGAGGCTGGGAAGGGAGGCAGGAACTGACTCGCCTTCATATGGACATTGCTTCAGGCTCAGAGGGCTCAAATACTTGGCAAAGCCCTGACAGTTCAGCAACACACCAGGCATTTTTTCAACAGCCCAAACCTTCCTTACACCAAGGGTACCCAATCTGTTGCCCTCCAGATGTTGCTGGACTACAACTCACATCAGTTTACAATTGGCTATTATTATCATGGATGATGGAAACTGTAATCCAAAAACAGCTGGAGGGAAAAATACTGCCTATAACTGCCTGAAAGTGATAGACCACCTAGTCTTCGGAATTACTACTTCTTACTAGAGTAAAAGACGATGCCACATTTGTTCCTAAGCATGCCACTCTGCTTCCAACTGTATATATGTGCTCTTTTCAAAAAGTAGTTAGGCTGTGTTCTCCAACGCCTCTATATCTTGATATGTTTTGGACCCTTTACATCATTGTTCCCAAGATTCATTAAGTGTTATCGATGTTACATATGTCAGAGAGTGTAAGGGCCAGGAAATTAATCAAATGGGGAAAGGATGCAGTTGGCTCCCTTCTAAACACATTTTGATACGGGAAATTTGGGGGGGGGGAGATGCCTACAGGTGGGGTGTTTTTCTTTTTGTTTGTAGTTCTGGATGTCCTGCATTAGCAAGCAGATAGGACTTGATGACCTTAGAAGTCTCTTCCTAATCTATGATTCTGTGATGTGACAGATATGTTTACATCGGAAATCTTTCCATTGCTGATGCACCATGGAGTCCAAAAACATTGTACAAAACTTTATCTGACCTGTAATTATTCAAATTACTATAATCAGTTCACCTGGCAAAGCACCAGAAGGCATAATGAAGAATAAAGAATCGAAAACGAAATCTGAAATGATTAAAAGCACCCCAGGCTTCCATTGACAGCTATGGTAAGGGAGGAGAGAGGAGGCCAGGTTCTGTTATTTTAGTCATTTTCCCTCTTTTATTGTATAGGTCAGGTTTCAAATCACTCTATATTATTTAGCATTCAATGCATTTCTTGGTAACAGTGAAAGTGGATACCTGCCCCTTTAAGAACAGAATTGCCAAAGTCGGCTGTCACCAAATCCATCCTGTTCAAGTCAGGCTGGTGATAGTAACAATATTGTAATGAGGTAAAGGAGAGTAGAATGATATTTGGGATCAGGATGTTGTTGTTGCTGCTTCTCCTGCTGCTTCCCAATATGGTGCCCAAAGTGCACACTATTGTTTGCAGCAGAAATAACCCTGTGCATATTCCACATGAGTGGTATGAACCAGATGACCTTATCATTGGTGGAATAGGGTCCCATATCCATTATGTATTCCGCAGCATTTCCTTCCATGAACACCCATCTTACCTCATTATTGAAAGTTCATGGTAAGTAAATGGACCTTAAGATTATTTCCTTTATTGTGTATACATTTATATCCATCTAGAAGGTACTTTTGCTTTGAAACAAAATGCTATGAGAAAATTATTTTTAATTTATTTTTAAAAAACAGTGGTAAGAATTTATAAGAATATTTTATTCTTGGCTCACCACAACCTGCTTCATGTTGGACGGTATCTCTCCATCCTCCAATGAAGCATAGATAACTCACTGAACCTCCCCAGTCAATGAGGCAGAATTAAGGTTGTGAGAGCAGTGTGCACGGATACGACACAGAGCCATGAGAGCACTGCCTCAAACTGGTTAAGCCAGGCACTGGGCTTTGGGCCATGAGGATCTGACAAGGTCCTGGTGTCCTCCTGCCTCCTTCACAAAGCCTAGTTGTTAGTAATTGTTCAGTTTTGGGAACTAGGTTGAAAGACTCTGGGACCCTGCCAAAGCCTTGCGACTCCTTCCTAAGGGAAGGCAATGCAAGGTCTAGGTGGCTGCAAATTTTCGGCCTCACACATTATGCCATAGTACCCAAATCTTCCATTATCAGTCAATCCTATAAAGCTCCATTAAAAAAGCCAAGAGAGGCAAGGATCGGATTGACAACTTCAATTCTTCAAGCGCATTCACTACATCCTCTGGCCACAATAATCAAAATTGATCCAGCAAAAATGGAACAGAGAGTGAACTACATACCATTTGACTGGCTCCATTGTATTAAGCAATTTTGTCTGATACTGATTCCATCCATAAAGATGGAAGCAACAGGCTGCAAACATTATATAGGTAAGAGAGATGCTCTCTTGCCCAGAAAACAAAAGAATATTCAACATTGAGAAGCTCTTCCAGACAGCTAGTTGTGAAAACACAATTGGCGTGAAGAAGAAAGCTGTCTTCATGACTGCCCCTTCCCTTCCACGTTCAAGGTGCAGAAATGAAACCTCAGCCATGTTTGAGCTGATTCAGTTTCAGATCAACACCACTTGCTCTCTAGCCATCGATTCTCCTGCCCACAGCAATTTAGCATTGCAGACTTGCATTGGGGAGATCTGGGTTCAGATCTCCATTTTCTTGGCCAACCTAGGGGCTTTCATGAGTATGCAAGGGGAGGGAGGAGAGCTGTGATATCCAGCTTGAGCTGCTATGTTGAAGGATATTATAAAATTGAAATCATGTCTAAAGCACATTAAAAACAATCAGGACTTTAGATGCACTTAGTAATAATTGGATGAAAGCCCTTTTACCATCATCACTACTAGCTCATCACTTGTCATTTTTCCTATTCAAAATGGCAGCTGACAATTCCTTAATTTTAATTTCATAGGAGTTTCTCTTGCTAGAGACAGCAATGTACTGACAAAGGGATATAGAGCTGATTTCAAAAACTGTAGCATAGCCATGTGGCGCAGTTCTTGTTTCTAGTGATAAACAGCAACATGGTTAAAAATATCTGAAGCTTAGTAAGTGAATATCTCTTCTCAACCTAGGTGTTAAGACAAATAAAAAACCTGACTTGGATGGAGGAGATATCCAAACATTAACTCTAAGAGCACAAAGCAATTTCAATATTTACAATAAGATTTAACAGAGGCGGTTGAATCTCTCACATCTAGATGTTGGGTACTGTTTAATTCTCTATAAAATAATAACACACTTTATTTGTAGGTTGATGAGAAAGTTCTACCAGCACATCCTTGCTTTGGTGTTTGCTGTTGATGAGATCAATGAGAATCCCAAGATCTTGCCCAATGCCACGCTTGGGTTCCACATCTATGATAGCTATTTTGATTTAAGGATGACCTGCCAAAACACTCTGAATCTGCTCTTTAAATCCCATCACTTTGTCCCCAACTACATATGTGGCATTCAGAGAAAAGTAGTAGGAGTCATTGGGGGACTTAGCTCTGACACCTCCTCATCCATGGCAGATGTCTTAGGTCTCTACAAGATTCCACAGGTACAATATACTGGAGGTTTCAAAAAATAGGTATTTCATTCTGTAGTTCACTCTACACTCCTACTAGGAATATCAAGTCAAAAAAGGGAAATGGTTGCATTGTTATTCAAATATTGTTAAATTTGAAGGGGTTAATATGTGCATAAACCAACTATTATGAGAGTGCCAAGTTCCCAAAGATATGTGTTTAATATATTTAATGGAGGTTTATTCAAAAAGTTACAGTTTGATAAATGGGGCACTTTGATGGGCTCACATTACAGTGGTACCTCGGGTTACAAACGCTTCAGATGTTAAGAACTTTGCTTCAGGATGAGAACAGAAATTGTGCTCCCGTGGCGCGGCGGCCGCAGGAGGCCCCATTAGCTAAAGTGGTGTTTCAGGTTAAGAAGAGTTTCAGGTTAAGAATTGACCTCCGGAGCAAATTAAGTTCTTATCCAGAGGTACCACTGTATTTCAATCCTGCAAGCATTATTGAAGGCAGTGCAAGGACAAACACTCTCCTGTTCCAGGAGAGAATCCATGTGTACAAGTATGCAGCTGTGATGACTCCCAAAATATTAGGAATTAATATCTACAAAAACCAATGAGCAACATTGTTTCTATGTAAAAAGGGGTCGGTGCTGTCAAAGATTAGTAAATATGGGATATACAGGATTCATATTCAGATAAATGAGTGTGTTGTGAATTCTTGTTTCCACTTGGAAAGGTTTGTCTATTTCCTTTTTCAGATTTCATACGGTTCCTTTGAATTGGCCATAAACGATCCCATCAAATTTGCTTCCTTTTATCGCATGGTCCCCAATGAAGATCTTCAGTACAAGGGGATTATCCAGTTACTTCTGCATTTTAGATGGAAATGGGTTGGGCTCATCACTCCAGCTAATGAAGCTGGAGAACAATTCTTGCAGACCATTGAACCAATGTTTCTCAAGAATGGAATCTGTTCGGCGTTCACAGAAATAACGGAATATTATGTGCAAATCCCCAGTAACGTGCTTGATATGTTGGATCAAACAAAGCTTTTCTCACAAACTTTCATGAAAAGCAAAGCAAATGCAATTCTTATATATGGAGAAAGTACATCTATTGTGTGGCTTTCATGTATTATAATCGCAAGGAATATGATTCAGCTAATATTTCCTCAATCTGTGTGGAAAGGACCTGAAGGAAAAGTATGGATTACTGCAGCTCAAATAGATTTCATATCAAATGTTCCAGGAAATCTTATGGACCCTAATATACAAATGCTGCAAGGTGCTATCTCCATTACAATTCACTCCAAGGAGATTCAAGACTTCTCATACTTTCTGCAGGGTGTAAAGCCTTCTGGACAAGATGCAGATGGTTTTATCAAGGTTTTTTGGGAACAAGCCTTTAGTTGTGCACTTTCAGAAGCCTCTCCAATGGCAGGCATTTTGGGTATATGTACTGGAGAGGAGTTGCTGGAGAGCCTCCCTGCACCGTTTTTTGAAATGAGCATGACTGGCCACAGCTACAGTATCTATAATGCTGTCTATGCTCTGGCACAAGCCTTACATATTAGTTGCTCATCTGAAGCCATCTGCAAAAGGATAAAGGGCGGAAACAGACCCTTTCCTCAGAATGTAGAGCCTTGGCAGGTACGGTTTCGTCTTACAAAGTCTTTACTTTATAACCTGCTCAGTATTGCGCACTCCATTGAAATAAATGCCAATCCATATTTTATGAGTAAATACGTACAATAATAAACCTTAATGTATCAAATTAAACATTTACCGATTTTATTGTGATCCCTTCCAACACTACACTACTTGAATTTGCCCTGCCCGACTTTCTGCAATGTAAATATTCTTTTTCAGTGGCAGGTTGTCTTTCTTATAGCAGAACATGAATTCTAGGGACATTTTGTAAGTATCTTCAACAAAGCCCCTGTGGCGAGATTCACTGGTAAAGGGCCCCCGGACGTTTAATGGTCTATTGACCCAGTACCTCCCTCGCCTATATTCTTCCCTTGCTGCCACCAACCAGTAAGTCTGTGTACTGGTACACAAAAATGGAATTCCAGTCAGATGGAAATTAAACCAAACAAATAAGTTTATTTAGGTGATGATCTTACAAGCATATAAATTCTTATTGGTTTCTTAAGTACTTTTCCTTTAGTATAGTTCCCCCCCCCTTTCCTTCCTGACTGATGTTCCCTTCTTATTACTCTTTCAGATTCTGCACCACAGCTCACCTCACTAGCTTCTCTAACCCTCTCTCTATCTCAAAATCCTCTCCACCTCTTTCATCAACTCCCATCAACATCCGTTTTATCTCCCATCAAGTCTCCCTTTCTGACTGACTGCTTCTCCGTATATACCCCTGCTTCTGCCTGGAGAGCTCCTATTGGCTATTTACCTCCCTTGCAACTTAACTCTTGCTAGACCCCTAGAGGTGAAACGCCACAGCCCCTCTCAGTTCTTATGTCCTGTGGTGTGACATGCTGTAGCCAAGAGCTGATGCCCTCCACTTGTGTTGGATATGTGATGGCTAGTGGAAGAGTCCAGTACATCTTGAGGTGTAGCCAGTGCCATTGAATGCTGTGGGAGCCCCTTCACATATCCACCTAGAACATATTTCCCTTTAGAGGTGAGGACTTTTATATGACGGAACAATTGCACACTGCTCACATTTTATTGATATAATCTAAAAAAATTCCCCATTATTTTTGATAAGTTTAGTTTCGTTGCCCTGCTGCCATATTTTTGCAGTTAAATTAGCTATTTCCATATACTCAATCATTTTCTGCTGCCACTCCTCAACTGTGGGTGTTTATTTCTGTTTCCACACCCGAGCAAGCATAATTCTAGCCCCTGTTGTCCCAAAGAGGAATAATTTTTGATTATTTTGTACAATGTCTGCCCCAACCATTCCCAGCAAAAATGCCCTGGTACTTTTTGGAAAGTATATCTGAAGATTGTTTTGAGCTCATTGTAAATGTCTTCACAGAATCTTTTGATTTTATTGCATTTCCACCACATGTGAACAAAGGCTCCCTCCTTAACTTCACATTTCCAGCAGTTCTTATTTGCCGTTTTATGCATTATGGATAGTTTCGCTGGGGTGATGGACCATCTATACATCATTTTATATATGTTCTCTTTTCATAGCTGCCAAGTCTCCCATTTTTCGCGGGAAACTCCCAGATTTTAATCCGTTTTCCGCTGTTATCCCGAATAGAAAAAAATCCTGGAAATTCCCCGGATTTCCTACCTGCCAGGGAGGCTCCATTTCGGGTGCCGCTCTGCCCATGTCTGGGCACTGGAAATCAGGCAGCGCCGGCACCGGAAGTTGCTTCTACGGATGTCCAGACATGCGTAGAAGCAACTTCTGGTGCCGCACCACTGCTGATCCCGCATTTTTCAGCAGGAGACTTGGCAGCTATGTCTCTTTTAGGAGTGTACAAAGCTAAATGTTTCCAGGTTAGCATTAATATAATATCTTGAGAAAATAAGCTCCTGGCCCTTTTCTTGCCCATCATCTCAAATCCCTTCTATAGCTTGAATCTCAACAAAGGCTACTCTGAAAGGTCTACAGCATTTATGTGTGCATCTCACGACTGTTGAGTTTACACTGATTCAGGATTTCCCTGCTGAAATTTGGGTCCCCTCCACTGGGAACTGAAGTGATGAACTCCTGGAGGAAAAGAACTTATATTCTTCCCAGAAAACTATTAAATTATCTTAGACTATTACAACACTTCATAGACCTTTTGATTCTCTTTCCACCTAGCTGCACTCATTCCTGCAGAGGATCTCATTCAACAACAGTGCTGGGGATGAAGTTACATTCAATGAACACAGAGAATTAGCAGGTGGATTTGATATTACAAACCTGGTCACTTTCCCAAATACTTCCTATGTCAGGGTCAAAGTAGGAAAGCTGGATCCTCAGGCCCCTCCTGGAAAAGAGCTCACCATAAATGGGGACAGAATCCAATGGCCCAGAGTCTTCACTCAGGTAAGGAAATCACTGCACATAGGGGTGGCATTTTGGGGCATTAGCAAAATGCCACAGAGTGCGTGCAGAGTAGACTACACAGATGGAATCACTGAAGAGATGCAAATATATCTTTGCATGGTTTAATAACAAAACTCCTGTACCATGCATCTTACATAGTGTCTATAATAGTCAGCCACCCATACAGCACATCATATACCATTCACAATTGCTGACAAAGCAAATTACAGTGACTTATCAGCACCTGCTATCACAGCTGTAAAAACTAGGTCAGGATATGCACCCTGGCTTTTAAAGTGGTACACATCCTATGAAACAATAATGAACCCTAACATTTAAAGAAACTATTCAACGGGCATGACTAGTTTTGCCACTTGAGATGAAAAGGGAATTGTTGCCCACTACTAATAACACTGCTACTATTAATTCTTATAGTAAATGTAAAATCAACCATTCCTTCAAAAAGAGCAAAATGCCAAAAAAGACATGTCAAACTAAGAAGGACCAATTGCTATCAGAGAGTGTCATCCAACATGCTTGTTTGTTCAAGGCAGCTCTCTACTTAGTGGTGTTAGATAGAATGCTAGGCTTACTGTATCATTGTGAATAAACACTGGAATTTACTAGAGCTTTTCAGATGCCACTTGAGACTCTAGTGTTGAATTGGAATGATAGAAGCAGGGGTGTATGGAGGTTTTTTTCAAGTTGGGCCCTGCAAAATCATGCCTTGCTTGGAGTGGCTTGGAGCCCGGCTGCCCATCCATGTACTCCATGGGCTGCTGGGCAAGGCATGCAGGCTCCTCTCAGTGGCTCAATGGAGGAATCCAGGTGCTTGTCATAGTCCTCTGCTGCCAGCCATGGCAGAGCTCAGTGGAGGGAGAAGCAAGCCAACCAGCCAAACCTCAGGGGGGTACTTGCCTGGAGGCAGAGTCCATATACACCCTCCACTCCAGTCCAGTCGTAAGGTCAGGAATATCTCAGTTCATGTAGTCAGACAATCTGGGGGTCAAGAAAGCCAAGGGTCAAAGGTAACGAGAAACAAGAAGCAGCAAGGTCTGGTCAGGAATGACAAAAGTTGTTTCCTGCAACTGACTGAGGACGGGAAGCCTGCTTAAGAAAGATGGAGCCAGCAGGTTCTCATCAGGAGCAAGAAGGCTGATCAGCAGCAGGTGGAGTCCCTTCACCTTCTCCTCCTTCAGGCTGCTCCTCACAGGAGAAGCCGACTCCTGACCCATGACACCACTGACATTAGTCATCAGAGGATCTGTACAGTTCCACATCCTTAGTTAGCTGTTGGCACTGTTGTAAGAGTCAGTATAGCGCCAAGCTTAGCTCAGAGGGGGGGGGGAGAGAGAATGGTGGATGGAGTTGCAAGAAATAGAAGGTGGGTGAGGGAGGAAGACTGGCAGGCAGGCAGACCAAGGAAGGCAGGAGGAGAAGCAGAGCAGACCCAACCCCGATTGCCAAGGGGGAGCACAAAAGGTGATGACAAGCAAAGTTTTAGAAGTTCTGTTCCATGGTCTCTTCCGACTTTGGAAGCACTGGTATCTCCTTGCCAATGGTGCAAGGGATGGTGGTGATTCCAAAATAGCACCTTGCCAAGGGCACAAGGGAGCCTAGGTACACCTCTACATAGAAGGCATCAATATACTCACAAGCAGATCTCAGTTTTACTAGAACTAAAAGTGGCAATATGGTTGCTCCTGCTTTGAGGATATATATTGCAAAGAAAAAGAACACTAGGTAAAGTTCAACAACAGTTGACTTGTAAAGGAGAAATCTTCACTACTTCTGCCCAGAAAGGAATTATTATTTTACAACTTCAAAATATATGTATTAAAAGGTAAAGGGACCCCTGACTGTTAGGTCCAGTCGTAACCGACTCTGGGGTTGCTGCGCTCATATCGCATTATTGGCCAAGGGAGCCGGCGTACAGCTTCCAGGTCATGTGGCCAGCATGACAAAGTTGCTTCTGGTGAACCAGAGCAGCACATGGAAACGCCGTTTACCTTCCCGCTGTAGCAATACCTATTTATCTACATACACGTTAACATGCTTTCAAACTGCTAGGTTGGCAGGAGCAGGGACCAAGCAATGGGAGCTCACTCCATCGTGGGGATTCGAACCGCCAACCTTCTGATTGGCAAGCCCTAGGCTCAGTGATTTAACCCACAGCGCCACCAGTTTCAGCCTAAATAAATAAATAAATTCCGTATGAAGTAAAGTACCATTGGAATATTGACGTAAGATAGTTCTCTTTCAGGTTCACACTAATAAACATTTTTGGAATATTTTAATGCCCACATCCATTTTGCTTTCAGGATTGTTAACCCAATATTGGCTAAATAACATTCCCATTTCCTTTTATATGGAAGATGAAGATATTCTTTTTGTTATATTGAGTATATGGATCCTACATTTAAGATTTTTTTGGCCCTCTTATTTACTGATAGATCACCTGATGTTAGATGAATCCCTGAACATTTTCTTAATCTTTTTTTAGAATAATTTTTATTGATTTTCCATAAGACTGAAATATACAAAAAGCAAGACAAAAACCAAACAACAGCAAAAATACAAAAATACAGAAAAGATTTAAAAGAAAAAAAGAAAAAAGAAAAACATCTTATTTATGACCTTTACAATATCATCTTGGACTTCCCCGACTCCCCCCACTCTGGGTCCCTTATAATAACCATATAGGCAATGTTCTCTAACTCTGCTATTTTCCTTTACACATTACAATTTTATCCTTTTTATTACTCCACTATCCATATCTAATCTTACCGAATTTCCTTTATCTTAAATTTCTTCCCTTAGCTTAATATTTTACCAGAAATGCAATTATTATTCAAATCTTAAAATTCTATTCTCCTTTCTTGATTATCTATATTTAGAAACATCCCCCCTTTTGCTGGAACCAAATTTCCCAGACATTTCAGCCAATTCCTAATATCAAGCCAGTTTCAGACCATTTAAATCCATCCAATCCAATATCCCTTTATAAATCACCCCATTCCCACCCTTTCCCACCAAACCCCTCGAATCTGTTTCCAGATCTTCAGCCGTCTCTTCCATGCTACACCTGTTGCCCAGCCCATTTCCACTGTCTTTACATTCTTTTTTGATTCTGTGGAAAGAAACCAGTCCTTTGCAATGTCCAATTCCAGAACAATTTCAATTTCTCCCCTTTTTTTATCCAGTTCCCAGTGCAGACTTTGGACTCCCTCTCTCACTAGGAGTCCATCAGTATACACTGTTTCTTTTTTGAGGCCTCCTTGTATCAAACCAAAGTCCTGTTCCACATCTCTCACTTGTGGAACAATGTATCCTTCGTCTTTTCCCTCTTCTTCCGGTATTTGTGTTTGGGCATCTTGCAGATCCTCTTTGTTCTTTAAGTTCATGTCTTTCTCTAATCCATTTTTTGCATCACAGCAGTCATTTCTTTCTCTCCACAATTTGGTAGCCTCTCTCAGTTGCTTGTTATTCTCATCCAGTTCTTGTTTAATCTCCATCAGTAACACAGAAATCCTTTGCCAAGCCAGGTCCTGTGATGGTATTGTTATGGCTACAGCCATCTTTGACATCTCAAATTTCATATAAGTCCAGCAGATTGTGCGGCCGGAAATGGCAGGGATCTTCTCTAACGCCATTTTTAAGTCCAAACTGAATATATTCTTCCTTAAACACCATTTTCCAAATAATTTCTAAAAGTCTTACTCAATCCTTTTGATATTTTTTTAATCATTCTTTGTTATTGCCAAAATCTTTTTTTAAAGATTTTTATTGAAGTATGAGAATTTTTACATACATTATATTCTCTCCTTCCAATTTTTAATTTCCCGTACCATTTTTCCTTTCCCTTCCCACCCCCTCCCCCACCCATAATCCATTGGAAGGGTTCAAACAGTTGTCCTCAGCCACCGGCACAATGTCTTTAATTTCCACTGGATGTCTTCTGGTCCAGTAGTTGTTATCCATTGAAGATAGGAGTTCCATCTGGTCCTTATCATAGTAGACTTGGCCTTCCATGTTATTTCCTGTGACGTTACTGCCACGATGTCTGACTGAATAAATTCAAACAAATAATTAGTCCAGACCTCTACTGTCCATTTTTCTCTATCTTTCCAACCTAAAGCTATTGTTGCCTTTCCTGCTAGTATCATTGCTTTGAAGGTATGCTGGTCACCTTTCTCTATGGCCGTGTTTCCTAGTATAACCATTGTCATAAGATTGAAGTCTATAGGTAGCTTCACTTTAAAAACTTCATTAATAACCTTAAGGATTTTATTCCAAAATCCCCCTACCTCTGGGCATTCCCAATACATATGGGAGAACCATCCCTTGGCTTGTTCACAGTGCCAGCAGTTAGGGTTCAATCCTGGTATCATATTGGCTAGCTGGGCCGGAGTTCTATACCATTTTAGAAAGAATTTTAGTTCGAGCTCCCTAAATTTGCTTACTTTAATCTCATTTATTCCTTTCATTATCCTTTCGACCTTTGATTCACTAATTTGTTCTTCTTTACTCCATATCTTTTGAATAAGTTGGGTTGTCAGTTCTTTATTTGTAATCAGCCTCTTATAGATTTTTCCTATCATTCCTTGTTTAGTTTTTTCCATTTGTTTATATAGTTCCTCTATTGGCTCTTCCAATCTCACATTTCCTATCTCTTGGGCTTTAAGAATTTTATTATATAACCCTCCAATTTTTAACCAGTATTGGTTACCTATGTTCTCTGTTACTTCCTGCAATGACTTTAAGGACTCTCCTCTATACATATCTTGGACTATGTGATATCCCTTAGCACTAAGAATTTCCCACCATTTGGGGTCGTCTATTGCCTCGTATATGCTTTCTAAGGGTGCCCACAGAGAGATCCTTTTTAACCATATAGGTTTCCATCTCCCCCATATGCCTAATGCCAATTTCCTGGGTCCTATTGCAGATTTCAGATCTTCCTTTACATTATTTGTGAAGATTCCAAATCTTCCTGCACCGTTGTTGGCCTCATCCTCAAATCTGATCCACTTTTGTTTATTTTTTGCTCCAATTTCTAGTAAAGTTTTTAATTGGACGGCTTCATAGTAATTATAAATGTTGGGGAGGCCCCACCCTAAATCTGATTTGTGGTTATACACAAACCTCTTTTGTGTCCTTGGTTTTTTACTTCCGAATATCCGTTGTCTTATCTCACCATTCCATTGTTCCAATTGCTGTTTTTTCATCTCTAGTGGGATGGCTTGGAAAAGATAACTTAGCTTGGGGACCCAGAACATTTTAGTAGCCTTGACTCTAGCTGTAAAGCTTAAAGTTTTGTTTCTCCATCTTTTCATATCCTTTAGTATTTTATTCCATATCTTCTTATAGTTGAATTCTGCGTTCAATACCCAGGTATTTTATTCTTTTAGAACCCAGGCCCATACCTGTTATGCTATTTATTTCTTTTTTTTTCAGGTAGATTCACATTAAAGTACATTATTTCTGATTTAGTTATATTTGCCCCTAATCCGGAGTATTCCTCGAAATCTTCTAATATTATCTTTATTTCTTTTATCCCTTCCTTGGGATTTGTTATGATTACAATAATATCATCTGCAAACAAGTTAATTATCATCTCCTCTTTCCCGATCTTATAACCCTCTATCCTTCCACAGTTTCTTATTCTTTCCGCTAGTTGTTCTATAGCCATTATAAATAGGAACGGCGAGAGAGGGCACCCCTGCCGAACGCCTCTGCGTATTGGGAAAAGTTGGGAGTGTTCTCCATTGACTCTTACCACTGCTGTTCCATCTTTATATAGTTCTTGTATCACAAACCAATAAGCCTTTCCTATTCCATATTTAGTCATTATTTCCCATAAGCATTCCTGTGAGAGTGTATCGAATGCTTTAAAGACGTCTAATTTCAATAACCCGAGCTTTTTTGATTGTCCGTGATGCAATACATTAATAATATTTCTAATCGGGTGGGCAATATTTCTACCCTTAACAAATCCATATTGGTCTTCTTTTATAATTTTGGGGGTGGCATTTTTTAACCTGTTTGCCATGATTTTGGCGAAGATTTTATAATCTTGGTTTAATAGACTAATGGGTCTATATGAACCTACTTCTTTAGGGTCTCTGTTTGGTTTTAGGATTACCGTTATTTCTGCCTTTCTCCATGTTTCTGGGGCTTTTTTCCCCTTCTAGTATACTACTAAAAAGTTGTTGTAATTCAGGGGCCAGAATTTCTACCATTTCCTTGTAGAATTCGGCCGTAAAGCCATCTAGTCCTGGCGATTTGCCATTTTTTAATTCCTTGATTATGTCCTTTATTTCTTTTATTGTAATTTTGCTATCTAGTTTACTTTTCTCAGACTGATCCAGTGTTAAATTTATATTCTCCTGAAAATTAGCTACCTCCCTTTTTTATATAGATTTTTATAAAAGCTTGCAAAGGCCTCTTTAATTTCCTTTGGGTCTTGCATTTTAATACCGTTTATTTTTATACTTTTAACTTTTTGTTTCTCTTTCCTTATTTTAAGATAATTTGCAAGCCTTTTTACTGATTTTATATTGTTCATCTGAAAATCATTTCTGACCATTACTTCCTTCTTCCACAGCAAAGTCAGATCTAATTCCTCTAATTGTTTTTTAATCTCCTTAATTTTGTTTTGGGTTTTGGAACAGTATCTAATAATTTGTTTGTTCTGTAATATTTCTAGTTCCTGAATTTTTAATTGTCTTTTAGAGTACCATTCTTTTTTTTATTAGTTTTTCTTTCATTATACAGTGCCCCCTCAAAACACATTTTGCTGCATCCCAGAGAATATCTGGAGTGACTGATCCTTTATTATCTTGGAAAAATAACCTGATCTGATTTTCCATATAATCTCTGTCCTGAACTTTAGCCATTATTAAATTATTATATCTCCAGGGCCTCTTGTCCTTACTCATTCTTAGTTCTAACTCAATACTTAAAGGGGCATGATCTGAGATTATTATTGGGTGTGTTGTAATCCCTTTCACTATCCAATTACTAGACTTTCCCAGAATAAAAAAGTCTATGCAGGATACTGTTTTGTGTCTGCTAGAGATATGTGTAAATTTGGGTTTAAAACCTAGGGTTTCATGTGCTTCTTGCAATCCCCATTTACTCAATAGAATTGTTTTATTTTTTGTGATATCCATATTCAAATCACCTGCTATAATAATTTCACCCTCTGAGAACTGGTGGATTTTTTTAAGTATTTTAATTAGGAATTTATTCTGCCTTTTGTTTGGAGCATATATGTTTACAATTGTTAGCACTTTGTTTTCCATTTTAGCTTTGACCAGCATAAATCTACCTTCCCTGTCTAGCACCATCTCTGTTATCTTAATGTCTATTCTCCTATTTACCAGGACTGCCACCCCTCTTGCTTTCGCTTTACTCCTTGCTTCTGCTAATACCTCCCAGGCTGGGTCTTTAAATAGTGGCTTTTTGTCTTTTTTTGGTTTGTGGGTTTCTTGAAGACACATTATATCAGCTCTTTGTTCTCTGGCGAACCTAGATAACCTATAGCGTTTTAGGTTGGATGTAAGACCATTGACATTCAGTGAAATAATTTTAATTGAGTTAACCATATTCTTTGTTGTTTTGATTTTTGTGACCGTTTAGCTGAGGAATTTTTTTCTTACTACTCTTTAACCCCCTCCCCCCCCCGTGGAAGAGAAAATATATTGGGGGAGAAATTTCATCCCCTCTCTCCACTTCCGAGTGTGTTCTTGGTCTTTTCTCTGGTCCTGTTGGAGCTTCTCCTGAGGGTCCTTCTCCTGGGTCCACCTCTTCCATCTCCTCCTCCATTTCCTGGATCAGCAACTCATGCACTTCGATTCCCAGCTGAGTCAGCAAAGTCCCAGCCTCTGTTGGGTTCTTAGCTATAAGCCTCTTTCCATCTTTAAAAATAAGTATAGAGGCAGGGTATACCCAGGAAAACTTTATATCGTTATTATGCAGTTTTTGTGCATAAGGTTTCATTTGGCTTTTTTGCCTTAAAGTAGCCTGGCAGAAGTCTCGCTTTACCCATACTCTTTTTCCTTGGAAACTCAACTCTTTAATTTTCTTCAAGGTCTGGAAGGCCTGTTGTTGCAACTTCTCTCTTGAAAATTTGATTATTACATCTCTGGGGCCTTTTCTTCCCTTGGGCCCTTGCAAACGATGAGCTCGTTCCACATCTTCTGGCTTCAAACTAACTCCTTGGGTGCCTAACCAGGTTCTGAATGTTTCTTCCAATTCTTTAGCCAGTATTTCCCGGAGGTTATTGCCAAAATCTAAGCACCATTCACTGACACATCCGGAAACCCGGGACCAGCTTCCAGAAGTACTTTCTTTTAATAAATCATCATTTTGCAGGATCTTCCACTTAATCAATCCTCTCCCCTGTGCCTGCTACAAAGGAGGGTTTTTGAGTCCACTTTCTGGTAAATTCGATGTATCCCATTTTACCAGCTTGGGATTATTTCATTGCTTTGCAGTCTCTCAAAGGGGGGGGGGGTAATCGACTCCCTTTTTAAATCACCCCCTGCAGCCAATTCTTGATTTTTTCAATAATTCTTTCCATATGCAGCTTTTTGCTAACAGGTTCGAATGTAAAATCCATACTTGAAAAAAGGAAGAAATCCACCGCTCTCCGCTGCCGCCACGTAGCTTCCCTTCGCAAGGGTGACCGTTTCGCTCAAGATGGCCCCTGCGACTTCCACTCAGACTCTCTCCGGTGCTCTAAGGCTTACCGGGGAGTTGAGGGGTCATGTTTTTGGGACTCCGCTGAGGTTGTTTGTCCCCAGGATGCTCAACCTGGGGCTCTTTTGGGGAGGTGAGGCGCTATCTCACCTTCCCCCCCCCCTCGCGAAGCCGGGTTGCCTCGGAGCTCGAGGCAAACCCCGCCGGTTTCAGCGCTTGCGGTGGCCGGAAGTGAACATTTTCTTAATCTTAACCTCTTCATGTCTCTTTGGATAGGTGCCACCCCTTTCATTATGTAATGCCAACTGCCTTCCTGGTTATGAGAAGAAAAAGAAGGAGGGCAAGAAGTTTTGTTGTTATGATTGTGATCCATGTCCTCGTGGGATGTTCTCAGATGAGAAGGGTGAGAGATGCCATATTAGCACATAAGAGACATTTTAGTAAATTCTGGGCAAATCAGCAGTGGGGTTTGCTCTGTCTGGTCTCAGTTTATATTGTTTATTAACAATAGTAGAATAATTTCGCTTCAATCTCAGTAAAAACTGACCCTATGAATAAATTATCTTAACCTTCAAGATTGAATACCATGAGGAAGAGAGCTTGATCTATAATTTTCCATCGCTGTATCTACGTACATTGATATTCTAAACATTACTGCATATAATATTCTTGAATGTTTAATGCAGCTCCTCCCGGTCTGATTCAATGCAACAATACATAAGATTGGTACATGCATTCTGTCCAGGACGACATTAAAGGTTTGGAGAAGGGAGCATGGAATAGAACTGGTGGTCTTTTCTCTAAGAACAAGGCACTTTTGGACTTCTTCTTCTTCTTCTTCTTCTTCTTCTTCTTCTTCACATTTTGTTGATTTTACACATTTTAATAATGCATTTTATTGTTATTAATCACTACTGTAGCTCCACCCCAATTCTGTTTTGATGCAACAAGTCATAAGCAAGAGGAATTAAAAAAAACTGTTAAGCATATTCTGGATTGTTTCCAATAGTGATACAATCTTTTTTCTTTTTCTTTTTTAGGGTTAGAAACCTGTGCCAGATGTCCTCCTGATCAATATCCAAATGAAGAGCAGGATCAGTGCATTCCCAAGAAACCGAACGTCCTAGGCTTTGGTGAAACTTTGGCCATGGTTTCAACTTTCTTTGTGCTTTTATTCTCTCTGATCACAGCTATGGTACTTGGCATTTTCATTATGCACCGGAACACTGCCATCGTCAAAGCCAATAACAGAAGCCTCACTTACATTCTCCTCATCTCCCTCCTCTTGTGTTTCCTTTGCTCTTTGATGTTCATTGGAATGCCTAATAAGGCAACCTGCCCACTCAGACAAACGGCTTTTGGCATTGTCTTCTCTGTGGCCCTCTCCAGCATCTTGGCCAAGACTATTTCAGTGGTTTTGGCATTCATGGCTACCAAGCCAGGATCCAGGATCAGGAGATGGGTAGGCAAAAAACTGGCTTATTCCATTTTCCTTTCCTGCTCTGTGATTCAAGTAGGAATCTGTGTCTTCTGGCTGGCAACCTCTGCTCCATTCCCAGATGTGGATATGCACTCAATGAGTGAAGAAATTATATTACTATGCAATGAAGGGTCAGTCCTCATGTTCTATTGTGTTTTGGGCTACATGGGCTTCCTGGCCATTATCAGCCTCACTGTAGCCTTCTTAGCCAGGAAGTTGCCGGACAGCTTCAATGAAGCCAAGTTCATCACCTTCAGCATGCTGGTCTTCTGCAGTGTTTGGTTCTCCTTTATTCCCACATACTTGAGCACCAGAGGAAAATACATGGTGGCTGTGGAGATCTTCTCCATCTTAGCTTCCAGTGCTGGGCTGCTGGGTTGCATCTTTTCCCCTAAATGCTACATTATTGTGGTGAGGCCTGAGCTGAATAACAGAGAGCAGCTGATACGGAGAAAGATGTAAATAACAGTAGAGTTTGTCATTTCATTTTTTAGATTCCTCAGACTTGTTAGCAGGGTAATTTCACTGTGGTAATTACCTGTAATGATCAATATAACAGAATAGATTGTAGCATCGTTTATGTTCTTGATATCCAGCAAAGTTGCATATGAGGTGTAAATGAACTGGGATTAGGTGTATGAAAAAACTATAGATGATATCAATAGCTCATTCTGAGCACCAGAGGAAAATGCATGGTGGCTGTGGAGATTTTCTCCATCTTGGCTTCCAGTACTGGCTTTCTATAATAATAATAATAATAATAATAATAATAATAATAATAATAATAATAATAATTTATTATTATAATGAATACAGAATTCCATCAAACATTAAAAGCTTCCCTAAACAGGGCTGCCTTGAGATGCACTCCTTGCTTCTCCAGCACAAGCTGAGGCAGGCCCCAGTCCTGCAAAGCACTACAGGCCCCAGAACCTGACTCCTGCCCATACTCCTGACAATGGCACAGTTGTTACTAAGCATGTCACTCTAAAGGTCTGGTAATTGTTGTTCTCTTTGACCTCTGGTGCGAGGGTATTCCACAGGGTGGGTGCCACTACTGAGAAGGCCCTCTGCCTGGTTCCCTGTAACTTGGCTTCTCGCAGTGAGGGAACCACCAGAAGACCCTCGGCGCTGGACCTCAGTGTCCGGGCAGAACGATGGGGGAGGAGGCGCTCCTTCAGGTATACTGGACCAAGGCCATTTAGGGCTTTAAAGGTCAGCACCAACACTTTGAATTGTGCTCGGAAACGTACTGGGATTCCCGTACTGTGAATAATAGAGACAAGCTGATACGGAGCAAAGTATAAATGACAGAAGAGATTGTAGTATATGTTGGGAGTTAGGCTCTGTTACCTTTCTGTCCAGTGTCAGATGTGGGGGTCAAAATAACAGAAGAGATTGCCGTATCATGTATGTTCTTCGTATCCAACATAGTTACATATGAGGTGGATATGAACTGGGACTATGTGTATGAATGAAACTATGGATGAAATCCAACATATCCAACAATCTGAATGCCTACACCTTCCCTTACCCTACTTTTGCTGTATCCACTTTCCCAATAAATTCTTAAACTCCTGAGCAGATGTTGAGCTGCGTACGAAACTGCAGATAGAGAAAAGGGGAAAGGGCACTTTGCAAGCTGCCTTATATTGAGCGAAAGTATTGCTCCATATATCAGGGCCATGCACTACACTCAACCAAGTCTCTGACCAAATTCTGGAAGAATTTGGACAGTTTGGGTTGTATGGTGTGTTGCTGTTGGGAAGAAATATCAGGCAAGAAGTGGAGACAGGCTCTAGCCTGGGAAAATTGTGTATAGTCTGAGACCTTTCTGCTCATCAGCTATGTCTTCCCCAGAGAATGTAAAAGCCTTGTGCCATCTAAGATGCTAGTGAGCTATGACCCTCCCTTCTCTGCTCATCTCATCATTTTTTTTGATGAGAATAACAGACGATGGCTGTCACGGTCCGGTCGGCGGGCGGTTGAAGCCCTGGCTGAGGACATCAGGACCAGAGGCAAGATGGTGGTGTAGAAGCAGGATCATGTGCAGGGCTGAGGGTCTAGCAGTAGGCAGTCGCAGGGTCAAGGAGCAACGCAGAGGCAAAGGTCTGCCTTCCAAACATTCCTTACACCAAGGGAAGCCAATCTCTTGTTCTCCAGATCTTGCTGGACTACAGCTCACATCAGCTTACAATTGGCTATTATTATCATTGATTATGGAAGCTGTAATCCAGAAATATCTGGAGGGGAAAATACTGCCTATCACTGCCTGACAGTGATATACCACCTAGGCTTTGGAATTACTACGTCTTACTAAAATAAAAGACGATGGCACAGTTGTTCCTAAGCATGTCACTCTGCTTCAAACTGTATATATGTGCTCTTTCAAAAAGTCGTTAGGCGTTGAGAGGTTGGGGTTGGCCTAGGGTGTGATTTTTCATTTGTCGTTGGCTGTGGTGGTCTTTGTTTCGTTTGTGAGGGGTGTGTGTGGGTTTTTCGGGTCAGGTTGGCCATATTGATTTCTATGCAATTCATGGGTTTTTGTCATTGTCTTGTTGGGATGTGTATGTGATAAAGAGGAACCATACCGGGATGCAGTTGGCTCCCTTCTAAGCACATTTTGACAGGGGAATTGGGGGGGGGGGAGATGGATGCCTGCCTACAGGTGGGGTGTTTTTCTTTTTGTTTGTCATTCTGGATGTCCTGCATTAGCTCAAGCCTATAGGACTTGATGACCTTAGAAGACTCTTCCTAATCTATGATTCTGTGATGTGACAGATATGTTTACTTTGGAAATCTTCCCATTGCTGATGCTCCATAGAGCCATAAACATTGCACAAAAGTTTATCAGACTTGTAATTATTAAAATTACTATAATCAGTTCACCTGGCAAAGCACCAGAAGGCACAATGAAAAATAAAGAATCAAAAACAAAATCTGAAATGATTAAAAGCACCCCAGGATTCCATTGACAGCTATGGTAAGGGAGGACAGAGGAGGTCAGGCTCTCTTATTTTACTGAGTTTCCCTCTTTCATTGTATAGGTCAATTTTTAAATCACTCTATATTATTTAGCATTCAATGCATTTCTTCGTAACAGTGAAAGTGGATACCTGCCCCTTTAAGAACTGAATTTCCAAAGTCGGCTGTCACCAAATCCATCCTATTCAAGTCAGGCTAATGATAGTAAAAATATTGTAGAGAGGCAAAGGAGAGTAGAATGTTATTTGGGATCAGGATGTTGTTGTTGCTGCTTCTCCTGCTGCTTTCCAATATGGTGCCCAAAGTGCACACTGTTGTTTGCAGCAGAAATAACCCTGTGCATATAAAACATGAGTGGTATGAACCAGGTGACCTTATCATTGGTGGGATAGGGTCCCATATCCATTATGTATCCCCCAGCATTTCCTTCCATGAACACCCATCTCACCTCTTTATTGGCAATCCACTGTAAGTAAATGGACCTTAAGATTTTTTCCTTTATTCTGTATACATTCATATCCATCTAGAAGGTACTTTTGCTTTGGAAAGAATGCTATGAGAAAATTATTTTTAATTTATTTTTTAAAAAAACAGTGGTAAGTATTCATAAGTATTTTTTATTCTTGGTTCAGAATAAAGAGGAGACACTCCACAACTTGCTTCATGTTGGACGGTATCTCTCCATCCTCCAATGAAGCATAGATAACTCACTGAACTTCCCCAGTCAATGAGGCAGAATTAAGGTTGTGAGAGCAGTGTGCACGGATCCGACACAGAGCCATGGGAGCACTGCCTCAAAGCTGGTTAAGCCAGGCTTGGGGAGAGGGCCATGAGGATCTGACAAGGTCCTGGAGTCCTCCTGCCTCCTTCACAAAGCCTAGTTGTTAGTCATTTTTCAGTTTTGGGAACTAGGTGGAAGGACTCTAGGACCCTGCCAAAGCCTTGTGACTCCTTCCTAAGGGAAGGCAATGCAAGGTCTAGGTGGGTGCAAATTTTCGGCGTCGAACATGGTGCCATAGTCAATCCTATGAAGCTCCATTAAAACAGCCAAGAGAGGCAAGGGTCAAGGGGTCAGTTTGACAACTGCATTTCTTCAAGTGCATTCACTACATCCTCTGGCCACAATAATAAAAACTGATCCAGCAAAAATGGAACAGAGAGTGAACTACATACCATTTGACTGGCTCCACTGTATTATGCAATTCTGTCTGAGACTGATTCCCTAAAGTGCTTCCAAAGATGTAGCAACAGACTGCAAACATTATACAGGTAAAAGAGATGCTCTCGTGGCCAGATAACAAAAGAATATTCAACATTGAAAAGCTCTTCCGAACAGCTAGTTGTGGACACAGCTGTACTGAAGAAGTATGTTGTCTTCATGACTGCTCCTTCCCTTCAACGTTCAAGGTGCAGAAATGAAACCTCAGCCATGTTTGAGCTGATTCAGTTTCAGATCACCACCACTTGCTCTCTAGCCATTGATTCTCCTGCCCACAGTAATTTAGCATGGCAGACTTGCATTGGGGAGATCTGGGTTCAGATCTCCATTTTTTTGCCAACTACAACCTAGGGGCTTTCATGAGTATGCAAGGGGAGGGAGGAGAGCTGTGATATCCAGCTTGAGCTGCTATGTTAAAGGATGGTATAAAATTGAAATCATGTCTAAAACACATTGAAAACAATTAGGGCTTTAGATGCACTTAATAATAATTCGATGAAATCCCTTTTACCATCATCACTACTAGCTCATCACTGGGCATTCTTCATATTTAAAATGGCAGCTGCAAATTCCTTTATTTTAATTTCATAGCTGTTTCTATTGCTAGGGACAGCTAAGTACTGACAAGGGGATATAGAACTGATTTCAATAACTGTAGCATAGCCATGTGGTGCAGTTCTTGTTTCTAGTGATAAACAGGAATATGGTTAAAAAACCTGAAGCTTAGTAAGTAAAGATCTCTTCTAAATCTATAGGTTCAGATATATTAAAAATCTGGATCAGGTGGAAGAGAGATCCAAACATTAATTCTAAGAGCACAAAGCAATTTCAATATTTACAATAAGATTTAACAGAGGCGGTTGAATCTCTCACATCTAGATGTTAGGTACTGTTTAATTCTCTATAAAATAATAACACACTTTATTTGTAGGGTGGTTAGAAAGTTCTACCAACACATCCTCGCCTTGGTGTTTGCTGTTGATGAGATCAATGAGAATCCCAAGATCTTGCCCAATGTCACTCTTGGATTCCACATCTATGATAGCTATTTTGATTCTAGGATGACCTACCGAAACACTCTGGATCTGCTCTTTAAATCCCATCACTTTGTCCCCAACTACATATGTGGCATTCAGAGAAAAGTAGTAGGAGTCATTGGGGGACTTAGCTCTGACACCTCCTCATCCATGGCAGACGTCTTAGGTCTCTACAAGATTCCACAGGTACAATATACTGGAGGTTTCAAAAAATAGGTATTTCATGCTGTAGTTCACTCTACACTCCTACTAGGAAGATGTTGATTCATAAATATCAAGTCAAAAAAGGGACATGGTTGCAATATATTGTTATATTTGAAGGGGTTAGTATGTGCATAAACCAACTATTATCAGAGTGCCAAGTTCCCAAAGATATGTGTTTTATATATTAAGTGGAGGACTATTCGAAAAGTTCCAGTTTGATAAATGGGGCACTTTGATGGGCTCAAATTACAGTGGTACCTCAGGTTACAAACGCTTCAGGTGTTAAGAACTTTTCTTCAGGATGAGAACAGAAATTGTTATCCAGTGGCGTGGAGGCAGGAGGAGGCCCCATTAGCTAAAGTGGTGTTTCAGGTTAAGAAGAGTTTCATGTTAAGAACGGACCTTTGGAACGAATTAAGTTCTTAACCAGAGGTACCACTGTATTTCAATCCTGCAAGCATTATTATTGAAGGCAGTGCAAGGACAAAAGCTCTCCTGTTCTGGGAGAGTATCCATGTGTACAAGTATGCAGCTGTGATGACTCCCAAAATATTAGGAATTAATATCTACAAAAACAAATGAGCAATATTGTTTCTATGTAAAAAGGGGGTCGGTGCTGTCAAAGATTAGTAAATATGGGATATACAGGATTTATATTCAGATAAATGAGTGTGTTGTGAATTCTTGTTTCCACTTGGAAAGGTTTGGCTATTTCCTTTTTCAGATTTCATACGGTTCATTTGAACTGGCCATAAATGATCCCATCAAGTTTGCTTCCTTTTATCGCATGGTCCCCAATGATGATCTTCAGTACAAGGGAATTATCCAGTTACTTCTGCATTTCAAATGGAAATGGGTTGGGCTCATCACTGCAGCTAATGAAGCTGGGGAACAATTCTTGCAGACCATTGAACCAATGTTTCTCAAGAATGGAATCTGTTCAGCGTTCACAGAAAGAACGGAATACTATGTGCAATTCTCCGGTAACGTGCTTGATATGGTTGATCAAACAAAGATTTTCTCACAAACTTTCATGAAAAGCAAAGCAAATGCAGTTGTTATATATGGAGAAAGTACATCTATTGTGTGGCTTACAAGTGTTATAATTGCAAGAAATATGATTCAGCTAATACTTCATCAATCTGTGGGGAAACAACCTGAAGGGAAAGTATGGATTACCGCAGCTCAGATAGATTTCATATCAAATATGTTAGGAAAACTTATGGACCCTAATATAAAAATGCTCAAAGGTGCTATCTCCATTACGATTCACTCCAAGGAGATTCAAGACTTCTCAGACTTTCTGCAGGGTGTAAAGCCTTCTGGACAAGATGCAGATGGTTTTATCGAGAATTTCTGGGAACAAGCCTTTAGTTGCTCACTTTCAAACAACACTGCAATGGCAGACACTATGGGTACATGTACTGGAGAGGAGTTGCTGGAGAGCCTCCCTGCACCGTTTTTTGAAATGAGCATGACCGGCCACAGCTACAGTATCTATAATGCTGTCTATGCTCTGGCACAAGCTTTACATATTAGGTGCTCATCTGAAACCATCTGCAAAAGGATAAAGGGCGGAAACAGACTCTTACCTCAGAATGTAGAGCCTTGGCAGGTAGGGTTTCCTGTTACAAAGTCTTTACTTTATAACCTGCTCAATTTTGCGCACTCCATTGATATAAATAAATGCCAACTCATATTCTATAAGTAAATAAGGAAAATTATAAACCTTAATACATTAAAATAAACATTAGCTGATTTTATTGTGATCCCATCCAACACTACATTTATATGATCCTATGATTCTGGAAAATATTTCCTTGAATTTGCCCTGCCTGACTTCCATTAAAGTAAAGATTCTTTTTCAGTGGGAGGCTGCCTTTCTTCCAGGAGAACATGAATTCTAGGGATATTTTGTAAGTATCTTCAACAAAGCCCCTCTCACTTCTTATGTCCTGTGGTGTGACATGTTGTAGCCAGGAGCTGATGCCCTCCACTTGTGTTGGATATGTGATTACTAGTGGAAGAGTCCAGTACATCTAGAGGTGTGGCAAAGGTTGTAACCAATCTGCCATTGAATGCTGAGCCCCTTCACATATTCACCTAGAACATATTCCCTTTAGAGGTGAGGACTTTTATATGAGGGAACAATTGCACACTGCTCTACTGTGTGTCCTAAATAAATCTTATTACCCAGGAACCTATACTCACACAACACTGCACAAAAAGAGGTTTGTTGGTTATCAGAAGAGGGCATACATTGACTAAATGCAAAGTAACTAATACAGAGCAACATATAGCTACACTCATACAGAAATCATGGATGCCCTGAATTAATAAACTCAAGCGCCTAACATGTGGGCTATAGCTAAATGTGTTTTATTTGGGTTTTTTATTGGTTTTCAATTTTATACATACTAGGATACAATTTCTATTTACAAATTATATTTCTCTTCCTCCTTAGAGCTGGCTTCCTTTCCTCCGTCTTTTGTCTTCTTTATATCGTCACTTCTTTTTGCACATTGTTTTACAATTTACATATATTTAATTACATCTCTACGCACCGTTTCTGTACAAAAATCAATCTGTTTTACATTGTTTGTTAATTAAATTCATAAATCATAAAGTCTGTTTATAGTATTTTACCTTGCTATTATCCTTATTATAATGAATAGAATTTTCAAAATCTGTTGTGAGGTTTGATTCATTCCACTTGCAATCTTTCTATTAACACGTTTTATTGATATAATCTAAAAAAATTCCCCCTTCTTTTTGATAAGTTTTGTTGCCCTGCTGCCGTATTTTTGCACTTAAATTAGCTATTTCCATATACTCAATCATTTTCTGCTGCCAGTCCTCGACTGTGGGTATTTGTTTCTGTTTCCACACCCATGCCAGTATAATTCTCGCCCCTGTTGTCCCATAGAGGAAGAATTTTTGATCATTTTTTTCAATGTCTGCCCCAACCATTCCCAGCAGAAATGCCTCTGGTACTTATTTGAAAGTATATCTAAAGATTGTATTGAGCTGATTGTAAATGTCTTTCCAGAATCTTTTGATTTTATTGCATTTCCACCATATGTGGACAAAGTCTCCCTCCTTAATTTCACATTTCCAGCAGTTCTTTATTTGCCATTTTATACATTATGGATAGTTTGGCTGGGGTGACGGACCATCTGTACATCATTTTATATATGTTCTCTTTTCATAGCTGCCAAGTCTCCCGTTTTTCGCGGGAAACCCCCGGATTTTAATCCGTTTCCCGCTGTTATCCCGAATAGAAACAAATCCCGGAAATCCCCCATATTTCCTACCTGCCAGGGAGGCTCCATTTCGGGTGCCACTCTGCCCATGTCTGGGCACTGGAAATGAGGCAGCGCCAGCACAGGAAGTTGCTTCTATGCATGTTCAGACATGCGTAGAAGTGACTCCGGTGCCGTGCAGCTGTTGATCCCGCATTTTTCAGCAGGAGACTTGGTCTTTTAGTAGTGTACATAGCTAAATGATTCTACGTTGCATTAATATAATATCTTGAGAATGTAAGCTCCTGGCCCTTTTTTTGCCCATCATCTCAAATTGCTTCTATAGCTTGAATCTTAACAAAGGCTACTCTGAAAGGTCTACAGCCTTTATGTGCATATCTCATGACTGTTGAGTTTACACTGATTCACGATTTCCCTGCTGAAATTTGGGTCCCCTCCATTGGGAACCGAAGTGGTGAACTCCTGGAGGAAAAGAACTTATATTCTTCCAGGAAAACTACTAAATTATCTTAGACTATTATAACACTTCATAGACCTTTTGATTCTCTTTCCACCTAGCTGCAATCATGCCTGCAGAGGATCTCATTCAACAACAGTGCTGGGGATGAAGTTACATTCAATGAACATGGTGAATTAGCAGGTGGATTTGATATTACCAACCTGGTCACTTTCCCAAATAATTCCTATGTCAGGGTCAAAGTAGGAAAGCTGGATCCTCAAGCCCCTCCTGGAAAAGAGCTCGCCATAAATGGAGACAGAATCCAATGGCACAGAGTCTTCACTCAGGTAAGGAAATCACTGCACATAGGGGTGGCATTTTGGGGCATTAGCAAAATGCGACAGAGTGCGTGCAGAGTAGACCACACAGATGGAATCACTGAAGAAATGCAAATATATCTTCTATTATTATTATTATTATTATTATTATTATTATTATTATTATTATTAAAATGCCAAAAAAGACACTGTCAAACTAAGAAGGACCAATGGCTATCAGAGAGTGTCATCCAACATGCTTGTTTGTTCATGGCAGCGCTCTTGAACAACGCTCAGGGTTAGATAGAATGCTAGGCTAACTGTATCATTGTGAATAAACACTGGAATTTACTAGAGCTTTTCAGATGCCACTTGAGACTCTAGTGTTGAATTGGAATGATAGAAGCAGGGGCGTATGGAGGTTTTTTTCAAGTTGGGCCCTGCCACGGGCCCAGGCCCAGGAGGAGCCCCTGCAAAATCATGCCTTCCTTGGAGTGGCTTGGAGCCCGGCTGCCCATCCATGTACTCCATGGGCTGCTGGGCAAGGCATGCAGGCTCCTCTCAGTGGCTCAATGGAGGAATCCAGGTGCTTGTCATAGTCCTCTGCTGCCAGCCATGGCAGAGCTCAGAGGAGGGAGAAGCAAGCCAACCAGCCAAACCTCAGGGGGGTACTTGCCTGGAGGCAGAGTCCAGATACACGCTCCAGTCCAGTCCAGTCGAAAGGTCAGGAGTATCTCAGTTCATGTAGTCAGACAATCCAGGGGTCGAGAAAGCCAAGGGTCAAAGGTCACGAGAAACAAGAAGCAGCAAGGTCTGGTCAGGAAAGACAAAAGTTGTTTCCTGCAACTGACCATAGCTGCCAAGTCTTCCCATTTTTAAAGGGAAATTCCCTTATGCTCTATAGGCTTCCTCGTGAGAAAAGGGAAAACTTGGCAGCTATGCAACTGACTGAGGATGGAAAGCCTGCTTTGGAAAGCTGGAGCCAGCTGGTTCTCATCAGGAGCAAGAAGGCTGATCAGCAGCAGGTGGAGTCCCTTCACCTTCTCCTCCTTCAGGCTGCTGCCCACAGGAGAAGCCAACTCCTGACCAATGACACCACTGGCGTTGGCCATCAGAGGAGCTGTGCAGTTTCACATCCTTAGTTAGCTGTTGGCACTGTTGTAAGAGTCAGTATAGCGCCAAGCTTAGATCGGAGGGAAGAAAAGAGAGCCTGGTGGATGGAGTTGCACGCGATAGAAGGTGGGCGATGGAGGAAGAATGGCAGGCAGACCAAGGAAGGCAGGAGGAGAAGCAGAGCAGACCCAACCCTGATGGCTGAGGGGGACCAAAACAGGTGATGACAAGCAAAGTTTTAGAAGTTCTGTTCCATGGTCTCTTCTGACTTTGGAAGCACTGGTATCTCCTTGCCAATGAGGCAATGGATGGTTGGGATGTCAAAGGTACCTTGCCAAGGGTACAGGGGAGCCTAAGTACACCTCAACATAGAAGGCATGAATATCCTCCCAAGCAGATCTCAGTTTTACTAGAGCTAAAAGTGGCAATATGCTTGCTCCTGCTTTGAGGATATATACTGTAAAGAAAAAGTTCAACAACAGTTGACAACTTCAGTATTTATCCCCAGAAAGAATTTATTATTTTACAACTTCAAAATATTGAAAGATAAAAGGACCCTAGACCGTTAGGTCCAGTTGTGACCGACTCTGGGGTTGCTGCATTCATCTCGCATTATTGGCCAAGGGAGCGGGCATACAGCTTCCAGGTCATGTTGCCAGCATGACTAAGCCGCTTCTGGCAAACCACAGCAGCGCACAGAAATGCCGTTTACCTTCCCACTTGGAGCGGTACCTATTTATCTACTTGCACTTTGACGTGCTTTCGAACTGCTAGGCTGGCAGGAGCAGGGACCAAGCAATGGGAACTCACCCCGTTGTGGGGATTCGAACCACTGACCTTCTGATCGGCAAACCCAGTGCCAGTTTCAGCCTACATAAATAAATAAATAAATTCTGTATAAAGGAAAGTACGATTGGAATAATGATTTAAGAGAGTTCTCATTCAGGTTCACACTATTAAACTTTTTTGGAATGTTTTAATGCCCACATCCATTTTGCTTTCAGGATTGTTAACCCAATATTGGCTAAATAACATTCCCATTTCTTTTTATATGAAGGATGAAGATGTATTCTTTTGCATATATTGAGTATATGGATCCTACATTTAACATTTGTCACCCTCTTATTTACTGATAGATCACCTGATGTTAGATGAATCCCTGAAACATTTTCTCAATCTTAACCTCTTCATGTCTCTTTGGATAGGTGCCACCCCTTTCCTTATGTAATGCCAACTGCCTTCCTGGTTATGAGAAGAAAAAGAAGGAGGGCAAGAAGTTTTGTTGTTATGATTGTGATCCATGTCCTCGTGGGATGTTCTCAAATGAGAAGGGTGAGAGATGCCATATTAAGATATAAAAGACATTTTAGCAGTGGGATTTGCTCCGCCTGGTCTCAATTTATATTGTGTATTAAGAATAGTAGAATAATTTCCCTTAAGTCTCAGTAAAAGCTGACCCTATGAATAAATCATCTTAACCTTCAAGATTGAATTCCATGAGGAAGAGAGCTTAATCTATAATTTTCCATCGCTGCATCTACGTACATTGATATTCTAAACATTACTGCATATAATATTCTCGAATGTTTCATGCAGCTCCTCCCGGTCTGATTCAATGAAACAATACATAAGATTGGTACATGCATTCTGTCCTGGAAGACATTAAAGGTTTGGAGAAGGGGGCATGGAATAGAACTGGTGATCTTTTCTCTAAGAACAAGGGACTTCTGGACCTCTTCTTCTTCTTCTTCTTCTTCTTCTTCTTCTTCTTCTTCTTCTTCTTCTTCTTCTTCTTCTTCTTCTTCTTCTTCTCATTTTGTTCGTTTTACACATTTTAATAATGCATTTTATTGTTGTTAACCACTACTGTAGCTCCACCCCAATTCTGTTAAAATGCAACAAGTCATAAGTAAGAGGAATTTTTTTAAAAAAACAACAACAACTCTTAAGCATATTCTGGATTGTTTCCAATAGTCATACAATCTTTTTTTCTTTTCTTTTTTAGGCTTGGAAACCTGTGCCAGGTGTCCTGCAGATCAATATCCAAATGAAGAGCAGAATGAGTGCATTCCCAAGAAACCTAACGTCCTAGGCTTTGGTGAAACGTTAGCCATTGTTTCAACTTTCTCTGTGCTTTTATTCTCTCTGATCACAGCTATGGTACTTGGCATTTTCATTAAGCACCGGAACACTGCCATCGTCAAAGCCAATAACAGAAGCCTCACTTACATTCTCCTCATCTCCCTCCTCTTGTGTTTCCTTTGCTCTTTGATGTTCATTGGAATGCCTAATAAGGCAACCTGCCCACTCCGACAAACGGCTTTTGGCATTGTCTTCTCTGTGGCCCTCTCCAGCATCTTGGCCAAGACTATTTCAGTGGTTTTGGCATTCATGGCTACCAAGCCAGGATCCAGGATGAGGAGATGGGTAGGCAAAAAACTGGCTTATTCCATTGTCCTTTCCTGCTCTGTGATTCAAGTAGGAATCTGTGTCTTCTGGCTGGCAACCTCTCCCCCATTCCCAGATGTGGACATGCACTCAATGAGTGAAGAAATTATATTACTATGTAATGAAGGGTCAATCCTAATGTTCTATTGTGTTTTAGGCTACATGGGCTTCCTGGCCACTGTCAGCTTCACTGTGGCCTTCTTAGCCAGGAAGTTGCCTGACAGCTTCAATGAAGCCAAGTTCATCACCTTCAGCATGCTGGTCTTCTGCAGTGTTTGGTTCTCCTTTATTCCAACATACTTGAGCACCAGAGGAAAATACATGGTGGCTGTGGAGATCTTCTCCATCTTGGCTTCCAGTGCTGGGCTGCTGGGTTGCATCTTTTCCCCTAAATGCTACATTATTGTGGTGAGGCCTGAGCTGAATAACAGAGAGCAGCTGATACGGAGAAAGATGTAAATGACAGTATAGTTTGTTATTTATTTATTTATTTATTTAGATTCTGTAGACTTGTTAGCAGGGTAATTTCACTGTGGTTTTTCACGAACGGAAGTTACCCTAAATGATCAAAATAACAGAAGAGATTGTCTCATCATTTATGTTCTTGATATCCAGCATAGTTGCATATGAGGAACAGATGAACTGGGATTAGGTGTATTTATACTGTTTTGATCCCACTCCTATCCCGTTAACCTCACTGTCCTTTCTCATTTTGTTCAGTAGGACTTCCAGTACCGTTATAAAAAGTAGAGGGAAAAGTGGGCACCCTTGCCTGGTACCGTTTTCAATTCTAATTTCTTCTGATACCACATTGTTCACAATGATTTTCGCTTTTTTCTCTGAATAGATTCCATTTATAAACCCTTGCCCAACCTCCATATTTTCCAATTTTTTAATCATAAAATTCCAAGAAACATTGTCAAATGCTTTCTCAGCGTCTATAAAAATTAAAGCTACTCTGGTGCTCTTTTTTACTTCTAACATTTCCAACACGCCCACATTCATGCTACATTATTTTGATGAGGCATAAACTGAATAATAGAGAACAGCTGATACGGAGCAAAGTATAAATGACAGAAGAGATTGTACTATATGTTGGGAGTTAGACTCTATAACCTTTCTGGCCAGTGTCAGATGTGGGGGTCAAAATAACAGAAGACCTTGTCTTATCATTTATATTCTTGGTATCCAGCATAGTTGCATATGAGGTGAAAATGAATTGGAACTATGTGTATGAATGAAACTATGGATGAAATCCAAAATATCTAACAATCTGAATGCCTGCACCTTCCCTTACTCTACTTTTGTTGTATCCACTTTCCCAATAGGTTTTTTAACTCCTGAGCAGATGTTCGGGTGCATAGGAAACCGCAGATAGAGAAAAGGGGAAAGGGACCTTTGTAGGCTGCCTTATGTTGAGCGAGAGCATAGCTCCATCTAGCAGGGCCATGCACTAGACTCAATGAAGTCTCTGTCCAAATTATGGAAGAATTTGGGCAGTTTAGGTTGTATGACCTGTGGCTGTTGGGAAGGAATATCAGGCAAGAAGTGGAGACAGGCACTAGCCTGGGGAAATTGTGTATAGTCTGAGACCTATCTGCTCATCAGGTATGTCTTCCCCAAGAATGTAAAAGCCTTATGCCATCTAAGATCCTAGTGAGCTACAACCCTCCCTTTCTCTGCTCATGTCATCATTCTTTGATTTTTGCTCTATTTCTTTGCTCTAACTATTCAATTGTTTTAAAATAGTATTCTTTCTTAAAATATCTCTTCACAGTCAATGTTTTTATAACTGCCTTACCAAAAAAATCTTAAAACTCTGAGAATAAACTGGGACTTCTACACTTCTGGAATCTTATACATGCAATGACATGGGGCTGGAAAGGGAGGCAGGAACTGACTCGCCTTCATATGGACAGTGCTTCAGGCTCAGAGGGCTCAAATACTTGGCAAAGCCCTGACAGTTCAGCAACACACGAGGCATGAGGCATTTTTTCGACATTCCAAACCTTCCTTACACCAAGGGTACCCAATCTGTTGCACTCCAGATGTTGCTGGACTACAGCTCACATCAGCTTACAATTGGCTATTATTATCATTGATTATGGAAGCTGTAATCCAGAAACATCTGGAGGAAAAAATACTGCCTATCACTGCCTGACAGTGATAGACCACCTAGTCTTTGGAATTACTATGTCTTACTAGAATAAAAGACGATGGCACAGTTGTTCCTAAGCATGTCACTCTGCTTCAAACTGTATATATGTGCTCTTTCAAAAAGGAGTTAGGCGTTGAGAGCTTGGGGTTGGCCTAGGGTGTGATTTTTCATTAGTCGTTGGCTGTGGTGGTCTTTGTTTCATTTGTGAGTGGGCTGGGTGGGTGTTTCGGGTCAGGTTAGCCATATTGATTTGTATGCTGTTGATGGGTTTTTGTCATTGTCTTGTTGGGTTCCTTCTATTGCACATATTTCTGTAAATCAAGAAAATCTTTAATAAAAACAAACAAACAAGTAGTTAGGCTGTGTTATCCAGGGTCTCTATCCTGATATGGTTGGAACCTTTCCATCATTGTTCCCTGATATGGCGACATGATTGTACTGGCCAATTTGTTTTTAATGTTTCTTGATGATGCCAATAAAGGTTTTGATTGATTGAGTGATTGCTTGATTGATCATTCTTCCCAAGATTCAGTAAGTGTAATCAATGTTACATATGTCAGAGAGTGTAAGGGCCAGTAGCAGTAGGAAATTAGACAAATGGGGGAAGGATGCAGTTGGCTCCCTTCTAAACACAGGTGGGGTGTTTTTCTTTTTGTTTGTCATTCTGGATGTCCTGCCTTAGCTCAAGCCGATAGGACTTGATGACCTTGGAAGACTCTTCTAATCTATGATTCTGTGATGTGATAGGTATGTTTACATCGGAAATCTTCCCATTGCTGATGCTCCATAGAGCCAAAAACATTGCACAAAAGTTTATCAGACTTGTAATTATTAAAATTACTATAATCAGTTCACCTGGCAAAGCACCAGAAGGCACAATGAAAAATAAAGAATCAAAAACGAAATCTGAAATGATTAAAAAAGCACCTCAGGGTTCCATTGACAGCTATGGTAAGATAGGGGTGAGGAGGCCAGGCTCTGTTATTTCAACGAGTTTCCCTCTTTCATTGTGTAGGTCAGGTTTCAAATTACTCTATATTATTTAGCATTCAATGCATTTTTTGGTAACAGTGAAAGTGGATACCTGCCCCTTTAAGAACAGAATTGCCAAAGTCAGCTGACGCCAAATCCATCCTGTTCAAGTCCAGCTGGTGAAAGTAACAATATCGTAGAGAGGGAAAGGAGAGTAGAATGATCTTTGGGATAAGGATGTTGCTGCTTCTTCTTCTGCTGCTGCTTCCCAATATGGTGCCCAAATTGCACAGTGTTGCTTGCAGCAGAAATAACCCTGTGCATATTCCACATGAGTGGTATGAACCAGGTGACCTTATCATTGGTGGAATAGGGTCTCATATCCATTATGTATTCCCCAGCATTTCCTTCCATAAACACCCACCTCACCTCTTTCTTGGCAATCCAGTGTAAGTAAATGGACCTTAAGATTATTTCCTTTAATCTGTATACATTACTATCCATCTAGAAGGTACTTTTGCTTTGAAAAAAATGCTATGAGAAAATTATTTTTAATTTATTTTTTTTTAAAAAAATTAAATGTATATTTTATTCTTGGTTCAGAATAAAGAGGAGACACTCCACAACTTGCTTCATGTTGGACGGTATCTCTCCATCCTCCAATGAAGCATAGATAACTCACTGAACTTCCCCAGTCAATGAGGCAGAATTAAGGTTGTGAGAGCAGTGTGCACGGATCCGACACAGAGCCATGGGAGCACTGCCTCAAAGCTGGTTAAGCCAGGCACTGGGCTTTGGGCCATGAGGAGCTGACAAGGTCCTGGAGTCCTCCTGCCTCCTTCACAAAGCCTAGTTGTTAGTCATTTTTCAGTTTTGGGAACTAGGTGGAAGGACTCTAGGACCCTGCCAGAGCCTTGTGACTCCTTCCTAAGGGAAGGCAATGCAAGGTCTAGGTGGCTGCAAATTTCCGCCTCGCCTATCATGCCATAGTACCCAAGTCTGCTACTTTCAGTCAATCCTATGAAGCTACATTTAAAAAGCCAAGAGAGGCAAGGGTCAAGGGGTCGGTTTGACAACTTCATTTCTTCAAGCGCATTCACTACATCCTCTGGCCACAATAATAAAAATTGATCCAGCAAAAATGGAGAGTGAAGTGCATACCATTTGACTGGCTCCATTGTATTTTGCAATTCTGTCTGAGACTGATTCCAACACTAAAGGGTTTCCAAAGATGTAGCAGCAGGCTGCAAACATTACAAGAAAAATGCTCTCTTGGCCAGATAACAAAAGAATATTCAACATTGAGAAGCTCTTCCAGACAGCTAGTTGTGGACACAATTGTACTGTCTTCATGACTGCTCCTTCCCTTCCACGTTCAAGGTGCAGAAATAAAACGTCAGCCATTTTTGAGCTGATTCAGTTTCAGATCACCACCACTTGCTCTCTAGTCATCAATTCTCCTGTCCACAGTTATTTAGCATGGCAGACTTGCATTGGGGAGATCTGGGTTCAGATCTCCATTTTTTTTGCCAACTACAACCTAGGGGCTTTCATGAGTATGCAAGGGGAGGGAGGAGAGCTGTGATATCCAGCTTGAGCTGCTATGTTGAAGGATGGTATAAAATTGAAATCATGTCTAAAACACATTGAAAACAATTAGGGCTTTAGATGCACTTAATAATAATTCGATGAAATCCCTTTTACCATCATCAATACTAGCTCATCACTGGGCATTCTTCATATTTAAAATGGCAGCTGCAAATTCCTTTATTTTAATTTCATAGCAGTTTCTATTGCTAGTGACAGCTATGTACTGACAAAGGGATACAGTACTGATTTCAATAACTGTAGCATAGCCATGTGGCGCAGTTCTTGTTTCTAGTGATAAACAGGAATATGGTTAAAAAACCTGAAGCTTAGTAAGTAAAGATCTCTTCTAAATCTATAGGTTCAGATATATTAAAAAATCTGGATCAGGTGGAAGAGAGATCCAAACATTAATTCTAAGAGCACGAAGCAATTTCAATATTTACAATAAGATTTAACAGAGGCGGTTGATTCTTTCACATCTAGATGTTGGGTACTGTTTAATTCTCTATAAAATACTAACACACTTTATTTGTAGGGTGGTTAGAAAGTTCTACCAACACATCCTCGCCTTGGTGTTTGCTGTTGATGAGATCAATGAGAATCCCAAGATCTTGCCCAATGCCACTCTTGGATTCCACATCTATGATAGCTATTTTGATTCCAGGATGACCTACCGAAACACTCTAGATCTGCTCTTTAAATCCCATCACTTTGTCCCCAACTACATATGTGGCATTCAGAGAAAAGTAGTAGGAGTCATTGGGGGACTTAGCTCTGACACCTCCTCATCCATGGCAGACGTCTTAGGTCTCTACAAGATTCCACAGGTACAATATACTGGGGGTTTCAAAAAATAGGTATTTCATGCTGTAGTTCACTCTACACTCCTACTAGGAAGCTGTTGATTCATAAATATCAAGTCAAAAAAGGGACATGGTTGCAATATATTGTTATATTTGAAGGGGTTAGTATGTGCATAAACCAATTATTATGAGGGTGCCAAATTCCCAAAGATATGTGTTTAATATATTTAGTGGAGGATTATTCGAAAAGTTCCAGTTTGATAAATGGGGCATTTTGATGGGCTCATATTACTGTGGTACCTCGGGTTACAAATGCTTCAGGTGTTAAGAACTTTTCTTCAGGATGAGAACAGAAATTGTTATCCAGTGGCGTGGAGGCAGGAGGAGGCCCCATTAGCTAAAGTGGTGTTTCAGGTTAAGAAGAGTTTCGTGTTAAGAACGGACCTTCGGAACGAATTAAGTTCTTAACCAGAGGTACCACTGTATTTCAATCCTGCAAGCATTATTGTTGAAGGCAGTGCAAGGACAAAAGCTCTCCTGTTCTGGGAGAGAATCCATGTGTACAAGTATGCAGCTGTGATGACTCCCAAAATATTAGGAATTAATATCTACAAAAACCAATGAGCAACATTTTTCCTATGTAAAAAGTGGTCGGTGCTGTCAAAGATTAGTAAATATGGGGTATACAGGATTTATATTCAGATAAATGAGTGTGTTGTGAATTCTTGTTTCTACTTGGAAAGGTTTGGCTATTTCCTTTTTCAGATTTCATACGGTTCATTTGAACTGGCCATAAATGATCCCATCAAATTTGCTTCCTTTTATCGCATGGTCCCCAATGAAGATCTTCAGTACAAGGGAATTATCCAGTTACTTCTGCATTTCAAATGGAAATGGGTTGGGCTCATCACTGCAGCTAATGAAGCTGGAGAACAATTCTTGCAGACCATTGAACCAATGTTTCTCAAGAATGGAATCTGTTCGGCGTTCACAGAAAGAACGGAATATAACGTGCAATTCAACGGTAACGTGCTTGATATGGTGGATCAAACAAAGTTTTTCTCACAAACTTTCATGAAAAGCAAAGCAAAAGCAGTTGTAATATATGGAGAAAGTACATCTATTGTGTGGCTTACAGGTGTTATAATGGCAATGAATATGATTCAGCTAATACTTCATCAATCTATAAGGAAAGAACCTGAAGGGAAAGTATGGATTACAGCCTCCCAAATTGATTTCATATCACATGTTGTAAGAAAACTTGTGGACCTTGATATACAAATGCTCCAAGGTGCTATCTCCATTACGATTCACTCCAAGGAGATCCAAGACTTCTCAGACTTTCTGCAGGGTGTAAAGCCTTCTGGACAAGATGCAGATGGTTTTATCAATGATTTCTGGGAACAAGCCTTTGGTTGTTCACTTTCAAACAACACTGCAATGGCAGACACTATGGGTACATGTACTGGAGAGGAGTTGCTGGAGAGCCTCCCTGCACCGTTTTTTGAAATGAGCATGACCGGCCACAGCTACAGTATCTATAATGCTGTCTATGCTCTGGCACAAGCTTTACATATTAGGTGCTCATCTGACGCCATCTGCAAAAGAAAAAAGGGCAGAAACAGACACTTTCCTAAGAATGTAGAGCCATGGCAGGTAGGTTTTCCTGTTACAAAGTCTTTACTTTATAACATGCTCAGTATTGCACATTCCATTGATATAAATAAATGCCAACTCATATTCTATAAGTAAATAAGGAAAATTATAAACCTTAATATATCAAAATAAACATTATCTGATTTTATTTTGATCCCTTCCAATGCTACAGTTACATGATGCTATGATTCTGGAAAATATTTGCTTGAATTTGCCCTGCCTGACTTCCATTAAAGTAAAGATTCTTTTTCAGTGGCAGGAGAACATGAATTCTTGGGACATTTTGTAAGTATCTTCAACAAAGCCCCTCTCACTTTTTATGTCCTGTGTAGAGCACAGTGGTGTGACATGCTGTAGCCAAGATCTGATGCCCTCCACTTGTGTTGGATATGTGATGGCTAGGGGAAGAGTCCAGTACATCTAGAGGTGTGGCAAAGGTTGTAGCCAGTCTGCCATTGAATGCTGAGGGAGCCCCTTCACATATCCACCTAGAACATATTCCCTTTAGAGGCGAGGACTTGTATATGAGGGAACAATTGCACACTGCTCTACTGTGTGTCCTAAATAAACCGTATTACCCAGGAACCTATACTCACACAACACTGCACAAAAAAAGAGGTTTGCTGGTCATCAGAAGAGGGCATACATTGACTAAATGGACGGTAACTAATACAGAGCAACATATTGCTACACACATACAGAAATCATGGATGCCCTGAGTTAATAAACTCAAGCGCCTAATATGAGGGCTATAGCTAAAGTGAAGTGACTTCCGGTGCCGTGCAGCTGCTGATCCCGCATTTTTCAGCAGGAGACTTGGTCTTTTAGTAGTGTACATAGCTAAATGTTTCCACGTTGCATTAATATAATATCTTGAGAACATAAGCTCCTGGCCCTTTTTTTGCCCATCATCTCAAATCCCTTCTATAGCTTGAATCTTAACAAAGGCTACTCTGAAAGGTCTACAGCCTTTATGTGCATATCTCATGACTGTTGAGTTTACACTGATTCACGATTTCCCTGCTGAAATTTGGGTCCCCTCCATTGGGATCCGAAGTGGTGAACTCCTGGAGGAAAAGAACTTATATTCTTCCCGGAAATCTATTAAATTATCTTAGACTATTACGACACTTCATAGACCTTTTGATTCTCTTTCCACCTAGCTGCACTCATGCATGCAGAGGATCTCATTCAACAACAGTGCTGGGGATGAAATTACATTCAATGAACATGGTGAATTAGCAGGTGGATTTGATATTACAAACCTGGTCACTTTCCCAAATAATTCCTATGTCAGGGTCAAAGTAGGAAAGCTGGATCCTCAGGCCCCTCCTGGAAAAGAGCTCGCCATAAATCGGGACAGAATCCAATGGCACAGAGTCTTCACTCAGGTAAGGAAATCACTGCACATAGGGGTGGCATTTTGGGGCATTAGCAGAGTGCGTGCAGAGTAGACCACACAGATGGAATCACTGAAGAAATGCAAATATATATTTGCATGGTTTAATAACAAAACTCCTCTAACATACATCTTACATAGTGTCTATAATCGTCACCCACCCATACAGCACATCATAAACCATTCACAATTGCTGCCCACTACTAATACTGCTACTAATAACTCATTCCTCAGTCCCTGGTCATGGGACCGAGACAGCTCTGGTCGCCTTAACAGATGATCTCCGTAGACAGCTGGATCAAGGTGGGTCGGGACTGCCAATTCTTTTAGATTTGTCAGCAGCCTTTGATATGGTCGATCACGAACTTTTAGACCACCGCCTTGCCGACGTGGGGATTCAGGGCACAGTCCAACAATGGCTGCATTCCTTTATCTTAGGTTGGGGACAGAGGGTGGCGCTAGGGAGGGAGTTGTCGCCGCGGCACTCCTTGGTGTGTGGAGTCCCGCCAGGTGCAATCCTTTCCCCGATGCTTTTTAATATCTTTATGCGCCCCCTTGCCCAGATTGTCCGGAGTTTTGGGCTGGGTTGTCATCAATATGCTGATGACACCCAGATCTATCTGTTAATGGACAACCACCCTGCCTCGGCCCCGGACACACTGACCAAGTCCTTGGAAGCTGTGGCTGGATGGCTACGTGGGAGCCGGTTGAAGCTAAATCCTTTGAATACAGAGGTCCTCTGGCTGGGTCGGGATGATGTGGGGTTGGGGGGCCAACTCCCATATCTGGCAGGGGCTAAATTAGTGCCAGCATCTTCTGTCAAGAGTTTGGGTGTAACCTTCGACGCCTCCCTTTCCATGGAGGCGCAGGTTGCTGCCACAGCTAAGGTGGCATTTTCCCATCTCTGCCGTATCAAGGAGTTGGTCCCTTACCTCTCTTGCCCTGATCTGCCCACAGTGATCCATGTGACGGTCACCTCCAGGCTTGATTATTGTAACTCGCCCTACACGGGGCTGCCCTTGAAGCTGACCCAGAAACTCCAGCGGGTGCAGAATGCCGCGGCGAGGCTCCTTACGGGGTCCCGGCCACGGGATCACATTCATCCAGTGCTTTAACAGCTGCACTGGCTCCCGGTGGAGTACAGGATCAGGTTTAAGGTGCTGGTTCTGACCTTTAAAGCCCTATGCGGCTTGGGACCCCCGTACCTACGGGACCGCCTCTCCTGGTATGCCCTGTGAAGGACCTTAAGGTCCACAAACAACAATATTCTGGAGATCCTGAGCCATAAGTTGGCTAGATTGGCCTCTACTAGGGCCAGGGCCTTTTCAGTATTGGCCCCAACTTGGTGGAATGCTCTTTCACAGGAGACCAGGGCCCTGCGGGATTTGTCATCTTTCCGCAGGGCCTGCAAGACAGAGCTGTTCTGCCTGGCCTTTGGGCTGGACTTAGTCTGACCCCTGTGTTTTCCTCCCTCGTGGCTGGATTTATGGATTACTTAAAATGAGGCTGCATTTTAAATTTTAATATTGTATTTTAATATTGTATTTTAATCTGTATTTTAATTAATTGCTTTTTATGTTTTATTGTAATTTTATTGGTGGTACCCGCCCTGAGCCCGGTTCTGACAGGGGAGGGCGGGGTATGAATAAAAATTTATTATTATTATTATTATTATTATTATTATTATTATTATTATTATTAAAATGCCAAAAAAGACACTGTCAAACTAAGAAGGACCAATGGCTATCAGAGAGTGTCATCCAACATGCTTGTTTGTTCATGGCAGCGCTCTTGAACAACGCTCAGTGTTAGATAGAATGCTAGGCTAACTGTTGTTGTTGTTTAGACGTTTAGTCGTGTCCGACTCTTCGTGACCCCATGGACCATAGCACGCCAGGCACTCCTGTCTTCCACTGCCTCCCGCAGTTTGGTCAAACTCATGTTCGTAGCTTCAGAAACACTGTCCAACCATCTCGTCCTCTGTCGTCCCCTTCTCCTTGTGCCCTCCATCTTTCCCAGCATCAGGGTCTTTTCCAAGGATTCTTCTCTTCTCATGAGGTGGCCAAAGTATTGGAGCCTCAGCTTCACGATCTGTCCTTCCAGGGAGCACTCAGGGCTGATTTCCTTAGGAATGGATAGGTTTGATCTTCTAGCAGTCCATGGGACTCTCAAGAGTCTCCTCCAGCACCATAATTCAAAAGCATCAATTCTTCGGCGATCAGCCTTCTTTATGGTCCAGCTCTCACTTCCATACATCACTACTGGGAAAACCATGGCTTTAACTATTCGGACCTTTGTAGGCAAGGTGATGTCTCTGCTTTTTAAGATGCTGTCTAGGTTTGTCATTGCTTTTCTCCCAAGAAGCAGGCGTCTTTTAATTTCGTGACTGCTGTCACCATCTGCAGTGATCAAGGAGCCCAAGAAAGTAAAATCTCTCACTGCCTCCATTTCTTCCCCTTCTATTTGCCAGGAGGTGATGGGACCAGTGGCCATGATCTTGGTTTTTTTGATGTTGAGCTTCAGACCATATTTTGTGCTCTCCTCTTTCACCCTCCTTAAAAGGTTCTTTAATTCCTCCTCGCTTTCTGCCATCAAGGTTGTGTCATCTGCATATCTGAGGTTGTTGATATTTCTTCCGGCAATCTTAATTCCGGCTTGGGATTCATCTAGTCCAGCCTTTTGCATGATGAATTCTGCATATAAGTTAAATAAGCAGGGAGACAATATACAACCTTGTCGTACTCCTTTCCCAATTTTGAACCAATCAGTTGTTCCATACCCAGTTCTAACTGTAGCTTCTTGTCCCACATAGAGATTTCTCAGGAGACAGATGAGGTGATCAGGCACTCCCATTTCTTTAAGAACTTGCCATAGTTTGCTGTGGTCGACACAGTCAAAGGCTTTTGCATAGTCAATGAAGCAGAAGTAGACGTTTTTCTGGAACTCTCTAGCTTTCTCCATAATCCAGCGCATGTTTGCTATTTGGTCTCTGGTTCCTCTGCCCCTTCGAAATCCAGCTTGCACTTCTGGGAGTTCTCGGTCCACATACTGTCTAAGCCTGCCTTGTAGAATTTTAAGCATAACCTTGCTAGCGTGTGAAATGAGCGCAATTGTGCGGTAGTTGGAGCATTCTTTGGCACTGCCCTTCTTTGGAATTGGGATGTAGACTGATCTTCTCCAATCCTCTGGTCATTGCTGAGTTTTCTAAACTTGCTGGCATATTGGGTGTAGCACCTTAACAGCATCATCTTTTAAAATTTTAAATAGTTCAGCTGGAATATCATCACTTCCACTTGCCTTGTTATTAGCAATGCTTTCTAAGGCCCATTTGACTTCACTCTCCAAGATGTCTGGCTCAAGGTCAGCAACCACACTACCTGAGGTGTACGAGACCTCCATATCTTTCTGGTATAATTCCTCTGTGTATTCTTGCCACCTCTTCTTGATGTCTTCTGCTTCTGTTAGGTCCTTGCCACTTTTGTCCTTGATTATGGTAATCTTTGTACGAAATGTTCCTTTCATATCTCCAATTTTCTTGAACAGATCTCTGGTTTTCCCCATTCTATTGTTTTCCTCTATTTCTTTGCATTGCTCATTTAAGAAGACCCTCTTCTCTCTCCTTGCTGTTTTTTGGAAATCTGCATTCAGTTTCCTGTATCTTTCCCTATCTCCCTTGCATTTTGCTTGCCTCCTCTCCTCCGCTATTTGTAAGGCCTCGTTGGACAGCCATTTTGCTTTCTTGCATTTCCTTTTCCTTGGGATGGTTTTCGTTGCTGCCTCCTGTATAATGTTACGAGCCTCCATCCATAGTTCTTCAGGCACTCTGTCCACCAAATCTAAATCCTTAAACCTGTTCCTCGCTTCCACTGTGTATTCATAAGGGATTTGATTCAGATTGTATCTTACTGGCCCAGTGGTTTTTCCTACTTTCTTCAGTTTAAGCTGGAATTTTGCTATAAGAAGCTGATGATCTGAGTTACAGTCAGCTCCAGGTCTTGTTTTTGCTGACTGTATAGAGCTTCTCCATCTTTGGCTGCAGAGAATATAATCAATCTGATTTCGATGCTGCCCATTTGGTGATATCCATGTGTAGAGTCGTCTCTTGTGTTGTTGGAAGAGAGTGTTTGTGATGACCAGCTTGTTCTCTTGACAGAACTCTATTAGTCTTTGCCCTGCTTCATTTTGAACTCCAAGGCCAAACTTGCCAGTTGTTCCTTTTATCTCTTGATTCCCTACTTTAGCATTCCAATCCCCTATAATGAGAAGAACATCCTTCTTTGGTGTCATTTCTAGAAGGTGTTGTAGGTCTTCATAGAATTGGTCAATTTCACTTTCTTCAGCACCGGTAGTTGGTGCATAAACATGGATTACTGTGATGTTAAAAGGTCTGCCTTGGATTCGTATCGAGATCATTCTGTCATTTTTGAGATTGCATCCCATTACAGCTTTTACCACTCTTTTGTTGACTATGAGGGCCACTCCATTTCTTCTACAGGATTCTTGCCCACAGTAGTAGATATGATAGCCACCCGAACTGAATTCACCCATTCCCTTCCATTTTAGTTCACTGATGCCCAGGATGTTTATTCTTGCCATCTCATTTTTGACCACATCCAGCTTACCTCCATTCATGGTTCTTACATTCCAGGTTCCTATGCAATATTTTTCTTTACAGCATCGGACTTTCCTTTCGCTTCCAGGCATATCCGCAACTGAGTGACCTTTTGGCTTTGGCCCAGCCGCTTCATCAGCTCTGACTCTACTTGTACTTGTCCTCCGCTCTTCCTCAGTAGCATGTTGGACGCCTTCCGACCTGAGGGGCTCATCTTCCAGCGTCATAACTTTTATATGCCTGTTGTCTTTGTCCATAGAGTTTTCTTGGCAGGGATACTGGAGTGGCTTGCCAGTTCCTTCTCCAGGTGGATCACGTTTAGTCAAAACTCTCCACTATGACCTGTCCATCTTGGGTGGCCCTGCATGGCATAGCTCATAGCTTCTCTGAGTTATTCAAGCCCCTTCGCCACGACAAGGCATTGATCCATGAAGGGGTAACTGTATCATTGTGAATAAACACAGGAATCTACTAGAGTTTTTCAAATGCCGCTTGAGACTCTAGGGTTGAATTGGAATGATAGAAGCAGGGGCATATGCAGGAGATTTTCAGGTTGGCCATGCCACGGGCCCAGACCCAGGAGGAGCCCCTGCAAAATAATGCCTTGCTTGGAGTGACTTGGAGCCCGGCTGCCCATCCATGTACTCCATGGGCAGCTGGGCAAGGGATGCAGGCTCCTCTCAGTGGCTCAGTGGAGGAATCCAGGTGCTTGTCATAGTCCTGTGCTGCCAGCCATGGCAGAGCTCAGTGAATGGAGAAGCAAGCCAACCAGCCAAACCTCAGGGGGGTACTTGCCTGGAGGCAGAGTCCATATACACGCTCCACTCCAGTCCAGTCGAAAGGTCAGGAGTATCTCAGTTTATGTAGTCAGACAATCCAGGGGTCGAGAAAGCCAAAGGGTCAAAGGTCATGAGAAAGAAGCAGCAGCAAGGTCTGGTCAGGAATGACAAAAGTTGTTTCCAGCAACTGACTGAGGATGGAAAGCCTGCTTAAGAAAGCTGGAATCAGCTGGTTCTCTTCAGGAGCAAGAAGGCTGATTAGCAGGAGGTGGAGTCCCTTACCCTTCTCCTCCTTCAGGCTGCTGGGAAGAAAAGAGAGTGTGGTGGATAGAGTTGCAAGAAATAGAAGGTAGGCAGGTGGTATGTAAAGCGAGGGAGGAAGACTGGCAGGCAGGCAGACCAAGAAAGGCAGGAGGAGAAGCAGAGCAGACCCAACCCTAATGGCCGAGGGGGAGCACAAAAGGTGATGAAAAGCAAAGTTTTAGAAGTTCCTGTTCCATGGTCTCTTTGGAAGCACTGGTATCTCCTTGCCAATGATGCAATGGATGGTTGGGATGCCAAATATCACCTTGCCAAGGGCACAGGGGAGCCTAGGCACACCTCAACACAGAAGGCATCAATATCCTCCCAAGCAGATCTCAGTTTTACTAGAACTAAAAGTGGCAATATGCTTGCTCCTGCTTTGAGGATATATATTATAAAGAAAATGAGCACTAGGTAAAGTTCAACAACAGTTGACATCTTCAGTACTTCTGCCCAGAAAGGAATTATAATTTTACAACTTCAAAATATTGAAAGGTAAAGGGACCCTTGACCGTTAGGTCCAGTCGTGACCGACTCTTGGATGGCTGCGCTCATCTCGCATTATTGGGCAAGGGAGCCGGTGTACAGCTTCCATGTCATGTGGCCAGCATGACTAAGCCGCTTCTGGCAAACCACAGCAGCACACAGAAATGCCGTTTACCTTCCCGCTTGGAGCGGTACCTATTTATCTACTTGCACTTTGACGTGCTTTCAAACTGCTAGGCTGGCAGGAGCAGGGACCAAGCAACGGGAGCTCACTCCGTCGTGGGGATTCGAACCGCCGACCTTCTGATTGGCAAGCCCTAGGCTCAGTGGTTTAACCCACAGCGCCACCCGCGTTAACTCCGTTCTACATCCAACAGTGCCTGTTTCAGCCTAAATAAATTCCGTATAAAGTAAAGTACCATTGGAATATTGATGTAAGATAGTTCTCTTTCAGGTTCACACTAATAAACATTTTTGGAAAGTTTTAATGCCCACATCCATTTTGCTTTCAGGATTGTTAACCCAATAATTGCTAAATAACATTCCCATTTCGTTTTATATGGAAGATGAAGATATTCTTTTTCTTATATTGAGTATATGGATCCTACATTTAACATTTTTGGCCCTCTTATTTACTGATAGATCACCTGATGTTAGATGAAATCCCCTGAAACATTTTCTTAACCTCTTCATGTCTCTTTGGACAGGTGCCACCCCTTTCCTTATGTAATGCCAACTGCCTTCCTGGTTATGAGAAGAAAAAGAAGGAGGGCAAGAAGTTTTGTTGTTATGATTGTGATCAATGTCCTCGTGGGATGTTCTCAAATGAGAAGGGTGAGAGATGCCATATTAGCACAGATGAGACATTTTAGTAAATTCTGAGCAAATTAGCAGTGGGGTTTGCTCTGTCTGGTCTCAATTTATATTGTTTATTAACAATAGTAGAATAATTTCACTTCAGTTTCAGTAAAAGCTGACCTTATAAATAAATTATCTTAACATTCAAAAGTGAATACCATGAGGAAGGGAGCTTAATCTATAGTTTCCCAACACTGTATCTATGGACATTGATATTCTAAACATTACTGCATATAATATTCTCGAATGTTTAATGCAGCTCCTCTTGGTCCAATTCAATGCAACAATACATAAGAATGGTACATGCATTCTGTCATCGAAGACACTAAAGGTTTGGAGAAGGGAGCATGGAATAGAACTGATGATCTTTTCTCTAAGAACAAGGCACTATGGAGATTTTACACATTTTAATAATGCATTTTATTGTTATTAACCACTACTATAGCTCCACCCCAAATCTGTTTTGATGCAACAAGACATAAGTAAGAGGATTTTTTTTTTTAAAAAAAAAAACCTGTTAAGCATATTCTGGATTGTTTCCAATAGTCATACAATCTTTTTTTCTTTTCTTTTATAGGCTTGGAAACCTGTGCCAGGTGTCCTGAAGATCAATATCCAAATGAAGAGCAGAATGAGTGCATTCCCAAGAAACTGAACATCCTAGGCTTTGGTGAAACTTTGGCCATTGTTTCAACTTTCTCTGTGCTTTTATTCTCTCTGATCACAGCTGTGGTACTTGGCATTTTCATTAAGCACCGGAACACTGCCATCGTCAAAGCCAATAACAGAAGCCTCACTTACATTCTCCTCATCTCCCTCCTCTTGTGTTTCCTTTGCTCTTTGATGTTCATTGGAATGCCTAATAAGGCAACTTGCCCACTCAGACAAACGGCTTTTGGCATTGTCTTCTCTGTGGCCCTCTCCAGCATCTTGGCCAAGACTATTTCAGTGGTTTTGGCATTCATGGCTACCAAGCCAGGGTCCAGGATCAGGAGATGGGTAGGCAAAAAACTGGCTTATTCCATTGTCCTTTCCTGCTCTGTGATTCAAATGGGAATCTGTGTCTTCTGGCTGGCAACCTCTCCCCCATTCCCAGATGTGGACATGCACTCAATGAGTGAAGAAATTATATTACTGTGTAATGAAGGGTCAGTTCTCATGTTCTATTGTGTTTTAGGCTACATGGGCTTCCTGGCCATTATCAGCTTGACTGTGGCCTTCTTAGCCAGGAAGTTGCCTGACAGCTTTAATGAAGCCAAGTTCATCACCTTCAGCATGCTGGTCTTCTGCAGTGTTTGGTTCTCCTTTATTCCCACATACCTGAGCACCAGAGGAAAATACATGGTGGCTGTGGAGATCTTCTCCATCTTGGCTTCCAGTGCTGGGCTGCTGGGTTGCATCTTTTCCCCTAAGTGCTACATTATTGTGGTGAGGCCTGAGCTGAATAACAGAGAGCAGCTGATACGGAGAAAGATGTAAATAACAGCATCGTTTGTTATTTAATTATTTAGATTCTGTAGACTTGTTAGCAGGGTAATTTCACTGTGGTTTTTCACGAATGGAAGTTACCCTCAATAATCAAAATAACATAAGAGATTGTCTTATCATTTATGTTCTTGATATCCAGCATAGTTGCATATGAGGTACAGATTAACTGGGATTAGGTGTTTGAAAAAACTATGGATGATATCCATTGCTCATTCTGAGCAGCAGAGGAAAATCCATGGTGGCTGTGGGATTTTCTCCATCTTGGCTTCCAGTACTGGCTTGCTGGCTTCCCTCTTTTCCCCTAAATTTTACATTATTTTTATACTGCCTGAACTGAATACTAATACTAATACTAATAATTCATTATTATACCCCGCCCATCTGGCCGGGTTCCCCCAGCCACTCTAGGTGGCTTCCAACAAAATATTGAAATACAGAAATCCATCAAACATTAAATGCTTCCCTAAACAGAGCTGCCTTAAGATGCCTTCTAAAGGTCTGGTAATTGTTGTTCTCTCTGACCTCTGGTGGGAGGGCATTCCACAGGGTGGGTGCCACCACCGAGAAGGCCCTCTGCCTGGTTCCCTGTAATTTGGCTTCTCGTAGCGAGGGAACCGCCAGAAGGCCCTCGGCGCTGGACCTCAGTGTCTGGGCAGAATGATGGGGGAGGAGATGCTCCTTCAGGTATACTGGACCGAGGCGGTTAAGGCCTTTAAAGGTCAGCACCAACACTTTGAATCGTGCTTGGAAACATACTGGGATTCCCGTACTGGGAATAATAGAGACAAGCTGATACGGAGCAAAGTATAAATGACAGAAGAGATTGTAGTATATGTTGGGAGTTAGGCTCTGTTACCTTTTTGGCCAGTGTCAGATGTGGAGGTCAAAATAACAGAAGAGATTGCCATATCATTTATGTTCTTCGTATCCATCATAGTTACATATGAGGTGGATATGAACTGGGATTATGTGTATGAATGAAACTATGGATGAAATCCAACATATCCAACAATCTGAATGCCTACAACTTCCCTTACCCTACTTTTGCTGTATCCACTTCCCCAATAGATTCTTAAACTCCTGAGCAGATGTTGAGGTGCGTAGGAAACTGCAGATAGAGAAAAGGGGAAAGGACACTTTGTAAGCTGCCTTATATTGAGTGAAAGTATTGCTCCATATATCAGGGCCATGCAGTACACTCAACCAAGTCTCTGTCCAAATTATGGAAGAATTTGGACAGTTTGGGTTGTATGATGTGTTGCTGTTGGGAAGTAATATCAGGCAAGAAGTGGAGACAGGCACTAGCCTGGGGAAATTGTGTATAGCCTGAGACCTTTCTGCTCATCAGCTATGTCTTCCCCAGAGAATGTTAAAGCCTTGTGCCATCTAAGATGCTAGTGAGCTATGACCCTCCCTTCTCTGCTCATCTCATCATTTTTTTTGATGAGAATAACAGACGATGGCACAGTTGTTACTTTTTTTTTTTTTTAGATTATATTTTATTGATTTTATAATATAGAAAGAAAAAAGGAAAATAGACAGGCATACAAAAGAACTACTACATAACATATTTACCACTGGCTTCCGCCCACCCTCCCAGAGCCCTCTCCTCCCACCAGAGGGACTCCCGAAAGACAGGCAGCCGGCAGTGTTTCCTTTTGTAGTTGAATTTCTCCCCCACCCCTCCCTCCCCACCCCAGGGCCCCCCCCGCCACCGAGAGGCTCTAAGAGAGAGAACGAAGGGGGGGCATCCGTCCAACCAATTTCCAAACAGAAGAAAAAAAGAGAGAAAAAAGAAAAGAAAAGAAAAAGAGAAAACCAAAACAGAGAAAAAAATGGAGGGATCCCCCTAAAAAAGAAAATAAAAGAAAAAATAAAGGAAAAAATAAAACTAAAAACTAAAAAGGAATAAAAAGAAAAAACAAAAGAAAAAAGGACTTCCCCAAACCTCCCCCCTATCCCGACTTCCATTTTCAATTCTTAATTAGCAGTATTCTTAATCCCATTCTATTACTACAGAAAAAAAGAAAAAATACCTTATATTATAAAAGCTATCCCAATTTTTAAATCCTCTTAATCAAACTAAATTTATATTTCCGAATCTTTTCATAATCAAATCTACTCATTACCTTTTTTTTTTGACCAGCCTATCTTTTTCCCCCCTCCAAAGAACCTCTTTATTATTCTTACTTTCACAAATTTTTAAACATCGTTATCATCCCCTCCCCTCCCCGGTCACGGCCTTTCCCTTCCAGTCCAGCAAGTTCCAAAGTCGTCAGTCCAGTTATCAGTCCTTTTTGTCTATCCTGAATATTTAAATATTCAATCTTCCTTCAACCCACCCCCTTCCTAACCTGATTCAAAATCCAAACTCCTCTATCTCCCCCTCCCCAGTCTCCTTTTCTTCTTTGCCGTCCATTTTTCTCATGGGTGTTCTGTCTCTCCTGTGACTCTTGCATTGTTGACTCCTGTGATCCATCTTTATTCTTTTGATTTTCCTTTTTCCCGTCGCTCAGATCATACAGCCATTTCCCATCCTGTACCCTTTTTCCAGTTAAGACCTTTTCCTGTAATTCTTGTGTTCTTTCTTTAACCAAATCCTCTTTTTGCAAATCTTGCTTCTTTTCATTTGGTAAGTCCCGTTCTCTGAGCTCCTGTAAGTCTTGGTTTATTTCCAACAGTTGTTGCTGAGTCTTGTGCGTCTCTATTCTGAGTTCCCATAAGAGTCTTATCACTTTGTCCTTGAACGCTGATATATGTTCTTTCGTTGCCATTTTTCCAGCTTACTGTGGGTGGAGTGAGGCTTGAAAGCCAGGCGATGGTTATAAAAGACATATATTGTCACAAATACAAACTGGAAACTGTATATAATCCGCAATATATAACTTCAACTTTAAAATTGTTTCAAACAGTCCGTCAAAGAGTTTTTAAGTATCAAATCCTTGTTAACATCCATCTTCGCAAACAGCTTACTGTCCTCTCCGGGCTGCCGATTTCGGGGTGGAGAGAGGCTATCCCTTTCTTGAAGTGCAGGGAATATTAACCTTGAAATAACTCTCCCCCCTGTACCCTGCCTCCGGAGGTAATTCTTTAAAATAGTCTCTGAAGGAATTCAGATAGTATACTGCTTTTCGTCGGCACTGGTCTCCCTTTTTGTTACACTGCTTCTTAAATCAATCAGTGGGAGAAGGTGGCTTCCGTTTTTTCCCTTACTCCCGTTTGCCAAATTGTAATCCAATATCATAATGTAATATATTGAAGCTTTACTCACGGGTTCCAATTTTTCCAAATCTGCTAATTTGGAAGAATCTGCCGCCCACCAAAATGGCCCCCGCGACTACAACCCTTTCACTCCGGGGCTCTTATTAGAGCTCACCAAAGGATCGGGGAGTCGCTAAAAAATGGGGCACCGCTGGAGCTTTGTTTCCAGAACTCTCTATCTGGAACTCTTTTGGGGCGCTGCGGCGCTTTCGCAGCCTTCCCCCCCCCCCTCAGCAAAGCCGGGCTGTCTCAGCGCTCGAGACAAACCCCGCCGGGCCAGATCGGGCGACAAACCGGAAGTCCCGGCACAGTTGTTACTAAGCATGTCACTCTACTTCAAACTGTATATATGTGCTCTTTCAAAAAGTAGTTAGGCGTTGAGAGGTTGGGGTTGGCCTAGGGTGTGATTTTTCATTTGTGGTTGGCTGTGGTGGTCTTTGTTTCATTTGTGAGTGGGGTGGGTGGGTGTTTCGGGTCAGGTTGGCCATATAGATTTCTATGCTATTCATGGGTTTTTGTCATTGTCTTGTTGGGCTGTGTATGTGATAAAGGGGAACCATACCAGGGTGAAGCCGTCTTCTTCTATTGCACATATTTCTGTAAATCAAGAAAATCTTTAATTAAAAAAAACAAGTAGTTAGGCTGTGTCAGGCCGGCTCTAGGTAAGGTCCCGCTGGTGCGGGGTGGCAGGGCGCCGGGCTGGGAGGCAGAAACCGGGTGGGACGCTGCGAGGGCGGGGTCGTAAGAGCGATCTGCGCGTCTCAGCGCCAGGGCGCCCAACCTGCTCCAGACTGCCCTGGGCTGTGTTACCCCGGGTCTCTATATCCTGATATGGTTGGACCCTTTCCATCATTGTTCCCTGATATAGCGACCTGATGGTACTGCCCAATTTGTTTTTAATGTTCCTAGATGATGCCAATAAAGGTTTTGCTTGCTTGCTTGCTTGCTTGCTTGATCATTGTTTCCAAGATTCAGTAAATGTATTCGATGTTACATATGTCAGAGACTGTAAGGGCCAGTAGCAGTAAGAAATTAGACAAATGGGGAAAGGATGCAGTTGGCTCCCTTCTAAACACAGGTGGGGTGTTTTTCTTTTTGTTCGTAATTCTGGATGTCCTGCATTAGCTCAAGCCTATAGGACTTGATGACCTTGGAAGACTCTTCCTAATCTATGATTCTGTGATGTGACAGATATGCTTACTTCGGAAATCTTCCCATTGCTGATGCTCCATTGAGCCAAAAACATTGCACAAAGCTTTATCAGACTTGTAATTATTAAAATTACTATAATCAGTTCACCTGGTAAAGCACCAGAAGGCACAATGAAAATAAGGAATCAAAAACGAAATCTGAAATGATTAAAAGCACCCCAGGGTTCCATTGACAGCTATGGTAAGGGGGGAGAGAGGAGGCCAGGCTCTGTTATTTCACTCAGTTTCCCTCTTTCATTGTATAGGTCAGGTTTCAAATCACTCTATATTATTTAGCATTCAATGCATTTTTTGGTAACAGTCAAAGTGGATACCTGCCCCTTTAAGAACAGAATTGCCAAAGTCGGCTGTCACCAACTCCATCCTGTTCAAGTCAGGCTAATGATAGTAACAATATTGTAGAGAGGCAAAGGAGAGTAGAATGTTATTTGGGATCAGGATGTTGTTGTTGCTGCTGCTTCTGCTGCTTCCCAGTATGGTGCCCAAAGTGCACACTGTTGTTTGCAGCAGAAATAACCCTGTTCATATTCCACATGAGTGGTATGAACCAGGTGACCTTATCATTGGTGGGATAGGGTCCCATATCCATTATGTATTCCCCAGCATTTCCTTCCATAAACACCCACCTCACCCCTTTCTTGGCAATCCAGTGTAAGTAAATGGACCTTAAGATTATTTCCTTTAATCTGTATACATTCATATCCATCTAGAAGGTACTTTTGCTTTGGGGAAAAATGCTATGAGAAAATTATTATTATTTTTTTTATTTATTTTTTAAAAACAGTGGTAAGTATTTAAATGTATATTTTATTCTTGGCTCAGAGTAAAGAGGAGACACACTACAACCTGCTTCATGTTGGACGGTATCTCTCCATCCTCCAATGAAGCATAGATAACTCACTGAAATTCCCCAGTGAAGGAGGCAGAATTAAGGTTATGCAAGCAGTGTGCATGCATCCGACACAGAGCCATGGGAGCACTGCCTCAAAGCCGGTTAAGCCAGGCACTGGGCTGCAATGTTGAAGGATGGTATAAAATTGAAATCATGTCTAAAGCACATTGAAAACAATTAGGGCTTTAGATGCACTTAATAATAATTCGATGAAATCCCTTTCACCATCATCACTACTAGCTCATCACTCATTCTTCATATTCAAAATGGCAGCTGCAAATTCCTTTATTTTAATTTCATAGCAGTTTCTATTGCTAGGGACAGCTAGGTACTGACAATGGGATATAGAACTGATTTCAATAACGGTAGCATAGCCATGTGGCGCAGTTCTTGTTTCTAGTGAACAAACAGGAATATGGTTAAAAAAAACCTGAAGCTTAGTAAGTGAATATCTGTTCTCAATCTATAGGTTCAGATATATTTTAAAAATCTGGTTCAGATGGAAGAGAGATACAAACATCAATTCTAAGAGCACAAAGCAGTTTCAATATTTACAATAAGATATAACAGAGGTGGTTGAATCTCTCACATCTAGATGTTGGGTACTGTTTAATTCTCTATAAAATAATAACACACTTTATTTGTAGGGTGGTTAGAAAGTTCTACCAACACATCCTCGCCTTGGTGTTTGCTGTTGATGAGATCAATGAGAATCCCAAGATCTTACCCAATGCCACTCTTGGATTCCACATCTATGATAGCTATTTTGATTCAAGGATGACCTACCGAACCACTCTGGATCTGCTCTTTAAATCCCATCACTTTGTCCCCAACTACATATGTGGCATTCAGAAAAATGTAGTTGGGGTCATTGGGGGACTTAGCTCTGACACCTCCTCATCCATGGCAGACGCCTTAGGTCTCTACAAGATTCCACAGGTACAATATAATGGAGGTTTCAAAAAATAGGTATTTCATGCTGTAGTTCACTCTACACTCCTACTGGGAAGCTGTTGAATCAAGTCGAAAATGGGACATGGTAGCAATATACTGTTATATTTGAAGGGGTTAGTATGTGCATAAACCAACTATTATGAGAGCGCTAAGTTGCCAAAGATTATGTGTTTAATGTGCAAAAGTGGTGTTTCAGGTTAAGAAGAGTTTCATGTTTAGAATGGACCTTGGGAATAAATTAAGATCTTAACCAGAGGTACCACTGTATTTAAATCCTGCAAGCATTATTGTTGAAGGCAGTGCAAGGACAAAAGTTCTCCTGTTCTGGGAGAGTATCCATGTGTACAAGTATGCAGCTGTGATGACTCCAAATATATTAGGAATTAATATCTACAAAAACATATGAGCAATATTGTTTCTATGTAAAAAGGGGTCAGTGCTGTCAAAGATTAATAAATATGGGATATACAGGACTTATATTCAGATAAATGAGTGTGTTGTGAATTCTTGTTTCCACTTGGAAAGGTTTGGCTATTTCCTTTTTCAGATTTCATACGGTTCATTTGAACTGGCCATAAATGATCCCATCAAATTTCCCTCCTTTTATCGCATGGTCCCCAATGAAGATCTTCAGTACAAGGGAATTATCCAGTTACTTCTGCATTTCAGATGGAAATGGGTTGGGTTCATCACTGCAGCTAATGAAGCTGGAGAACAATTCTTGCAGACCATTGAACCAATGCTTTTCCAGAATGGAATCTGTTCAGCGTTCACAGAAAGAACAGAATACTATGTGCAATTCTCCGGTAACGTGTTTGATATGGTAGATCAATCAAAGTTTTTCTCACAAACTTTCATGAAAAGCAAAGCAAATGCAGTTGTTATATATGGAGAAAGTACATCTATTGTGTGGCTTATATATACTATTATTGCAAGGAATATGATTCAGCTAATACTTCATCCATCTGTGAGGAAAGAACCTGAAGGGAAAGTATGGATTACAGCAGCTCAAATAGATTTCATATCAAATATGTTAGGAAAACTTATGGACCCTAATATACAAATGCTCCAAGGTGCTATCTCCATTACGATTCACTCCAAGGAGATTCAAGACTTCTCAGACTTTCTGCAGGGTGTAAAGCCTTCTGGACAAGATGCAGATGGTTTTATCGAGAATTTCTGGGAACAAGCCTTTAGTTGCTCACCTTCAGAAGCCTCTCCAATGGCAGGCATTTTGGATACATGTACTGGAGAGGAGTTGCTGGAGAACCTCCCTGCACCGTTTTTTGAAATGAGCATGACCGGCCACAGCTACAGTATCTATAATGCTGTCTATGCTCTGGCACAGGCCTTACGTATTACTTGCTCACCTGAAGCCACCTGCAAAAGGATAAAGGGTGGAAACAGACTCTTTCCTCAGAATGTAGAGCCTTGGCAGGTAGGGTTTCCTGTTACAAAGTCTTTACTTTATAACCTGCTCAGTATTGCACACTCCATTGATATAAATAAATGCCAACCCATATTGTATAAGTAAATAAGGAAAATAATAAACCTTAATATATCAAAACAAACATTAACTGATTTTATTGTGATCCCTTCCAACGCTTCCCTCCACTTGTGTTGGATATGTGATGGCTTGTGGAAGACTCCAGTCAGGGCCGGCGCCTCCATTTAGGCGAGCTAGGTCGTTGCCTAGAGCACTGAAATGGAGGGGGCGCTGGCCAGCCTGCCCGCCGCCCGCCGCCGCCCGGGGAGGGCTCCACTGGATCGTGGAAGGGGAGTGAGGGATGCCGAACGAGGCAGCGCTTCTTCGGCCGCTCAGTTCCAAGCGAGCCCCGGTGCCTCGGCTGCTGCTGCTGCCCTTTGTCCCTGCAGCGGCAGCGCCCCGTCCTCGGAGCCCCCCAAAACGCTGGCCGCCCATCCACACCCCACTCCTCCTCCTGCGCTTGGAAGGGATTGCAGCAGCCGTGAAAGGTGAGCGAGGCGCAGCTGTAGGCAGGCTCTCCTCCGGGCAGCAGCGTGCAAAGTTCTCTCAGGAGGGCTGCCTTCCGGGTTCCTCTCCCGCCTCCCGGAGTGGTGAGAGTTCCCCACTGCGCCGCGCCCTCCCTCCAGCTCCTCGTCACGCCCTGCAGCAAGGCCATGCGCGGCGGGGAGCCAGAGAGCACGGCGGGAAGCTGGAGGGCACAGCGCGGCGGGTGGGAATGCCGAACTCAAAAGGTAAATATTGTGAGGAAAACACCACACACTCCCGTTCATCCCTTCGGTAAACTTTCCACTTTCTGTGGGAAGATTTGTGATAACGGGGTGGGGGGGGAGGAAGGCAGGAAGGAAGGGCGAGGGCGCAGTAGTTCGCCTCTCTCGAATGCCCCTTTCGGGCAAGCGGCTCCTCGCCCGCCGACCTGGGCTACCCCGCCGCAATCGCGCACCTCTTCCGGGCGCATGGCTTTCGGTAAGAGCACAGGGCACCCGCACGGGTGGGGTGTGCCCAGTCGGCCTCCCCAGGGCTTTTTCTGGTTGCGCTCCGCAGGCGTCGCTCCCCGCCCTTGCTCCTCCTCCTCCTTCTCGCCGCAGCTGCTCCTGCAACACCTCGGCAGCTGAAGGGTGGCATGAGGACGGTGGGGTGGAGCGAAACTGCGAGTGGCTCCCAGGCTCAGAGTCTGTGCACGAACCTGGTGGGTTTATGAGGCCACAGCGGCTGGAAGGCTGCACAGGAGCAGAGCCGAGTGTCGCCCTTTGTGCTTTGGCTGCTACAGCAGCTGCTGCTGGAGACTGCGCTGCTGGGCACATCTTCCTTGCGCGGCACCCAGGCGGGAGGGCTTCCAGCCCAGCGTGTTGTTAATTAAGTTGCCCAGTATGAATAATGGCTGCACAAAGATGAAGGACAGCACTCTCCCTCTTGTGACACTGGCCCGAGGAAGGCGCGAGTCGCCCCGCCCAGCGCTCTTGCGGGCCGGGAGAAGGATCAAGCCGAGGGCACAGAGAAAGACGGGGGGGGAGCAAGGAGGGCTGGGGAAGATGTGGAGTTGCGCCCCAAGCCATGGTGGAGAGGGGAGCCAGGGGGCTGCAAAGTTCTTGGGGGCAGCTTGCACTTTGCTTATTATTATTTATTACATTTATATACCACCTTATATTCAAAGGATTTCAGTGTGGTGTACATGTCTATCACCATCCCAATTTCATCCTCACAACAACCCTGCTAGGTAGGTTAGGCTAAAAGATGGTGTCTGGCCCAAGGTCCCCCAGTGAGCTTCATGGCTGAGTGGGGATTCGAATCCTGCTATCCCAGGCCCAACTGGACTCCAGGTTCTCCGCCCAGCCCAACTTTCGAAGTAAGATGTGAACATTGCAAACTAAAAAGAGACCCCGCTCCACCCGTCCCTAAGTTCAGTAAACCCAAGAGTCTTTCGCGTTTCCTAACTGGACAGCATGGAGAGGTGTGAGAGAGAGGAACAGCCTGTATTTTGGAGTTAGTTATTGGGCACATTAGTGGCTTAAAACACCATGAGATTGCTTCCCCCTTGCTGTTGTAAACGACAGAGGGGATTGGGATGTCTGTGCATTTATCTGTTTGGTTTCCCTACACCTGTATGCACACCCAGCTCCTATTCTTGAAGCCGTCATCTGTGATTGGTGTGGGGGTGGGGCGGCAGAAGGTGATCTCGCCTAGGGCGCAAAAAACCCTAGCAGCGGCCCTGAGTCCAGTACATCTAGAGGTGTGGCAAAGGTTGTAGCCAGTCTGCCATTGAATGCTGTGGGAGCTCCTTCATGTATCCACCTAGAACATATTTCCTTTAGAGGTGAGGACGTTTATATGAGGGAACAATTGCACACTGCTCTACTGTGTGTCCTAAATAAACCCTATTACCCAGGAACCTATACTCGCACAAGATTGCTCAAAAAGAGGTTTGTTGGTTATCAGAAGAGGGCATACTTTGACTAAATGCACAGTAACTAATACAGAGCAACATATAGCTACACTCATACAGAAATCATGGATGCCCTGAATTAATAAACTCAAGATCCTAACATGGGGGATATACCGTAGCTAAATATATTTTTCTTTTTCTTTTTATTGGTTTTCAATTTTATACATACTAGGATACAATTTCTATTTACAAATTATATTTCTCTTGCTCCTTACAGCTGCCTTCCTTTCCTCTATCTTCTTTATATCATCACTTCCTTTTGTGCATTGTTTTACAATTTACATATATTTCATTACATCTCTACACACTGTTTCTGTAGAAAAAAATCAATCTGTTCTACATTGTTTGTGAATTCCATTCATAAATTATAAAGTCTGTTTATAGTATTTTACCATGTTATTATCCTTATTATAATGAATAAAATTTTCAAAATCTGCTATGAGGTTTGAATAACAAATTTCTATTAACACGATTTCTTGATATAATCTAAAAAAAAACCTCCTTCTTTTTGATGTTTCATTGCCCTGCTGCCGTATTTTTGCAGTTAAATTAGCTATTTCCATATACTCAATGATTTTCTGCTGCCACTCCTCGACTGTGGGTGTTTGTTTCTGTTTCCACACCCAAGCCAGTATAATTCTCGCCCCTGTTGTCCCATAGAGGAAGAATTTTTGATCATTTTTTTCAATGTCTGCCCCAAACATTCCCAGCAGAAATGCCTCTGGCACTTTTTTGAAAGTATATCTAAAGATTGTATTGAGCTCATTGTAAATCTCTTTCCAGAATCTTTGGATTTTATCGCATTTCTACCACATGTGGACAAAGTCTCCCTCCTTAACTTCACATTTCCAGCACTTCTTATTTGCTGTTTTATACATTATGGATAGTTTGGTTGGGGTGATGGACCATCTGTACATCATTTTATATATGTTCTCTTTTCATAGCTGCCAAGTCTCCCGTTTTTCATGGGAACCCCCCAGATTTTAATCAGTTTCCCGCTGTTATCCCGAATAGAAAAGAATCCTGGAAATTCCCCGGATTTCCTACATGCCAGGGAGGCTCCATTTGGGTGCTGCTCTGCCCATGTCTGGGCACTGGAAATAAGGCAGCACCGGCACCGGAAGTTGCTTCTACGCTGCGCCGCTGCGATCCCACATTTTTTAGCGGGAGACTTGGCAGCTATGTCATTTTAGTAGTGTACATAGCTAACTGTTGCATTAATATAATATCTTGAGAACGTAAGCTCCTGGCCCTTTTCTTGTCCATCATCTCAAATCCCTTCTATAGCTTGAATCTTAACAAAGGCTACTCTGAAAGGTCTACAGCATTTATGTGAGCATCTCATGACTGTTGAGTTTACACTGATACAGGATTTCCCTGCTGAAATTTGGGTCCCCTCCATTGGGAACCGAAGTGGTGAACTCCTGGAGGAAAAGAATTTATATTCTTCCCAGAAAACTATTAAATTATCTTAGACTATTACAACACTTCATAGACCTTTTGATTCTCTTTCCACCTAGCTGCACTCATGCCTGCAGAGGATCTCATTCAACAACAGTGTTGGGGATGAAATTACATTCAATGAACATGGAGAATTAGCAGGTGGATTTGATATTACCAACCTGGTCACTTTCCCAAATAATTCCTATGTCAGGGTCAAAGTAGGAAAGCTGGATCCTCAGGCCCCTCCTGGAAAAGAGCTCGCCATAAATGGGGACAGAATCCAATGGCACAGAGTCTTCACTCAGGTAAGGAAATCACTGCACATAGGGGTGGCATTTTGGGGCATTAGCAAAATGCGACAGAGTGCGTGCAGAGTAGACCACACAGATGGAATCACTGAAGAAATGCAAATATATATTTGCATGGTTTAATAACAAAACTCCTCTAACATACATCTTACATAGTGTCTATAATAGTCACCCACCCATACAGCACATCATTAAACCATGCACAATTGCTGCCCTCTACTAACACTGCTACTATTAATTCTTTTAGTAAATATAAAATGAACCATTCCTTCAAAAAGAGCAAAATGCCAAAAAAGACACTGTCAAACTAAGAAGGACCAATGGCTATCAGAGAGTGTCATCCAACATGCTTGTTTGTTCATGGCAGCGCTCTTGAACAACGCTCAGGGTTAGATACATAGCTGCCAAGTTTTCGCTTTTCTCGCGAGGAAGCCTATTCAGCATAAGGGAAAATCCCTGTAAAAAAGGGATAACTTGGCAGCTATGGTTAGATAGAATGCTAGGCTAACTGTATCATTGTGAATAAACCCAGGAATCTATTAGAGTTTTTCAAATGCCGCTTGAGACTCTAGGGTTGAATTGGAATGATAGAAGCCGGGGCATATGCAGGAGATTTTCAGGTTGGCCATGCCACGGGCCCAGACCCAGGAGGAGCCCCTGCAGAATAATGCCTTGCTTGGAGTGACTTAGAGCCCGGCTGCCCATCCATGTACTCCATGGGCTGCAGGGCAAGGGATGCAGGCTCCTCTCAGTGGCTCAGTGGAGGAATCCAGGTGCTTGTCATAGTCCTGTGCTGCCAGCCATGGCAGAGCTCAGTGGAGGGAGAAGCAAGCCAACCAGCCAAACCTCAGGGGGGACTTGCCTGCAGGCAGAGTCCATATACACGCTCCACTCCAGTCCAGTCGTAAGGTCAGGAGTATCTCAGTTCATGTAGTCAGACAATCTGGGGGTCAAGAAAGCCAAGGGTCAAAGGTCACAAGAAACAAGAAGCAGCAAGGTCTGGTCAGGAATGACAAAAGTTGTTTCCTGCAACTGACTGAGGATGGAAACCCTGCTTTGGAAAGCTGGAGCCAGCAGGTTCTCATCAGGAGCAAGAAGGCTGATCAGCAGCAGGTGGAGTCCCTTCACCTTGTCCTCCTTCAGGGTGCTCCTCACAGGGGAAGCTGACTCCTGACCCATGACACCACTGGCGTTGGCCATCAGAGGAGCTGTGCAGTTCCACATCCCTAGTTAGCTGTTGGCACTGTTGTAAGTGTCAGTAGAGTGCTAAGCTTAGCTCAGAGGGGGGGGGGGAGAGAGAATGGTGGATGGAGTTGCAAGAGATAGAAGGTGGGCAGGTGGTATGTAAAGCGCGGGAGGAAGATTGCCAGGCAGGCAGACCAAGGAAGGCAGGAGGAGAAGCAGAGCAGACCCAACCCCGATTGCCAAGGGGGAGCACAAAAGGTGATGACAAGCAAAGTTTCAGAAGTTCTGTTCCATGGTCTCTTCCGACTTTGGAAGCACTGGTATCTCCTTGCCAATGGTGCAAGGGATGGTGTTGATGCCAAAATAGCACCTTGCACAGGGCACAAGGAAGCCTAGGTACACCTCTACATAGAAGGCATTAATATACTCACAAGCAGATCTCAGTTTTACTAGAACTAAAAGTGGCAATATGATTGCTCCTGCTTTGAGGATATATATTGTAAAGAAAAAGAACACTAGGTAAAGTTCAACAGCAGTTGACTTGTAAAGAAGAAATCTTCAGTACTTCTGCCCAGAAAGGAATTATTATTTTACAACTTCAAAATATATGTATTAAAAGGTAAAGGGACCCCTGACCGTTAGGTCCAGTCGTTACCGACTGTGGGTTTGTTGCACTCATTTCGCATTATTGGCCAAGGGAGCCGGCGTACAGCTTCCATGTCATGGGGCCAGCATGACTATGCCACTTCTGGAGAACCAGAGCAGCGCACAGTAAGACCGTTTACCTTCCCGCTGTAGCAATACCTATTTATCTACATGCACGTTAACATGCTTTCGAACTGCTAGCTTGGCAGGAGCAGGGACCAAGCAATGGGAACTGACCCTGTCGTGGGGATTCGAACTGCCGACCTTCTGATTGGCAAGCCCTAGGCTCAGTGATTTAACCCACAGCGCCACCAGTTTCAGCCTAAATAAATAAATAAATTCCGTATGAAGTAAAGTACCATTGGAATATTGATGTAAGATAGTTCCCTTTCAGGTTCACACTAATAAACATTTTTGGAATGTTTTAATGCCCACATCCATTTTGCTTTCAGGATTGTTAACCCAATATTTGCTAAATAGCATTCCCATTTCCTTTTATATGGAGGATGAAGATATTCTTTTTCTTATATTGAATATATGGATCCTACATTTAACATTTTTGGCCCTCTTATTTACTGATAGATCACCTGATGTTAGATGAATCCCTGAAACATTTTCTCAATCTTAACCTCTTCATGTCTCTTTGGATAGGTGCCACCCCTTTCCTTATGTAATGCCAACTGCCTTCCTGGTTATGAGAAGAAAAAGAAGGAGGGCAAGAAGTTTTGTTGTTATGATTGTGATCCATGTCCTCGTGGGATGTTCTCAAATGAGAAGGGTGAGAGATGCCATATTAGCACATAAGAGACATTTTAGTAAATTCTGAGCATATCAGCAGTGGGGTTTGCTCTGTCAGGTCTCAATTTATATTGTTTATTAACAATAGTAGAATAATTTCGCTTCAATCTCAGTAAAAGCTGACCCTATGAATAAATTATCTTAACCTTCAAGATTGAATACCAGGAGGAAGAGAGTTTAATCTGTAATTTTCCATCGCTGTATCTACGTACATTGATATTCTAAACATTACTGCATATAATATTCTCGAATGTTTAATGCAGCTCCTCCCGGTCCAATTCAATGCAACAATACATCAGATTGGTACATGCATTCTGTCCTGGACGACATTAAAGGTTTGGAGAAGGGGGCATGGAATAGAACTGGTGATCTTTTCTCTAAGAACAAGGCACTTTTGGACCCCTTCTTCTTCTTCTTCTTCTTCTTCTTCTTCTTCTTCTTCTTCTTCTTCTTCTTCTTCTTCTTCTTCTTCTTCTTCTTGACATTTTGTTCGTTTTACACATTTTAATAATGCATTTTATTGTTGTTAACCACTACTGTAGCTCCACCCCAATTCTGTTAAAATGCAACAAGTCATAAGTAATAGGAATTTTTTTAAAAAAACAACAACAACTCTTAAGCATATTCTGGATTGTTTCCAATAGTCATACAATTTTTTTTTGTTTTTTTAGGGTTGGAAACCTGTGCCAGATGTCCTCCAGATCAATATCCAAATGAAGAGCAGAATGAGTGCATTCCCAAGAAACCAAATGTCCTAGGCTTTGGTGAAACTTTGGCCATGGTTTCAACTTTCTCTGTGCTTTTATTCTCTCTGATCACAGCTGTGGTACTTGGCATTTTCATTAAGCACCGGAACACTGCCATCGTCAAAGCCAATAACAGAAGCCTCACTTACATTCTCCTAATCTCCCTCCTCTTGTGTTTCCTTTGTTCCTTGATGTTTATTGGAATGCCTAATAAGGCAACCTGCCCACTCCGACAAACGGCTTTTGGCATTGTCTTCTCTGTGGCCCTCTCTAGCATCTTGGCCAAGACTATTTCAGTGGTTTTGGCATTCATGGCTACCAAGCCAGGATCCAGGATCAGGAGATGGGTAGGCAAAAAACTGGCTTATTCCATTGTCCTTTCCTGCTCTGTGATTCAAGTAGGAATCTGTTTCTTCTGGCTGGCAACCTCTCCCCCATTCCCAGATGTCGACATGCACTCAATGACTGAAGAAATTATATTACTATGCAATGAAGGGTCAATCCTCATGTTCTATTGTGTTTTGGGCTACATGGGCTTCCTGGCCACTGTCAGCTTCACTGTGGCCTTCTTAGCCAGGAAGTTGCCTGACAGTTTCAATGAAGCCAAGTTCATCACCTTCAGCATGCTGGTCTTTTGCAGTGTTTGGCTTTCGTTTGTTCCAACTTATCTGAGCACCAAAGGGAAATACATGGTGGCTTTGGAGATCTTCTCCATCCTGGCTTCCAGTGCTGGGCTGCTGGGTTGCATCTTTTCCCCTAAATGCTACATTATTGTGGTGAGGCCTGAGCTGAATAACAGAGAGCAGTTGATACGGAGAAAGATGTAAATAACAGTATGTTGTTGTTGTTTAGTCGTTTAGTCGTGTCCGACTCTTCGTGACCCCATGGACCATAGCACGCCAGGCACTCCTGTCTTGCACTGCCTCCCGCAGTTTGGTCAAACTCATGTTCGTAGCTTCGAGAACACTGTCCAACCATCTTATCCTCTGTCGTCCCCTTCTCCTAGTGCCCTCAATCTTTCCCAACATCAGGGTCTTTTCCAAGGATTCTTCTCTTCTCATGAGGTGGCCAAAGTATTGGAGCCTCAGCTTCAGGATCTGTTCTTCCAGGGAGCACTCAGGGCTGATTTCCTTAAGAATGGATAGGTTTGATCTTCTTGCAGTCCATGGGACTCTCAAGAGTCTCCTCCAGCACCATAATTCAAAAGCATCAATTCTTCGGCGATCAGCCTTCTTTATGGTCCAACTCTCACTTCCATACATCACTACTGGGAAAACCATAGCTTTAACTATACGGACCTTTGTCGGCAAGGTGATGTCTCTGCTTTTTAAGATGCTGTCTAGGTTTGTCATTGCTTTTCTCCCAAGAAGCAGGCGTCTTTTAATTTCGTGACTGCTGTCACCATCTGCAGTGATCAAGGAGCCCAAGAAAGTAAAATCTCTCACTGCCTCCATTTCTTCCCCTTCTATTTGCCAGGAGGTGATGGGACCAGTGGCCATGATCTTGGTTTTTTTGATGTTGAGCTTCAGACCATATTTTGCCCCTTCATGGATCAATGCCTTGTCGTGGCGAAGGGGCTTGAATAACTCAGAGAAGCTATGAGCTATGCCATGCAGGGCCACCCAAGATGGACAGGTCATAGTGGAGAGTTTTGACTAAACGTGATCCACCTGGAGAAGGAACTGGCAAGCCACTCCAGTATCCCTGCCAAGAAAACTCCATGGACAAAGACAACAGGCATATAAAAATAACAGTATAGTTTGTTATTTAATTATTTAGATTCTGTAGACTTGTTAGCAGGGTAATTTCACTGTGGTTTTTCACGAACGGAAGTTACCCTAAATGATCAAAATAACAGAAGAGATTGTCTTATCATTTATGTTCTTGATACCCAGCATAATTGCATATGAGGAACAGATGAACTGGAATTAGGTGTTTGAAAAAACTATGGATGATATCCATAGCTCACTCTGAGCACCAGAGGAAAATCCATGGTGGCTGTGGAGATTTTCCATCTTGGCTTCCAGTACTGCCTTCCCTCTTTCCCCCTAAATGTTACATTATTTTTATACTGCCTGAACTGAATAATAATAATAATAATAATAATAATAATAATAATAATAATAATAATAATTTATTATTTATTATTTATACCCTGCCCATCTGGCCGGGTTCCCCCAGCCACTCTAGGCGGCTTCCAACAAAATATTGAAATACAGAAATCCATCAAACAGTAAAAGCTTCCCTGAACAGGGCTGTCTTGAGATTCCTTCTAAAGGTCTGCTAATTGTTGTTCTCTTTGACCTCTGGTGGGAGGGCATTCCACAGGGTGGGTGCCACTACCGAGAAGGCCCTCTGCCTGGTTCCCTGTAACTTGGCTTCTTGTAGTGAGGGAACCGCCAGGCGGCCCTCGGCGCTGGACCTCAGTGTCCGGGCAGAATGATGGGGGAGGAGAGGCTCCTTCAGGTATACTGGACCGAGGCCGTTTAGGGCTTTAAAGTTCAGCACCAACACTTTGAATTGTGCTTGGAAACATACTGGGATTCCCGTACTGGGAATAATAGAGACAAGCTGATACGGAGCAAAGTATAAATGACAGAAGAGATCGCAGTATATGTGTATGAATGAAACTATGGATGAAATCCAACATATCCAACAATCTGAATGCCTACACCTTCCCTTACCCTACTTTTGCTGCATCCACTTTCCCAATAGATTCTTAAACTCCTGAGCAGATGTTGAGGTGCGTAGGAAACTGCAGATAGAGAAATGGGGAAAGGGAACTTTGTAAGCTTCCTTATATTGAGTGAAAGCATTGCTCCATATATCAGGGCCATGCACTACACTCAACCAAGTCTCTGTCCAAATTATGGAAGAATTTGGACAGTTTGGGTTGTATGATGTGTAGCTGTTGGGAAGAAATATCAGGCAAGAAGTGGAGACAGGCACTAGGCTGGGGAAATTGTGTATAGTCTGAGACCTTTCTGCTCATCAGCTATGTCTTCCCCAGAGAATGTAAAACCTTTGTGCCATCTAAGATGCTAGTGAGCTATGACCCTCCCTTCTCTGCTCATCTCATCATTTTTTTGATGAGAATAACAGAAGATGGAACAGTTGTTACTAAGCATGTCACTCTACTTCAAACTGTATATATGTGCTCTTTCAAAAAGTCGTTAGGCGTTGAGTGGTTGGGGTTGGCCTAGGGTGTGATTTTTCATTTGTGGTTGGCTGTGGTGGTCTTTGTTTCATTTGTGAGTGGGGTGGGTGGGTGTTTCGGGTCAGGTTGGCCATATTGATTTCTATGCTATTTGTGGGTTTCTGTCATTGTTTGTTGGGCTGTGTATGTGATAAAGGGGAACCATACCGGGGTGAAGCCGTCTTCTTCTATTGCACATATTTCTGTAAATCAAGAAAATCTTTAATAAACAAAACAACAAGTAGTTAGGCTGTGTTATCCAGCGTCTCTATATCCTGATATGGTTGGAACCTTTCCATCATTGTTCCCTGATATGGCGACGTGATTGTACTGGCCAATTTGTTTTTAATGTTTCTAGATGATGCCAAAAAAGGTTTTGATTGATTGATTGATTGATCATTGTTCCCAAGATTCAGTAATGTAATCGATGTTACATATGTCACAGAATGTAAGGGCCAGTAGCAGTAGGAAATTAGTCAAATGGGGAAATGATGCAGTGGGCTACCTCATAAACACATTTTGACAGGGGAATTTTGGGGGGAAAGATGGTTGTCTCCCTACATGTGGGGTGTTTTTCTTTTGTTTGTCATTCTGGATGTCCTGCATTAGCTCAAGCCGATAGGACTTGATGACCTTAGAAGACTCTTCCTAATCTATGATTCTGTGATGTGACAGACATATTTACTTCGGAAATCTTCCCATTGCTGATGCTCCATAGAGCCAAAAACATTGCACCAAACTTTATCTGACCTGTAATTATTAAAATTACTATAATCAGTTCACCTGGCAAAGCACCAGAAGGCACAATGAAAAATAAAGAATCAAAAACGAAATCTGAAATGATTAAAAGCACCCCAGGGTTCCATTGACAGCTATGGTAAGGGAGGAGAGAGGAGGCCAGGCTCTGTTATTTCACTCAGTTGCCCTCTTTCATTGTATAGGTCAGATTTTAAATCACTCTATATTATTTAGCATTCAATGCATTTTTTGGTAACAGTAAAAGTGGATACCTGCCCCTTTAAAAACAGAATTGTCAAAGTCAGCTGTCACCAAATCCATCCTCTTCAAGTCCGGCTAATGATAGTAACAATATTGTATAGAGGCAAAGGAGAGTAGAATGATATTTGGGATCAGGATGTTGTTGTTGCTGCTGCTTCTGCTGCTTCCCAATATGGTGCCCAAAGTGCACACTGTTGTTTGCAGCAGAAATAACCCTGTACATATTCCACATGAGTGGTATGAACCAGGTGACCTTATCATTGGTGGGATAGGGTCTCATATGCATTATGTATTCCCCAGCATTTCCTTCCAACACCCACCTCACCTGTTTCTTGGCAATCCAGTGTAAGTAAATGGACCTTAAGATTATTTCCTGTAATCTCTATACATTCATATCCATCTAGAAGGTACTTTTGCTTTGGAAAAAATGCTATGAGAAAATTATTATTATTTTATTTTATTTTTTTAAAAAACAGTGGTAAGTATTTAAATGTATATTTTGTTCTTGGCTCAGAGTAAAGAGGAGACACACTACAACCTGCTTCATGTTGGACGGTATCTCTCCATCCTCCAATGAAGCATAGATAACTCACTGAAATTCCCCAGTGAAGGAGGCAGAATTAAGGTTATGCAAGCAGTGTGCATGCATCCGACACAGAGCCATGGGAGCACTGCCTCAAAGCCGGTTAAGCCAGGCACTGGGCTGCAATGTTGAAGGGTGGTATAAAATTAAAATCATGTCTAAAGCACATTGAAAACAATTAGGGCTTTAGATGCACTTAATAATAATTGGATAAAATCTTTTACCATCATCACTACTAGTTCATCACTGGACATTCTTCATATTTAAAATGGCAGCTGCAAATTCCTTTATTTTAATTTCATAGCAGTTTCTATTGCTAGGGACAGCTACGTAATGAAAATGGGATATAGAACTGATTTGAATAACTGTAGCATAGCCATGTGGCACAGTTCTTGTTTCTAGTGATAAACAGGAATATGGTTAAAAAACCTGAAGCTTACTTACCTGAAGATCACTTCTCAATCTATAGGTTCAGATTTATTAAATAATCTGGTTCAGATGGAAGAGAGATCCAAACATTAATTCTAAGAGCACAAAGCAGTTTCAATATTTACAATAAGATTCAACAGAGGCGGTTGATTCTTTCACATCTAGATGTTGGGTACTGTTTAATTCTCTATAAAATACTAACACACTTTATTTGTAGGGTGATTAGAAAGTTCTACCAACACATCCTCGCCTTGGTGTTTGCTGTTGATGAGATCAATGAGAATCCCAAGATCTTGCCCAATGCCACTCTTGGATTCCAAATCTATGATAGCTATTCTGATTCAAGGATGACCTACCGAAACACTCTAGATCTGCTCTTTAAATCCCATCACTTTGTCCCCAACTACATATGTGGCATTCAGAGAAAAGTAGTAGGAGTCATTGGGGGACTTAGCTCTGACACCTCCTCATCCATGGCAGACGTCTTAGGTCTCTACAAGATTCCACAGGTACAATATACTGGAGGTTTGAAAAAATAGGTATTTCATGCTGTAGTTCACTCTACACTCCTACTAGGAAGATGTTGATTCATAAATATCAAGTCAAAAAAGGGACATAGTTGCAATATATTGTTATATTTGAAGGGGTTAGTATGTGCATAAACCAATTATTATGAGGGTGCCAAATTCCCAAAGATATGTGTTTAATATATTTAGTGGAGGATTATTCGAAAAGTTCCAGTTTGATAAATGGGGCATTTTGATGGGCTCATATTACTGTGGTACCTCGGGTTACAAATGCTTCAGGTGTTAAGAACTTTTCTTCAGGATGAGAACAGAAATTGTTATCCAGTGGCGTGGAGGCAGCAGGAGGTCCCATTAGCTAAAGTGGTGTTTCAGGTTAAGAAGAGTTTCGTGTTAAGAACGGACCTTTGGAACGAATTAAGTTCTTAACCAGAGGTACCACTGTATTTCAATCCTGCAAGCATTATTGAAGGCAGTGCAAGGACAAACACTCTCCTGTTCTGGGAGAGAATCCATGTGTACAAGTATGCAGCTGTGATGACACCCAAAATATTAGGAATTAATATCTACAAAAACCAATGAGCAATATTGTTTCTATGTAAAAAGGGGTCGGTGCTGACAAAGATTAGTAAATATGGGATATACAGGATTTATATTCAGATAAATGTGTTGTGAATTCTTGTTTCCACTTGGAAAGGTTTGGCTATTTCCTTTTTCAGATTTCATATGGTTCATTTGAACTGGCCATAAACGATCCCATCAAATTTGCTTCCTTTTATCGCATGGTCCCCAATGAAGATCTCCAGTACAAGGGAATTATCCAGTTACTTCTGCATTTCAGATGGAAATGGGTTGGGCTCATCACTCCAGCTAATGAAGCTGGTGAACAATTCTTGCAGACCATTGAACCAATGTTTCTGAAGAATGGAATCTGTTCAGCATTCACAGAAAGAACGGAATACTATCTGCAATTCACTGGTAAAGTGCTTGATATGGTGGATCAAACAAAGATTTTCTCACAAACTTTCATGAAAAGCAAAGCAAATGCAGTTGTTATATATGGAGAAAGTACATCAATTATATGGCTTACAAGTGTTATAATTGCAAGGAATATGTTTCAGCTAATACTTAATCAATCTGTGAGGAAAGAACCTGAAGGGAAAGTATGGATTACAGCAGCTCAAATAGATTTCATATCAAATGTTCCAGGAAATCTTATGGACCCTAATATACGAATGCTGCAAGGTGCTATCTCCATTACGATTCACTCCAAGGAGATTCAAGAATTCTCAGACTTTCTGCAGGGTGTAAAGCCTTCTGGACAAGATGCAGATGGTTTTATCGAGAATTTCTGGGAACAAGCCTTTAGTTGCTCACCTTCAGAAGCCTCTCCAATGGCAGGCATTTTGGGTATATGTACTGGAGAGGAGTTGCTGGAGAGCCTCCCTGCACCTTTTTTTGAAATGAGCATGACCGGCCACAGCTACAGTATCTATAATGCTGTCTATGCTTTGGCACAAGCTTTACATATTAGGTGCTCATCTGAAGCCATCTGCAAAAGGATAAATGGTGGAGACAGACTCTCTTTTCAGAATGTAGAGCCTTGGCAGGTAGGGTTTCCTGTTACAAAGTCTTTATTTATAACCTGCTCAGTATTGCACACTCCATTGATATAAATAAATGCCAACTCATATTCTATAAGTAAATAAGGAAAATTATAAACCTTAATACATCAAAATAAACATTAGCTGATTTTATTGTGATCCCATCCAACACTACATTTATATGATCCTATGATTCTGGAAAATATTTCCTTGAATTTGCCCTGCCTGACTTCCATTAAAGTAAAGATTCTTTTTCAGGGGCAGGCTGTCTTTCTTCTAGGAGAACATGAATTCTAGGGATATTTTGTAAGTATCTTCAACAAAGCCCCTCTCACTTCTTATGTCCTGTGGTGTGACATGCCGTAGCCAAGAGCTGATGCCCTCCACTTGTGTTAGATATGTGATGGCTAGTGGAAGAGTCCAGTGCATCTAGAGGTGTGGCAAAGTTTGTAGCCAGTCTACATGCACTTTGATGTGCTTCCGAACTGCTATGTGGGCAGGAGCTGGGACTGAGCAATGGGAGCTCACCCCATTGCAGGGATTCGAACCGCTGATTTTCTTATCAGCAAGCCCTAGACTCTGTGGTTTAACCCACAGTGCCACCTGGATCCCGAGGACTTGTATATGAGGGAACAATTGCACACTGCTCTACTGTGTGTCCTAAATAAATCCTATTACCCAGCAACGTATACTCACACAACACTGCTCAAAAACAGGTTTGTTGGTTATCAAAGAGGGCATACTTTGACTAAATGCACAGTAACTAATACAGAGCAACATATAGCTACACACATACAGAAATCATGGATGCCCTGAGTTAATAAACTCAAGATCCTAACATGAGGGATATAGCTAAAAAAAAATTCTTTTTTTTCTTTTTATTGTTTTTCAATTTTATACATACTAGGATGCAATTTCTGTTTACAAATTATATTTCTCTTGTTCCTTAGAGCTGGCTTCCTTTCCCCCGTCTTCTGTCTTCCTTTTGCACATTGTTTTACAATTTACATATATTTAATTACATGCCTCTGGTACGTTTTTGAAAATATATGTAAAGATTGTATTGAGCTCATTGTAAATGTCTTTCCAGAATCTTTTGATTTTATTGCATTTCCACCACATGTGGAAAAAGTCTCCCTCCTTAACTTCACATTTCCAGCAGTTCTTATTTGCCGTTTTATACATTATGGATAGTTTGGCTGGGGTGATGGATCATCTGTACATCATTTTATATATGTTCTCTTTTCATAGTTGCCAAGTCTCCCGTTTTTCGCGGGAAACCCCCGGATTTTCATCTGTATCCCGCTGTTATCCCAAAACAAATCCCGGAAATCCCCCAGATTTCCTACCTGCCAGGGAGGCTCCATTTCGGGTGCCGCTCTGCCCATGTCTGGGCACTGGAAATCAGGCAGCACCGGCACCGGAAGTTGCTTCTATGCATGTCCAGACATGCGTGGAAGTGACTTCCAGTGCCGCACCACTGCTGATCCCGCATTTTTCAGCAGGAGACTTGGCAGCTATGTCTCTTTTAGTAGTGTACATAGCTAAATGTTTCCATGTTAGCATTAATATAATATCTTGAGAAAATAAGCTCCTGGCCCTTTTCTGGCCCATCATCTCAAATCCCTTCTATAGCTTGAGTCTTAACAAAGGCTACTCTGAAAGGTCTACAGCCTTTATGTGCATATCTCATGATTTACACTTATTCACGATTTCCCTGCTGATATTTGGGTCCCCTCCACTGGGAACTGAAGTGATGAACTCCTGGGGGAAAAGATCTTATATTCTTCCCGGAAATCTGTTAAATTATCTTAGACTATTACAACACTTCATAGACCTTTTGATTCTCTTTCCACCTAGCTGCACTCATGCCTGCAGAGGATCTCATTCAACAACAGTGCTGGGGATGAAATTACATTCAATGAACATGGAGAATTAGCAGGTGGATTTGATATTACAAACCTGGTCACTTTCCCAAATACTTCCTATGTCAGGGTCAAAGTGGGAAAGCTGGATCCTCAGGCCCCTCCTGGAAAAGAGCTCGCCATAAATGGGGACAGACTCCAATGGCCCAGAGTCTTCACTCAGGTAAGGAAATCACTGCACATAGGGGTGGCATTTTGGAGCATTAGCAAAATTCCACAGAGTGCGTGCAGTGTAGACCACACAGATGGTATCACTGAAGAGATCCAAAAATATCTTTGCATGGTTTAATAACAAAACTCCTGTAACATACATCTTACATAGTGTCTTTAATAGTCACCCACCCATACAGCACATCATATACCATTCACAATTGCTGACAAAGCAAATTACAGTGACTTATCAGCACCTGCTATCACAGCTGTAAAAACTAGGTCAGGATATGCACCCTGGCCTTTAAAGTGGCACACATCCTGTAAAACAATAAGGAACCCTAACATTTAAAGAAACTATTCAATGGGCATGTCTAGTTTTGCCACTTGAGATGAAAAGGGAATTGCTGCCCACTACTAATAACACTGCAACTAATTTTTTTTTAGTAAATATAAAATGAACCATTCCTTCAAAAACAGCAAAATGCCAAAAAGACATGTTAAACTAAGAAGGACCAATGGCTATCATAGAGTGTCATCCAAAATGTTTGTTTGTTCAAGGCAGCGCTCTACTTTGTGGTGTTAGATAGAATGCTAGGCTAACTGTATCATTGTGAATAAACACTGGAATCTTCTAGAGTTTTTCTCTTGCCACCTGAGCCTCTAGTGTTGAATTGGAATGATAGAAGCAGGGGCATTTGCAGGAGTTTCTCTGGTTGGCCCTGCCACGAGCCCAGACCCAAGAGGAGCCGCTGCAAAATCATGCCTTGCATACAAAATTTCATATTCTTAACCTCTTATCTACTCATTGTACTGCGACTTCCTCGGATCCTCCTTACTGCGATTCACTGCTAATCCACTTTAGCAATTTTTACTTCATAATCCTTTTATCCTTATATAAATTGTACTTATTCTTAATTCCAAAGAAAACCATTATCTATCGTATTTCATATTTTCCTTTACCACCAAGCCAGATCTTAAACTACAGCATTGTATATACGTCAAAATCCATTTCTTACTATTAAATTACAATACTATTCTTCTTCAGATAAACTTTAAAATTCTTCCAATCTTCTTCCACTGATTTTTCTCCCTGGTCGCGAAGCCTCCCGGTTAGATCAGCTAATTCCATATATTCCATCATTTTCATCTGCCACTCTTCCACCGTCGGTATTTCATGTGTTTTCCAATATTTTACTATCAAAATTCTAGCTGCTGTTGTGGCATATAAAAAGAATGTGATGTCCTTTTTTGGGATTTCATTCCTGACTATCCCCAATAAAAAGTCCTCTGGTTTCTTTATAAAAGTGTTTTTAAACACTTTCTTCAATTCATTATAAATCCTTTCCCAGATGTCTTTTATTTTGGGGCAAGTCCACCACATATGTTAAAATGTTCCTTCCACTGCTTTACATTTCCAGCACTTATTGTCATGTGTGTGATACATCTTTGCTAATTTGACTGGAGTTAAATATCACCTATACATCATTTTTATAACATTTTATTTCAAAACATTACATGCAGTGAACCTGACAGATTTTTTCCACAACCTTTCCCAATCCTCAATCATTATATTATGCCCAACATCTTTAGCCCATTCGATCATTACCAATTTTGTTTGCTCATCCTTTGTTTGCCACTCCAGCAGTAAATTATACATCTTAGAAAGATTTTTAGATTTTGAATCCAGTAGCAGTGTTTCCAATTTGGATTCTTCCATTTGGAAACCTATTTTTTTAATCGATCTTAAAAACCTCTTTGATTTGATGATATTGGAGCCAATCACTAAGAACATCCTTCATCTGTTCATATGCTTTCATCTTATAATGGCCTCCTTCTTGTAACAAAATATCTTTGTATTTTGGCCACCTGGCTTCCATGTTTAGCCTTTTGTATGCCTTAGTCTCTAACGGTGAAATCCACCTGGGTGTTTTTCTTTCTAACAAATCCTTGTATGTAACCCAAACATTAAATAATGAATTTCTGATTATATGGTTTTTAATACCTTTGTGCACTTTTATCTTATCATACCTGTCACAGTGACCGGAGTGGGCTACTTCAGAGTAACGACTCTACACAGCTCTGCATTTTATCTTTTTATTGGTGCTGCGTATTTACAGTGCTGAAGGCAATGCTATTTACAGGAACACATCTTATCCACTTGAATCAGAACCTCCAAATGGCGTTTGGCGCGTTTTTCTCCAGCATAATAACTTGGGGAGACCCATCCTCTTTCCCCTACGTTTTCTGGGCAATTCCGGAGTTGGGGGGATGGGTCTGCTCCCCTTGCTTGCCCCTTCCTGTCCCACCTGGGACGCTGGCTCCGCTACCTTGCCAGAGCCTCGGACACGACTTCCTGCTTCCCCACTTGAATCGGAACTCTCCCTGCTTTCCCCTGCGCTCGGGGATGGGCTGGAACTCAGGAGGGGAGGGACTTCGCGATACCCCCTGTCCCTCACAATACCATACATATGCATGCCAACCAAAAGCATTATCAAATCCTTCCAAGTCTAATACATCTGTAATATCTAACAAAAACCATTCTTTCATCCAGCAAAAGGCTGCAGCTTCAAAATAAAGTTTCAGGTCTGGCAAGGAGAATCCCCCTCTATCTTTCGTGTCTGTTAATATCTTATACTTAATTCTGGGGTTTTCCCCCCTGCCAGATAAATTTAGATAAAGCCTTTTGCCATTCTTTGAAACACTTATATTGTCAATTATTGGTAGTACCAGGAATAAAAATAGCATTCTCGGCAATACATTCATCTTAATAACTGATATTCTACCCATCAAAGACAGTTTCAAATTAGACCATATATCCAAATCTCTCTTAATCTCGTTTCACATTTTTTCATAATTATCTTTGTACAAATTCAGATTTTTTTGCAGTCATATTTACACCCAAGTACTTCACCTTCTTTACAAACATCAAGCCAGTAGTCTCCTGTAACCTATTTTCCCCCTCTAATGTAAGGTTTTTTTCTAAGACTTTCATTTTAGTCTTATTCAATTTAAATCCTGCAACTTGTCCGAACTCCTGTATTATATCCAGCGCTTTAATAACGCTGGTTTCTGGGTCCTGCATTGTCAATACTAAATCATCCGCAAAGGCTTTTAATTTGTATTGCGTTGCCCCCACCACAATTCCTTTGACCTTTTATTCATCCCTAATCATAGTCAGCAAGACTTCCAGAACTGTTATAAACAATAAAGGAGAAAGTGGGCACCCTTGCCTAGTTCCTTTTTCAATTCTTATTTCCTCAGTCACCACATTATTAACTATAATTTTTGCTTTTTGCTCAAAATAAATTGCATTCAAACCATTCATGAAATTTTGCCCAACTCCCAAATTTTCCATATTTTTCTTCATAAAACTTCAAGAAATAGTATCAAAGGCCTTCTCTGCATCTATGAACATCAATATCGCCTCCGTATTCCTCTTGGCCTCTAAAAATTCCAAAACATCTACTATATTCCTGATATTATCCTTCGTATGCCTAGCAGGTAAAAACCTGCTTGGTCATGGTGTATAAAATCATTAAGTACCTTCTTCAACCTTGTAGCCATAATATTTGCAAAAAAATTGTAATCCACATTTAATAATGAGATTGGACGATAATTCTTAACTTGACCTTATCCGCATCCGGTTTAGGTATCAATGTGATGAATGCATATCTCCAGGACTCTGGTGCCCTGTCCCCACCTAATATTTTGTTGCAAACATCCATCAAAGGCTGCTTCAACCAGTCTTTTAAAGTCTTGTAATACTTTGCAGTCAACCCGTCTGGTCCTGGTGCCTTGCCTACTTGCAATTGATTAATTGCTATCTCCACTTCATTCCTTGTAATCTGGTGATTGAGTAGGGTTTTCTTTTGCATCGGAATTTTCTGCAGTCCATTATTGACCAAAAACTGGTCCATTTCTCCTAAATCTTCTTTATCTTTCTTATACAATTGTTTATAATGTTTCTGAAAACATTTTCTGATTTCTGCTGGGTTCTCTATTATCTTTTCCTCCTGTATTACCTTACTTATTGTATTTTGCTTTTGCCTCTTTTTCAACTGCCATGCCAACAACTTTCCACATTTGTTTGCAGATTCAAAAGATTCATCATCTTCACTTTCCACTCAATTTCCTGGTTGATTAGCTGAGAATATTGTATTTGTAAAGCCTTCATTTCCTTTTGAACCTGTTGATTTTTCGGGTTAGACCTTAACTTTCTCTCTTCCTCTTTCATTTGATTTATAATATTCTCTTTTCTTGCCTCTTGTGCTTTTCTCCTTATTGCATTCTGCTGAATCAAGAATCCTCTCATCACCGCTTTACTGGCGTCCCATATGACCCTTCTTTCAGTTTCATTATTTAAATTTATTTCAAAATAATCTTTTAGGGTCTTTTGGGCCTTCTCAACAATCTGTTCATTCCTCAACAAGGCATCATTCATTCTCCATCTATGCGAACCCTGTACAAATAATTTTAATTCCATCAGCACTGCATTGTGATCAGAACAAGTCTTTGGGCAAATTTCTGCTTTAATTATTTTTGGAGCCAAGTCTCTTGTAATCCAAATATAATCGAGTCTGGAACCTGTTTGATGTACATCTGAAAAGAACGTGAACTCTTTTTCTAATGGGTTTTTTAATCTCCAAGTATCAATCATATCGAAATTTTCGACCAACTTGAAGAAAGCCTTTGGTAATCTCCCATCGTTTGATAATCTTTGCCTTTGTGTTCTGTCCATCATTGTGGAAACCACTGCATTCATGTCCCCCATCAGAACAATTTTATAATCCATATAGTCCAGCAATACATCGTGTAACTTCTTGTAAAATTTGGATTTGGCATCATTTGGTGCATAAATTCCGACCATTAGAAACTTCTCCCCATGCGCCTTTACTTCAACCGCAACATATCTTCCTTCCTCGTCTTTAAATATCAACTTTGCGTCAAAATTTTCTTTCACATAAATTACTACTTCTCGTTTTTTTAACCTTTCCCAATGAAATAAAATCCTGGCCCAATTTTTGATTTTGTAATATTTGTCTATGAATTCTCGTCACATGTGTTTCTTGTAAACATCACATCCAAATTCTGTTTTTGTAACACATGATATACCTGATTTCTTTTAAATTTTGAGTTCAAACCATGAATATTCCAGGAAAGTATTCTCAATGCCATCTTGCTTACTAAGTTGCGGATTCTGCTCCTGGTCCAGCTCCTAGCAGTTTCAAGTCAAAGAAAGGTGGCGATATTGGTTGTGGTGCTGCTCCTGCTCCCGTTTCCGCTTCAAAATCCTTCACGTTTTTCCCCAGGAATCTTATCTTGTCATCCACTGATTTAATCCAAATCTTCTTCTGTTGATATTTTAAAAAGAGCCCTTCTGGATATTCCCACCGGAAAAATATTCCTTTCTTCCTCAGGAGAGTTGTCAAGTCTGTATATCTTTCCCTCAGGCTCAAAATAAATTTCGGGGTGTCTTTAAACAGGATGATCTGCTTGCCTTTTACTTTCAAATTCTTCTGGTAATTTAGGCCCAAAATTTTATCTCTTTGTTCTTTTGTCTGGAACACTACCATACAATCACTTATGAATTTTGAATCTGTCTTCTTTGATTTCACTCCAAATCTATAGGCATTCACAATTATTGCATCCAATTCTTCTTTTGTCAATTCCCAAGCTGTCATGAACTCCTGGATTAAGGTTGCTTTCAAATCTTCTTTCTCTATCTCCGGAAAACCGTGAATTCTCAAGTTCATCTGTCTCTCCCGCATCTGTAAAAACGCAATTTGGACCTGTGTTTGGTAGTGCTGACTTTCCAAATCCTGTACTCTCACATTCTCCAAATGCGTCACTTTAGTCTCTATTCCAGCCACCTCTGTCTTCACCTGTTGAACATCTTGGGTCAGCATTCCAATTTCCTTTTTAAAATCTTTAAATTCTGCTGTATGTTTATCCTGCCCACAGGAGAAGCCAACTCCTGACCCATGACACCACTGACATTGGTCATCAGCGGAGCTGTACAGTTCCACATCCCTAGTTAGCTGTTGGCACTGTTGTAAGAGTCAGTATAGCGCCAAGCTTAGATCGGAGGGAAGAAAATGTAGCCTTATTTGCTGATAAGGGGCCTTAGTTGCACCCAGGCAAGGACAAAAGAAAGTCAAAACGACACCAGGGTTGAGTTCTTCCAGAGAAAGAATTTTATTTCTTATTAATAAGAGACTCAAGGTGGCTAGTTCCACGACATGAGTAAAGCAACACAAATTGCAAAGCTCTCTTATACCCTTCTTTTGGGCTCTTTTCCCCTCCCTGTAACTGTGCGCACGCAAGGGGGTCACGCACGCAAGGGGGTCACTAGTACATGTTCTGTGCGTAAACATATTCTGGCTTAGGCAACGGTAACATAAACAGGACTATAGGGGACAATGGTGATTTGCGCATCTTTTCCCCCCCCCCTTCACATCGTCTATGCATATTGTCAATTACTGTTGAATTCATATCTCTGGGTGTAGACTCTAAACACATGCTGGCTCAACAGCCTTGAATATCTTGCTGCTCTTTGCGTCAGACTGTTAGCATCAGACAAGACAGTCATTTGGCCTTGATAGCTTAGCTGGGCATCCTGTTTTGTTTACATTACCCTTTGGCACACAGAGAGAGGCAAAGGAAAAAGGATTTTACGCAAGACATCCCAGGGCTACAGCCTATACAGTCAGAATTCATACAATGCAAGCAATGCAAACTATAGGATCCGATCTAGCTCAATAATACAATTTGCAAATCACTCTCTTCATTCCCCACTTTTCCTTTTCGGACCGACGGAGCCTTTTTTGCTCCATCGCGTCCATGATGGTACTGGTTGATATTCTCATACCATTCAATACACCATCTTATGCATCATATTTCGCACACATTGCAAATCAGGGGATACACAAGCAAATGAGCAATAAGATTAGCAGAGAAACCATCCTAAATTGGGGAACCAGTCAGTCAATCCAGACATATCCATACGTTCCAGGTTTGAACCCGCATATGGGACTATCTGTTGGAGACCACTGATCTTTTCCCCACTGCTGAGCGCTTTCTCCTGCAACTGCTGCTACGTCAGCTGATCTTATGGGTTAGGTCTGAGCCTTCCCAAGGATGGTGGTGGCATCGGGCGTTGGGCAAGCAGGCCACGAGGCCGGCCTGCTGCTGGGCTGCTACCCGCCCATGGTTGGTGGTGGCATTTGGCATCTGGTTACTCTGAGATTGCTCTCCATATGGGGTGCCCTTTCCATATGTTCCAAATACTGGGTATGGTCTCATTCTATGGCTCCAGCACAGCGCATTCACAGGCTCCAAGGTACAGACTGTGCAGTTGGTTTGGCTAGCTGAATAAGCCACCATTTCTGCCATTTATAGCCACTTATTATAGGCTCTAGAAACCATTCTCTGGGGGTTGGGCTCTCATTAACTGTTGTTGGGCCCCATGTTGCCCCCCCCATTAACTGTTTGGTTACTGTGAGCGATGTCGGCACACAAATAGCCAGTGGGAGCATTTCAGAATCAATAACATCAGGGGCAGCTGATGAAAACCCCGTAGCAATGGTGCAAGGGATGGTGGTGATGCCAAAATAGCACCTTGCCAAGGGCACAAGGGAGCCTAGGAACACCTCAACATAGAAGGCATCAATATGCTCACGAGCAGATCTCAGTTTTACTAGAACTAAAAGTGGCAATATGCTTGCTCCTGCTTTGAGGATATATACTGTAAAGAAAAAGAGCACAAGGTAAAGTTCAACAACAGCTGACTTGTAAAGAAGAAATCTTCAGTACTTCTGTCCAGAAAGAAATTATTATTTTGCAACTTCAAAATATATGTATAAGATCTGCATTAATTCCTTTTATATATCCAGCAGTGCCAGTTTCGGCCTAAATAAATAAATAAATTCTGTATGAATTCTGTTCCAGTGAGCACTCAGGGCTGATATCCTTAGGAATGGATAGGTTTGATCTTCTTGCAGTCCATTGAACTCTCAAGAGTCTCCTCCAGCACCATAATTCAAAAGCATCAATTCTTCGGCGATCAGACTTCTTTATGGTCCAGCTCTCACTTCCATACATCACTACTGGGAAAACCATACCTTTAACTATATGGACCTTTGTCGGCAAGGTGATGTCTCTGCTTTTTAAGATGCTGTCTAGGTTTGTCATTGCTTTTCTCCCAAGAAGCAGGTGTCTTTTAATTTTGTGACTGCTGTCACCATCTGCATGGAACCAAAGAAAGTAAAAACTCTCACTGCCTCCATTTCTTCCCCTTCTATTTGCTAGGAGGTGACGGGACCAGTGGCCATGATCTTGGTTTCATTAATGTTCAGCTTCAGACCATATTTTGCGCTCTCCTCTTTCACCCTCATTAAAAGGTTCTTTAACATTTAACATTTTTGGCCCTCTTATTTACTGATAGATCACCTGATGTTAGATGAATCCCTGAAACATTTTCTTAATCTTAACCTCTTCATGTCTCTTTGGACAGGTGCCACCCCTTTCCTTATGTAATGCCAACTGCCTTGCTGGTTATGAGAAGAGAAAGAAGGAGGGCAAGAAGTTTTGTTGTTATGATTGTGATCCATGTCCTCGTGGGATGTTCTCAGATGAGAAGGGTGAGAGATGCCACATTAGCATATAAAAGACATTTTAGTAAATTCTGGGCAAATCAGCAGTTGGGTTTGCTCTGTCTGGTCCCAATTTATATTGTTTGTTAACAATATTAGAATAATTTCCCCCCAGTCTCATTAAAAGCTGAACCTATGAATAAATTAACTTAACGTTGAAGAGTGAATACCATGAGGAAGCGAGTTTAATATATAATTAACCATCGCTGTATCTACGTACATTGATATTCTAAACATTACTGCATATAATTTTCTCTAATGTTTAATGCAGTTTCCCATTGCCAGTGGTTCACTGCTGTACTGCCACATTTGAATAATACCTTTTAATATTATAAACCATGAGTGTAGCTCCTCCCGGTCTGTTTTGATGCAACAAGACCTAAAATCTGTACATGCATTCTGTTCTGGAAGACACTAAAGGTTTGGAGAAGGGAGGATGGAATAGAAGTGGTGGTCTTTTCTCTATAAACAAGGCACTTAGGGGACTTCTTCCTCAAGACATTTTATTGGTTTTACACATAATCATTATGCATTTTATTTTTATTAACCACTACTGTAGCTCCACCCTAAGTCTGTTTTGATTCAACAAGACATAAATTTGGTACATGGTAAGGGGATTTTTTTAAAAAAACAAAAACAAAACAAAACCTAAAGCATATTCTGGATTGTTTCAAATTGTCATACCACCTTTTTCAGGGTTGGAAACCTGTGCCAGATGTCCTCCTGATCAATATCCAAATGAAGAGCAGAATGAGTGCATTCCCAAGAAACTGAACGTCCTAGGCTTTGGTGAAGCTTTGGCCATGGTTTCAACTTTCTCTGTGCTTTAATTCTCTCTGATCACAACTGTGGTACTTGGCATTTTCATTAAGCACCGGAACACTGCCATCGTCAAAGCCAATAACAGAAGCCTCACTTACATTCTCCTCATCTCCCTCCTCTTGTGTTTCCTTTGCTCTTTGATGTTCATTGGAATGCCTAATAAGGCAACCTGCCCACTCAGACTAACGGCTTTTGGCATTGTCTTCTCTGTGGCCCTCTCCAGCATCTTGGCCAAGACTATTTCAGTGGTTTTGGCATTCATGGCTACCAAGCCAGGATCCAGGATCAGGAGATGGGTAGGCAAAAAACTGGCTTATTCCATTGTCCTTTCCTGCTCTGTGATTCAAGTAGGAATCTGTGTCTTCTGGCTGGCAACCTCTCCCCCATTCCCAGATGTGGACATGCACTCAATGAGTGAAGAAATTGTATTACTATGTAATGAAGGGTCAATCCTAATGTTCTATTGTGTTTTGGGCTACATGGGCTTCCTTGCCATTATCAGCTTCACTGTTGCCTTCTTAGCCAGGAAGTTGCCTGACAGCTTCAACGAAGCCAAGTTCATCACCTTCAGCATGCTGGTCTTCTGCAGTGTTTGGTTCTCTTTTATTCCCACATACTTGAGCACCAGAGGAAAATACATGGTGGCTGTGGAGATCTTCTCCATCTTGGCTTCCAGTGCTGGGCTGCTGGGTTGCATTTTTTCTCCTAAGTGCTACATTATTGTGGTGAGGCCTGAGCTGAATAACAGAGAGCAGCTGATACGGAGAAAGATGTAAATAAAGTGTAGGTTTTTTTATTTATTTATTTAGATTCTGTAGACTTGTTAGCAGGGTAATTTCACTGTGGTTTTTCAAGAAAGGAAGTTACCTGAAATGATCAAAATAACAGAAGAGATTGTCTTATCATTTATGTTCTTGATATCCAGCAGAGTTGCATATGAAGTACAGAGGAACTGGGATTATGTGCTTGAAAAAACTATGGATGATATCCATAGCACCTCTGAGCACTAGAGGAAAATCCATGGTGGCTGTGGAGATTTTCTCCATGTTGGCTTCCCGTATAGGCTTGCTGGCTTGCCTCTTTCCCCCTAAATGCTACATTATTTTGATAATGCATAGACTGAATAATAGAGAACAGCTGATACGGAGCAAAGTATAAATGACAGAAGAGATTGTAGTATATGTTGGGAGTTAGGCTCTGTTACCTTTCTGGCCAGTGTCAGATGTGGAGGTCAAAATAACAGAAGAGCTTGTCTTATCATTTATATTCTTTGTATCCAGCATAGTTACATATGAGGTGGATATGAATTGGGACTATATGAATGAAACTACAGTGGTCCCTCGCTTCACGAATGCCCTGCTTAACAAAATTTCCGCTTAACGAAAGGATTTTTCGAGCGGAGGTTGCCTCGCTAGACGAAGTCGTTTTATGAAAAATTCATCTAGTGAATCACGGTTTCCCATAATTGAAATTCAATTAATGTGTTCCTATGGGCAAAAAAAAAATCCAAAAGAAATAATCAATGCATTCCTATGGGATTCGCTAGACGAATTTTTCGTTATAAGAAAAGACCCGTGGTACGAATTAAATTCATCTAGCGAGGCACCACTGTATGGATGAAATCCAACATATCCAACAATCTAAATGCCTACACCTTCCTTTATTCTACTTTTACGGCATCCACTTTCCCAATAGGTTCTCAAACTCCTGAGCATGTGTTGACGTGCGTAGGAAACTGCAGATGGAGAAAAGGGTAAAGGGAACTTTGTAGGCTGCCTTATGATGAGCGAGAGCATTGCTCAATCTATCAGGGCCATGCACTAGACTCAACCAAGTCTCTGACCAAATCATGGAAGAATTTGGGCATTTTGGGTTGTATGACCTGTGGCTGTTGGGAAGGAATATCAGGCAAGAAGTGGAGGCAGGCACTAGCCTGGGAAAACTGTGTGTAGTCTGAGGGCTCAAATACTTGGCAAAGCCCTGACAGTTCAGCAACACACCGGGCATGAGGCATTTTTTCGACAGCCCAAACCTTCCTTACACCAAGGGTACCCAATCTGTTGCCCTCCAGATGTTGCTGGACTACAGCTCACATCATCTTAAAATTGGCTATTATTATCATGGATTATGGAAGCTTTAATCCAGAAACATCTGGAGGAAAAAATACTGCCTATCACTGCCTGACAGTGATAGTCCAACTAGTCTTCGGAACTACTACTTCTTACTAGAATAACAGACGATGGCACAGTTGTTCCTAAGAATGTCACTCTGCTTCAAACTGTATATATGTGCTTTTTCAAAAAGGAGTTAGGCGTTGAGAGGTTGGGGTTGGCCTAGGGTGTGATTGTTCATTTGTGGTTGGCTGTGGTGGTCTTTGTTTCATTTGTGAGTGGGGTGGGTGGGTGTTTCGGGTCAGGTTAGCCATATTGATTTGTATGCTGTGTTCGGGTTTTTGTCATTGTCTTGTTGGGCTGTGTATGTGATAAAGGGGAACCATACCGGGGTGAAGCCGTTTTCTTCTATTGCACATATTTCTGTAAATCAAGAAAACCTTTAATAAAAAGTTAGGCTGTGTTATCCAGGGTCTCTATATCTTGATATGGTTGGACCTTTCCATCATTGTTCCCTGATATGGCAACGTGATTGTACTGGCCAATTTGTTTTTAATGTTTCTCGATGGTGCCAATGAAATTTTTGATTGATTGATTGATTGATTGATTGATCATTGTTCCCAAGATTCAGTAAGTGTAATCAATGGGGGAAAGGATGCAGTTGGCTCCCTTCTAAAACTGTTGTAGGTGTCAGTAGGAAGGACAGATCCTGAAGCTGAGGCTCCAATACTATGGTCATCTCATGAGAAGAGAAGACTCCCTTGAAAAGACCCTGATGCTGGGAGAGATTGAGGGCACTAGGAGAAGGGGACGACAGAGGACGAGATGGTTGGACAGTGTTCTCGAAGCTACCAACATGAGTTTGACCAAACTGCAGGAGGCATTGGAAGACAAGAGTGCCTGGCGTGCTCTGGTTCATGGGGTCACGAAGAGTTGGACACGACTAAACGACTAAACAACAATACATATACAGTCATACCTCGGTTTAAGTACACTTCGGTTTGAGTACTTTCAGTTTAAGTACTCTGTGGACCCGTCTGGAATGGATTAATCCACTTTCCATTACTTTCAATGGGAAAGTCCACTTCAGGTTAAGTATGCTTCAGGTTAAGTATGGACTTCCAGAACCAATTACACTGGTGCCTCAACTTACGAATTTAATCCGTTCCGAAGGCACCTTCGTAGGTCGAAAAATTCGTAAGTCGAAAAGCGCCATTGGAAATGCGATTTCCCATAGGAACGCATTGGAAACAGAAAAAATCGTAAGTCGAAGCAACCCCATCTAAAATTTTGTAAGTCTAAAACCACCACGGTTTCCGTTTGGATGTCGAGAAATTCGTAAGCGTGCAGCCATTTGCCCCACTTGTAAGCGTGCGGACATTTGCCCCAGCCTCTCTTTTCTTCCCTCCGAGCTCTGCTTGGCGCTCTACTGACACTTTGTTGTTTATTTTACATCTTGTTGCATCAAAACAGACTTCTTTGCACCAGGGGTAATCAGTCTGTGGCCCTCCAGATGTTGCTGAATGACAGCTCCCATCAGTTTAAAACAGACCATTATTAACAAGGATCATGGAAGCTGTAGTCCAAAAACATCTGGATGGCATAACAGTGCCTATCACTGCCTTACACTGATGCCTCCCCTCTGACAGTCTTCTGAATTAACGCTTCCTACCAGAGTAACCAGTACCCAGAGTAACCAGGACCCAGGTGGCGCTGTGGGTTAAACCACAGAGTCTAGGGCTTGCTGATCAGAAGGTCGGCGCTTCGAATCCCTGCAATGGGGTGAGCTCCCATTGCTTGGTCCCAGCTCCTGCCCACCTAGCAGTTCGAAAGCACATCAAAGTGCAAGTAGATAAATAGGGACCGCTCCAGCGGGAAGGTAAACGGCGTTTCCGTGTGCTGCTCTGGTTTGCCAGAAGCAGCTTTGTCATGCTAGCCACATGACCTGGAAGCTGTCTGCGGACAAATGCCGGCTCCCTCGGCCTATAGAGCGAGATGAGCGCCGCAACCACAGAGTCGGACACGACTGGACCTGATGGTCAGGGACCCCCTTTACCTTTACCTTACCAGAGTAAGAGAAAGATGTCTTAAACTAGTAGTTTTCAACCAGTGTGCCATTGCATCCTGGGGTGCCTTGAATGGTGGTCAGGGGTGCCGCGGACAACACTGGCCACTGGCCCTCTTTGCTTCCCTCTCTCCCCTGATGCCCTCTTGCAACTCGGCCTCTCATAGGCATGTAGAGCCTTGGTAAAAGTTCCCCAGGTGAATGGTGCACTGGGGGCTTCCAAGGCCCCTGTGGGGCAGTGTTAGGAGGTACCTCTCTTTGGGGTAAGAAGGCAGCTCAGAGACCAGAGGTGGCAGCAGCAGCTGACCAGAGGACTCCCAAGGAGAGGGGAGAGGAGAGGAGGCTGAGGGAACACTCCACAAAACAGGTGTTTGAAAGGAAGGCTGCCAGCTCTACGGGCAAGGGGTGACATATGTGGGCTCTTGAGCCCCACAGCGGTGCCACAGAAAGAATGTATTTGGCAAAGGGAGCCGTGGACTCAAAAAAGCTGAAAACCTCTGTCTCTCAGGCTGTCATGAAAAGCCCTTCCATCAGTTGCAGAAGCTAAATTCCTGCCCCTTTCATATTCTATTTATACCTCCATTCTTAATTGTTGCAGCCTTTTCTCGACTCTTTGTTCCTGCGCTAAGAATGGGGAAGGGGAAGGAGATGAATCAGTTTTGTATGGCAAAGCAGAAGACACACACCCTACTCCTTCTCTATCAGCACCTGCGGCTACCTCAAGCCTCTCCCTTTCACCTTCACTCTCCGCTGATGATTCTTCTATGTCCCTGAACCAGTCTGGATCTGGTTCAAAGTCTCCATCCCCCTCACATCCCTCCTGTGCCACTGGCTGCCACTACTCTTCCTCGTCCAGTAGTCCGTGACACTGTCTTAGGTGTCCTAAGCATGTCACTCTGCTTCAAACAGTAGATATGTGTTCTTTCAAAAGTATCGGGACTGTATTTTCCAGGGTCTCTATATCCTGATATGGTTTGGACCTTTTCCATCACTGTTTCCAAGATCCAGCAACTGGAATCAATGTTACATATGCCAGAGAGTGTCAGAGCCAATAGCAGTAGGAAATTAGACAAATGGGGATGGCTCACCTGTAAAGACAATTTGATAGAGGATTTGTTAGGGGAAAAATAGATGCCTGCCTACAGGTGGGGTGTTTTTCCTATTCTTGGTTTGTTTGTAGTTCTGGATGTCCTGCATTAGCAAGCAGACAGGACAAGATGACCTTGGAGGTCTCTTCCTAACCTTTGATTCTGTGATGTGACAGATATGTTTACTTTGGCCGTTCTCCTACTGGTGATGCAACATAGAGTCCAAAAACATTGCACAAATCGTTATCTCCCCTGTAATTTTTAAAATTATTGTAATCAATTCACATGGAAAAGCTCCAGAAAGCAGAATGGAAAATGAGAAATAAATAATAAAATATGAAATGATTAAAAGCACCCTGGTGTTCCATAGACAGCTACGGTAAGGGAGGAGAGGTGAGGCCAGTTTTTTCTTTTCATTGTATTGGTTAGATTTCCAAGCACAGCATTCAATGAATTTTTTGTGACAGTGCTGAAGTTAATGAGGAAGTGGATACCTGCCTCTTTACAGTAAGTATAGAATTGGCAGAATCAGCTGTCACGAAATACATCCTGTTCAAGTCAGGCTGATGATAGTAATAATATTGTAGAGAGGCAAAGGAGAGTAGAATGATATTTGGGATCAGGATGTTGTTGCTGCTGCTTCTCCTGCTGCTTGCCAATATGGTGCCCAAAGTGCACACTGCTGTTTGCAGTGGAAATAATCCTGTGGATATTCCACATGAATGGTATGAACAAGGTGACCTTATCATTGGTGGGATAGTGTCCCATATCCTTTACATACTCCCCAGCATTTCCTTCCATGAACACCCATCTCAGGGCGTTATTAAGAACCCAATGTAAGTAAACAGCTCTTAAGATCATTTCATTTATTCTTCCTACATTTATATCTGACTAAAATGTTCTTGGTTTTCTTTGAAGATTAAATCCAATAGTCAGATTTTATAAGACTATTTCATTTACGGTTCAGAGCAATACTTAGAAAGCGGGAAAACACCATAACCTGCTCCAAGATACATGGTATCTCTCCATCCTCCAATGAAGCATAGATCACTTGTTAGACCTCCCCAGTCACAGGGGCGGCGATGGGGTTCTCTGAGAAGTGGCCACGCATTGGGCGCAGAGCCATGCAAGTGCTGTCTCAAACCCTGTTAAGCAAGGCGCTGGGCTTTGGGAAAGAGGCATGGGCTCTGATAAGGTGCTTCCCAAAGCCTAGATTAGCACTTTCCCAGCTTTGGGAACCAGGTGGGGAGCTCTAGGACCCTATCCAAACCTTGCGTTTCCTTCCATAAACCGGGCAAGGGGTCAATTGGACAGCTTCATTTCTTCACGTGCATTGACTACATTCTCCAGCCACAATAATTTAGACTGTTGTAGCAAAGGTGGAATTCCAGAGGGTGCACTGCATAGCATTTGACTGTCTTTAATCATGTTAAAGGTAAAGGGACCCCTGACAGTTATGTCCAGTTGCGAATGACTCTGGGATTGTGGCTCTCATCTTGCTTTAGAGGCCAAGGGAGCTGGGGTTTGTCCGCTTCCGCAGACAGTTTTTCCGGGTCATGTGGCCAACATGACTAAGCCGCTTCTGGTGAAGCCAGAGCAAAGCACGGAAACACTGTTCACCTTCCCAACGGAGCGATACCTATTTATCTACTTGCACTGTGTGCTTTCGAACTGCTAGGTTAGCAGGAGCAGGGACCAAACAACAGGAGTTCACCCCATTGTGGGGCCTCGAACCGCCAACCATTCAATCAGCAAGTCCAAGTGGCACAGAGGTTTAAACCACTGTACCACCCCGTGTCCCCCTTAAACATGGTATGCAACTCCAAATCTGATTGATTCCATCTCTAAAGTATTTTTAAAGTTATAATAGCAAGCAGCTACAGTTATTTACCATGGCAGACTTGCATTGGCGACATCTGGGTTCAAAACTCCATTTTTTGGGTCACCTATAACTTAGGCACATTTCTGAGTATGCAAGGGGAGAGAGGAGAGCTATGGAGGCCAGCTTGAGCTTCTTTAGTGAAGGATGGTATAAAATGGAACAGAGCACTGCACATCATTTGACTGGCCCTAATGATGGCATTCAACTCTGAATCTGATTGATTTCATTGCTTTCTAGCCATGATCCTCCTGCCCACAGTAATTTAGCATGGCAGACTTGCATTGGGAACATCTGGGTTCAATTCTCCATTTTCTTGGCCAACTACAACCTAGGAGCTTTCATGAGTATGCAAGGAGAGAGAGGAGAGCTGTGAAACCCAGCTTGAGATACTTTAGTGAAGGGTGGAATAAAATTGAAGTCGTGTATAAAGCACATTGAAAACAATCAGGGATAAGTTTTAAAGGTACTTATTAATAATTGAATCAGTGTCATTCTACAATCATCACTCCCAGATCATCACTGGGCATTATTCATATTCAAAATGGCAACCTCCAATTCCTTTATTTTCATTTCATACCAGTTTGTCTTGCTAGGGAGAACAAGTGACAAAGCGCTGTAGTAATGATTTCAAGTGACAAAGCGCTGTAGTAATGATTTCAATAACTGTTTCTAGTAATAAAAAGCAACAAGGTTAAAAAAACTGAAGCTTAGTAAGTGAAGAACTCTTCTCAATCTATGTTTTCAGACAAATAAAAAATCTAACTTGGATGGAGAAGACATCTAAACATTAACTCTAAAAGCACAAAGCAATTTCAATATTTACAAGAAGATTTAACAGAGGTAGTTGAATCTCTCACATCTAGATGTTATGCACTGTTTTATTCCCCATAAAATAGTAACACACTATTTTTGTAGGGTGATGAGAAAGTTCTACCAACACATCCTCGCCTTGGTGTTTGCTGTTGATGAGATCAATGAGAATCCCAAGATCTTGCCCAATGCCACTCTTGGATTCCACATCTATGATAGCTATTTTGATTTAAGGATGACCTGCCAAAACACTCTGGATCTGCTCTTTAAATCATATCACTTTGTCCCCAACTACATATGTGGCATTCAGAAAAATGTAGTAGGAGTCATTGGAGGACTTGGCTCTGACACCTCCTCATGCATGGCAGATGTCTTAGGTCTTTACAAGACTCCACAGGTAAAAAAATTAGGTATTTCATCCCGTAGTTCTCTCTAAACTCTACACCCCTTTCACTAGGAAGCTGTTGATTCATAAGTATCAAGTCGAAAAAGGAAAATGTCTATTGATATATTTGAGGGGGTTAGTATGTGCATAAACCATGTGTGTGTGAGAGAGACATGTTCCCAAAGATGTGTGTTTAATATATTTAGTGGAGGATGGATCAAAATGTTCCAGTTTGATATTTGGGGCACTTTGATGGACTCACAGTATTTCAATCCTGCAAGCATTGTCATAGCTGTATGAAAAGTACCAATCCCAATTCATGGTATTGATAATCACTTGCACAGGCATAAATAACTCAGGACAAGAATGGCCCTCTCCCTAGGAATCATGAAATTCCCACCTTTTTGAAGTACAATCATACCTCTGGTTACGTTCGCTGCGGGTTGCGTACATAACGGGATACAAACAACCTGAACCCGTAAATACGGGAACGGGTGTTTTCCAGCTTTGGCGATTTGTGTATGCGCACAAGCGCTGAATGACACCACGTGCATGCACAGCAGCGGCGCTTCGGCACTTCTTGTTGCGCACTGCTCAGGTTGCGAACGTGGCTCTGGAACGGATCCCGTTTGTATCCAGAGGTACCACTGTATAATGTTATTCAGCATTGTCCACTTTCAGAGGCTAAATAAAAGTATTTTTCTTGTTATATTTCTGGCATATGGGGAGAGAGAGATAGTGGCGCCAAATTTGTGTTGTTCTGCTAAATTTCTGACTTCATTTTAGTTGCCTCAATTTTACTTACATTTTATATGATATGGTTTATTGTTGATCACAGAAGAATAAAATGTTTAATAGCCAGGAAAGCTACAGGAGAACTCCCATGAGAATTCTTAGTACATAAACCATTGTGCTATAAAGGTTTTAGACTAAAGGAACATGATCAATGGTTTGTCTCCCTCCATTTCCAGAATTGTGTTTTGTTGATTGATCTAGGGAGTATGATGAAACAAGCAGGGATAAACGCTTTCCTGAACTTTGACACAATGCATGTGTACAAGTATGCGACTGTGATGACTTCACAATAAAAGGAATTAATATCTACATAAATAGATGAGCAAGATTGTTTGCTTTGTGTGTTTTTCTATATAAATGGGAGGGTGGCCCTTTCTCTAAGATTAGAAAGATGGAATATATAGGATTCATATAAGATATATGAGTGTTTTGTGAATTCTTCCTTCCAGTAACAGCTTAGAGACCAATGAAAGCTCATACCAATGACAAACTTAATTGGTCTCTAAGGAGCTACTGTAAGGCATTTTTTTATTTTCTTTCATCTACATCAGACTAACACGGCTACCTACTTGTGAATTCTTGTTTCCACGTGGAAAAGTTTGGCTTCTTTTTTCAGATTTCATATGGTTCATTTGAAACGGCCATGAATGATCACATCAAATTTGCTTCCTTTTATCGCATGGTCCCCAATGAAGATCTTCAGTACAGGGGAATTATCCAGTTACTTCTGCATTTTGGATGGAAATGGGTTGGGCTCATCACTCCAGCTAATGAAGCTGGAGAACAATTCTTGCAGACCATTGAACCAATGCTGTTCCAGAATGGAATCTGTTCAGCATTCACAGAAAGAACAGAATACTATCTGCAGTTCACCGGGAACGTGCTTGATATGGTGGATCTATCAAACACTATCTCACAAACTTTCATGAAAAGCAAAGCAAATGCAGTTGTTATATATGGAGAAAGTACAGCTATTATATGCCTTATATATACTATTATGGCAAGGAATATGATTCAGCTAATATTTCATCAATCTGTGAGGGAAAAACCTGAAGGAAAAGTATGGATTACAGCAGCTCAGATAGATTTCATATCAAATGTTGTAAGAAAACTTATGGACCTTGATATACAAATGCTCCAAGGTGCTATCTCCATTACGATTCACTCCAAGGAGATCCAAGACTTCTCAGACTTTCTGCAGGGTGTAAAGCCTTCTGGACAAGATGCAGATGGTTTTATCAGTGATTTCTGGGAACAATCCTTTGCTTGTTCACTTTCAAACGACACTGCAATGGCAGACACTATGGGTACATGTACTGGAGAGGAGTTGCTGGAGAGCCTCCCTGCACCGTTTTTTGAAATGAGCATGACCGGCCACAGCTACAGTATCTATAATGCTGTCTATGCTCTGGCACAAGCTTTACATATTAGGTGCTCATCTGAAGCCATCTGCAAAAGAATAAATGGTGGAGACAGACTCTTTCCTCAGAATGTAGAGCCTTGGCAGGTAGGGTTTCCTGTTACAAAATTTTCACTTTATAACCTGCTCAGTTTTGCGCACCCCAAAATCCATATTGTATAAGTAAATAAGTACAACAATAAACCTTAATATATCAAATTAAACATTAACTAATTTTATTGTGATCCCTTCCAACACTACAATTATATGATCCTATGATTCTGGAAAGTATTTGCCTGAATTTGACCTGCCTGACTTCCTTCAATGTAAAGATTCTTTTTAAGTGGCAGGCTGCCTTTCTTATAGCAGAACATGAATTCTAGGGACATTTTGTAAGTATCTTCAAGAAAGCCCCTCTCAGTTCTTATGTCCTGTGTGACACGCTGTAGTCAAGAGCTGATTCCCTCCACTTTTGTTGGATATGTGATGGCTTGTGGAAGAGTCCAGTACATCTAGAGGCGTGGCAAAGGTTGTAGCCAGTCTGCCCTTGTTTGCTGTGGGAGCCCCTTCACATGTCCACTTAGAACATATTCCCTTTAGAGGTGAGGACTTTCATATAAGGGAACAATTGCACACTGCTCTACTGTGTATCCTAAATAGTCCCTATTACCCAGGAACTTATACTCACACAAGACAACTCAAAAAGAGGTTTGTTGGTTAGAAGATATATTGACTAAATGCACAGTAACTAATACAGAGCAACATATAGCTACACACATACAGAAATCATGGATGCCCTGAACTAATAAATTCAAGCTCCAAACTTGAGGACTATAGCTAAATGTTTCCATGTTGCATTAGTATAATATCTTGAGAACATAAGCTCCTGGCCCTTTTCTTGCCCATCATCTCAAATCCCTTCTATAGCTTGAATTGTATTAAAGACTGCTCTGAAACCAGCAGGTCTACAGCCTTTAAGTGCATATCTCATGACTATTGAGTTTACACTGATTCATGATTTCCCTGCTGAAATTTGGGTCCCCTCCATTGGGAACTGAAGTGATGAACTCCTGGAGGAAAAGAACTTATATTCTGCCCGGAAATCTATTAAATTATCTTAGACTATTACAACACTTCATAGACCTTTTGATTCTCTTTCCACCTAGCTGCACTCATTCCTGCAGAGGATCTCATTCAACAACAGTGCTGGGGATGAAATTACATTCAATGAACATGGAGAATTAGTAGGTGGATTTGATATTACAAACCTGGTCACTTTCCCAAATAATTCCTATGTCAGGGTTAAAGTCGGAAGGCTGGATCCTCAGGCCCCTCCTGGAAAAGAGCTCACCATGAATGGGGACAGAATCCAATGGCACAGAGTCTTCACTCAGGTAAGGAAATCACTGAAAAGCAAATTACAGTGACTTATCAGCACCTGCTATCACAGCTGTAAAAACTAGGTCAGGATATGCACCCTGGCTTTTAAAGTGGTACACATCAAGTGAAACAATAATGAACCCTAACATTTAAAGAAACTTTTCAACGGGCATGTCTAGTTTTGCCACTTGAGATGAAAAGGGAATTGCTGCCCATTACTAATAAGACTGCTACTAATAATTCTTATAGTAAATATAAAATGAACCATTCCTTCAAAAAGAGCAAAATGCCAAAAAAGACATGTCAAACTAAGAAGGATCAATGGCTATGAGAGTGTCATCCAACATGCTTGTTTCTTCTGTATCATTGTGAATAAACACTGGAATTTTAGAGTTTTTCTCTTGCCACTTGAGACTCTAGTGTTGATTGATGATAGAAGCAGGGGTGTATGCAAGAGTTTTTCAAGTTGGGCCCTGCTATGGGCCCAGACCCAGGAGGAGCCCCTGCAAAATGATGCCTTGCTTGGAATGGCTTGGAGCATGGCTACCCATCCATGTACTCCAGGGGCTGCTGGGCAAGGCATGCAGGCTCCTCTGATTGGCTCGGTGGAGGAATCCAGGTGCTTGTCATAGTCCTGGGCTGCCAGCCATGGCAGAGCTCAGAGGATGGAGAAGCAAACCAACCAGCCAAACCTCAGGGGGGGGGTACTTGCCTGGAGGCAGAGTCAATATACACCCTCCACTCCAGTCCTGTCGTAAGGTAAGGAGTATCTCAGTTCATGTAGTCAGACAATCTGGGGGTCAAGAAAGCCAAGGGTCAAAGGTCACAAGAAACAAGAAGCAGCAAGGACTGGTCAGGAATGACAAAAGTTGTTTTCTGCAACTGACTGAGGATGGAAACCCTGCTTTGGAAAGCTGGAGCCAGCAGGTTCTCATCAGGAGCAAGAAGGCTGATCAGCAGCAGGTGGAGTCCCTTCACCTTCTCCTCCTTCAGGCTGCTCCTCACAGGAGAAGCCGACTCCTGACCCAAGACACCACTGGCATTGGCCATCAGAGGAGCTGTGCAGTTCCACATCCCTAGTTAGCGGGTGGCAGTGTTGTGTCAGTAGAGCGCCAAGCTTAGTTTGGAGGGAAGAAAAGAGAGGCTGGTGGATGGAGATGCAAGAGATAGAAGGTGGGCAGGTAGTATGTAAAGCGAGGGCGGAAGACTGGCAGGCTGGCAGACCAAGGAAGGCAGGAGGAAAGCAGAGCAGGCCCAACCCTGATTGCCAAGGGGGAGCACAAAAGGTGATGAAAAGCAAAGTTTTAGAAGTTCCTGTTCCATGGTCTCTTCCGACTTTGGTAACACTGGTATCTCCTTGCCAATGGTGCAAGGGATGGTGGGGATGCCAAAATAGCACCTTGCCAAGGGCACAAGGGAGCCTTGGAACACCTCTACATAGAAGGCATCAATATCCTCACAAGCAGATCTCAGTTTTACTAGAACTAAAAGTGGCAATATGATTGCTCCTTCTTTGAGGATATATATTGTAAAGAAAAAGAACACTAGGTAAAGTTCAACAGCAGTTGACTTGTAAAGAAGAAATCTTCAGTACTTCTGCCCAGAAAGAAATTATAACAAGCAGCTGAGAGAGACGGGTAATTTGTGGAGAGAAAGGAGTGATTGTCGTAATGCAGAAAATGGACTTGAGAAAGAAATGACCCCAATGAACAAAGAAGAAATGCAAGATTAGCAAACACAAATATGGGAAGAAGAGGAAAAAGACGAAGGATACAATGTTCCCCAAATGAGAGATGTGGAACAGGACTTTGGTTGGTTACAAGGAGGCCTCAAAAAAGAAACAGTGTATACTGCTGGACTCCTAGTGAGAGAGGGAGTCCAGGGTCTGTACTGGAAACTGGATAGAAAAGGGGGGGGGATGAAGTCGGTCTGTGACATGATAATGCAAAGGACTGGCTTCGATCCACAGAATTAAAGAACAACGCAAAGACAGTGGAAGTAGGTTGCGCAACAGGCGTAGTATTGAAGAGACGACAGAAGATGTGGAAGCAAATTTGGTGGGCTTGGTGGGAAAGGGTGGGAATGGGGTGATTTATAAAGGGATATTGTAATGGGTGGACTTAAACAGTCTGAAACTGGTTTGACACTAGGAATTCACTGAAATGTCTGGGAAATTTGGCTCCGGCAAAAGGCGGGGATGGATTTAAATATTGATAGTTAAGAAAGGTTTTGAATTATGGTGCTGGAGGAAACTCTTGAGAGTCCCATGGACTGCTAGAAGATCAAACCTATCCATTCTTAAGGAAATCAGCCCTGAGTGCTCCCTGGAAGGACAGATCGTGAAGCTGAGGCTCCAGTACTTTGGCCACCTCATGAGAAGAGAAAACTCCCTGGAAAAGACCCTGATGTTGGGAAAGATTGAGGGCACTAGGAGAAGGGGACGACAGAGGACAAGATGGTTGGACAGTGTTCTCGAAGCTACGAACATGAGTTTGACCAAACTGCGGGAGGCAGTGGAAGACAGGAGTGCCTGGCGTGCTATGGTCCATGGGGTCACGAAGAGTCGGACACGACTAAACGACTAAACAACAACAACAGTTAAGAAAGGAGAATAGAATTTTAAGATTTGAATTATAATTACATTTCTGGTAAAAATATTAAGCTAAGGGAAGAAATATAAGATAAAATAATGGAAAAGTGGAAAGGATTAGATTTGGATAGTGGAGAGATATATTGAGTGTACAGATCCTACACTTTTGGCCCTCTTATTTACTGATAGATCACCTGATGTTAGATGAATCCCTGAAACATTTTCTTAATCTTAACCTCTTCATCTCTCTTTGGACAGGTGCCACCCCTTTCCTTATGTAATGCCAACTGCCTTCCTGGTTATGAGAAGAAAAAGAAGGAGGGCAAGAAGTTTTGTTGTTATGATTGTGATCCATGCCCTCGTGGGATGTTCTCAAATGAGAAGGGTGAGAGATGCCATATTAGCATATAAAAGGCATTTTAGTAAATCCTGGGCAAATCAGCAGTGGGATTTGCTCCGACTGGTCTCAATTTATATTGTGTATTAACAATAGTAGAATAATTTCCCTTCAGTCTCAGTAAAAGGTGACCCTATAAATTAATTAACTTAACATTCAAGAGTGAATACCATGAGGAAGCAAGTTTAATCTATAATTAACCATCGCTGTATCTACGTACCGTGTTTCTCACATTATAAAACATCCCTACAAAATAAGGCATGGCAGGATTTTTCTGAGGTGGCAAAATATAAGGCATACCTCGAAAATAAGCCATACCGCAGGTCTGTGGCAAAGAAGAGGAAAAGGAAGGGGGCTGCTCGGAACCGGATGCTGCTGCTGCGTTAACCCCCGGGACCCGGCTGCAGCCTTTGCGCGCGGTGCGCGAAGCCCCGGGTCCCGGCAGGACCCTCAGCGCACAGTGCGCGAAGCCCCGGGACCCGGCTACAGCCTTTGTGCGCGGCGCGCGAAGCCCCGGGACCCGGCTGCAGCCTTTGTGCGCGGCGCGCGAAGCCCCGGGACCCGGCTGCAGCCTTTGTGCGCGGCGCGCGAAGCCCCGGGACCCGGCTGCAGCCTTTGTGCGCGGCGCGCGAAGCCCCGGGACCCGGCTGCAGCCTTTGTGCGCGGCGCGCGAAGCCCCGGGACCCGGCTGCAGCCTTTGCGCGCGCCGCGCGAAGCCCCGGGACCCGGCTGCAGCCTTTGCGCGCGCCGCGCGAAGCCCCGACACCCGGATGCAGCCTTTGCGCGCACCGCGCGAAGCCCCGACACCCGGATGCAGCCTTTGCGCGCGCTGCGCGAAGCCCCGACACCCGGATGCAGCCTTTCCACGCGCCGCGCGAAGCCCCCGCTTGCAGACAGGCAAGCGCACGAACGAACGAGGGAGGTGAGGAAATGGCCAGGAGAGGTTTCCCACCCACCCCTCCTCCTCCCTCGGCCTTCACATATGGTAGCTGGGCAGCCAGTCACCGGCTCTAACTAAGGTATGGACTTTTTACCTCAGGCGGGGAAATGGGGTGGGGGTCGGTTGGCGGCGAGGGAGGGGCGGAAGGAATCTGAGGGGTTGCATTCTGACGCGCATCTTGCCCCCGCCGCACAAAGCGGGTTGAGTATGTGCGCCCGGCTGAGGTGCAGGCATGGGGGGGGGGAGAGAGCAGCAAACGTTTCCTCAGGCGATCCGAAATAGCAGGGTGACTCCCTTGCCTGCCTGCCTGACTCAATCAACTCAGCAAAACCACCTCCGCTCCCCAGCTCACTGCCCGGTGTGGGAGCGAGAGGACACACACTCGCAACAGGACACACAAAACACGATAGCGGGGGGAGCTACTGCACTACCCATGTACTGTAATAAAAATAAGACATCCCTTGAAAATAAGCCATGGTGGGTTTTTTTGAGGAAAAAATAAATATAAGACATGTCTTATAATATGAGAAACACGGTACATTGATATTCTAAACATTACTGCATATAATATTCTCTAATGTATAATGCAGTTTCCCATTGCCAGTGGTTCACTGCTATACTGCCACATTTACTAACACATTTTAACGATATAAACCATGAGTGTAGCTCCTCCTGGTCTGTTTTGATGCAACACGACATAAAATTGTATATGCATTCTGTCCTGGAAGACACTAAAGGTTTGGAGAAGGGAGGATGGAATAGGGAAGTTTGGAGAAGGGAGGGTGGTCTTTTCTGTAAGAACAGGGGACTTCTTCTTCATCAAGACATTTTATTGGTTTTACACATTATAATTATGCATTTTATTTTTATTAACCACTACTGTAGCTCCACCCTAAGTCTGTTTTGTTTCAACAAGACATAAAATTAGTACATGATAAGGGGAATTTTTAAAAAAAACCTCAAGCATATTTTGGATTGTTTCAAATTGCCATGCCACCTTTTTCCAGGGTTGGAAACCTGTGCCAGATGTCCTCCTGATCAATATCCAAATGAAGAGCAGAATCAGTGTGTTCCCAAGAAACCTAACGTCCTAGGCTTTGGTGAAACTTTGGCCATTGTTTCAACTTTCTCCGTGCTTTTATTCTCTCTGATCACAGCTATGGTACTTGGCATTTTCATTAAGCACCGGAACACTGCCATCGTCAAAGCCAATAACAGAAGCCTCACTTACATTCTCCTCATCTCCCTCCTCTTGTGTTTCCTTTGCTCTTTGATGTTCATTGGAATGCCTAATAAGGCAACCTGCCTACTTCGACAAACAGCTTTTGGCATTGTCTTCTCTGTGGCCCTCTCCAGCATCTTGGCCAAGACTATTTCAGTGGTTTTGGCATTCATGGCTACAAAGCCAGGATCCAGGATCAGGAGATGGGTAGGCAAAAAATTGGCTTATTCCATTGTCCTTTCCTGCTCTGTGATTCAAGTAGGAATCTGTGTCTTCTGGCTGGCAACCTCTCCCCCATTCCCAGATGTGGACATGCACTCAATGAGTGAAGAAATTATATTCTTATGTAATGAAGGGTCAGTCCTCATGTTCTATTGTGTTTTGGGCTACATGGGCTTCCTGGCCACTGTCAGCTTGACTGTGGCCTTCTTAGCCAGGAAGTTGCCTGACAGCTTCAATGAAGCCAAGTTCATCACCTTCAGCATGCTGGTCTTCTGCAGTGTTTGGTTCTCCTTTATTCCCACATACTTGAGCACCAGAGGAAAATACATGGTGGCTGTGGAGATCTTCTCCATCTTGGCTTCCAGTGCTGGGCTGCTGGGTTGCATCTTTTCCCCTAAATGCTACATTATTGTGGTGAGACCTGAGCTGAATAACAGAGAGCAGCTGATACGGAGAAAGATGTAAATAACAGTATTGTTTGTCATTTCTGTAATTAGATTTTGTAGACTCTTTCGAATGGTAATTTTACTGTGGTTTTTCGAGAAAGGAGGTTACCTGAAATGATCAAAATGACAGCAGAGATTGTCTTATCATTTATGTTTTTGATATCCTGCATAGTTGCATATGCGCTCCATCTGGTACGCATGCTAAGACCGTACCTGCCCGCGGACTGTCTCGCCAGAGTGGTGCATGCTCTAGTTATCTCTCGCTTGGACTACTGCATTGCTCTCTACATGGGGCTACCTTTGAAGGTAACCCGGAAACTACAACTAACCCAGAATGTGGCAGCTAGCCTGGTGACTGGGAGCGGCCACCGAGATCACATAACACCGGTCCTGAAAGACCTACATTGGCTCCCAGTACGTTTCCGAGCACAATTCAATCTCTTCTGTCATTTATACTTTGCTCCGTATCAGCTTGTCTCTATTATTCCCAGTACGGGAATCCCAGTATGTTTCCAAGCACAATTCAAAGTGTTGGTGCTGACCTTTAAAGCCCTAAACGGCCTTGGTCCAGTATACCTGAAGGAGTGTCTCCTCCCCCATCATTCTGCCTGGACACTGAGGTCCAGCGCCGAGGGCCTTCTGGCGGTTCCCTTGCTATGAGAAGCCATGTTACAGGGAACCAGGCAGAGGGCCTTCTCGGTAGTGGCACCCACCCTGTGGAATGCCCTCCCACCAGAGGTCAAAGCGAATAACAATTACCAGACCTTTAGAAGGCATCTCAAGGCAGCCCTGTTTAGGGAAGCTTTTAATGTTTGATGGGTTTCTGTATTTTAATATTTTGTTGGAAGCCACCCGGAGTGGCTGGGGGAATGCGGCCAGATGGGCGGGGTATTATTATTATTATTATTATTATTATTATTATTATTATTATTATTAATAAATGAACTGGGATTAGGTGTATGAAATGATGACTATGGATGATATCCAAGAAATTTGAATGCCTACAAAACCCCTGACTTCTTTTCTCTGCATCCGAAGGGATGCTCCCTATCTTCCCAAGAGGCCCTGAACCTCTTCTGAGGAGATGATGGAGTGTAGAGAGAAGAGAAGGAACACAAGAACTTGAGAAGCTATCTTATCCTGAGTCCTTTTATCCAGCAGGGCTGAGCACCACATTTGACCTTGACCCCAAACCAAATTCTGCCTATGTTGGGTGAGCTGGGCATCTATTAAGTTCATATGTGACCACCATGAATTGGAGGAGGTTGGATCTGAGATACTTTGTCTTCACTGTATGCCTAACGGCCCTAGCAACCAAACTGAGCCATTTCAGTTAATTCAAAAATAAATGGGATCCAGGCAATAAAGATACTCACTGGCTCTGTGGGTTAAACCACAGAGTCTAGGGCTTGCTGATCAGAAGGTCAGTGGTTCGAATCCCTGCAATGGGGTGAGCTTCCATTGCTCGGTCCCAACTCCTGCCCACCTAGCAGTTTGAAAGCACATCAAAGTGCAAGTAGATAAGTAGGGACTGCTCCAGTGGGAAGGTAAAAGGTGTTTCTGTGCGCTGCTCTGGTTCGCCAGAAGCAGCTTTGTCATGCTGGCAACATGACCTGGAAGCTGTCTGCAGGCAAACGCCGGCTCCCTCGGCCTATAGAGCGAGATGAGCGCCGCAACCCCAGAGTCAGACACGACTGGACCTGATGATCAGGGGCCCCTTTACCTTTAAGCATGAAGAACAAGGTAAGAATCCAGTAGTAATGGCCAAAGATTGCTTGCCCACTACCACTCTCAAGATTCAGTTTCCATTTTGTGTCATCACACCTCAAGGAAGCCAATCAAGAACTGACTCTATGTTAATTACCAACCCAACCATTCCCCTACATATACTGATTGTTTTAAGAAATGAATGGAAAGTGACAATTTAATGGTGGCAGTAGTTCTATTAAATCATGGATAATGTTTTGTGTGATTCATGTTGAAGCCCCTACATTTATGTATGAATTCATTTACATTGTTCATAATATGTTGAAGCAGAACATTTAAAACTGCTCCAAACTGGAAATCACATGGGCACTCCATTAGAAATTCTACACACAAAAAGACACCTCTAATCAGTTTTAGAGTTCCAAGGATAAACTTGGAATTCTACACTTCTGGAATCTCATACCTCAATTGACATGGAGCTGTGAAGGGAGACATGAAGTGACTCACATTGCCATACATAGACACTGCTCCAGACTCAGAGGACTCTAATACTTGAAATACCCCTGACAGATAAAAATCACTCTAGAGCCTGAGCCTTATTCTATACCCCACTCTTATTTGCACCAGGGGTAGTCAATGTGTGGCCCTCCAGATGCTGCTGAATGACAGACCCCAGCAGCTTACAACAGACCATTATTATCAAGGATGATGGAAGCTGTAGCCCAAAAACATCTGGATGGCATAACAGTGCCTATCACTGCCTTACACTGATGCCCCCCCCCGACAGTCTTCTGAATTAATGCTTCCTACCAGAGTAAGAGAGAGATGTCTTAAACCAGTAGTTTTCAACCAGTGTGCCGTGGCATCCTGGGGTGCCTTGAATGGTGGTCAGGGGTGCCGCGGACAACACTGGCCACTGTCCCTCTTTGCTTCCCTCTCTCCTCTGATGCCTTATTGTAACTCAGCCTCTCATAGGCTTGTACAGCCTTGGCTAAAAGCTCCCCGGGTGAATGGTGCTTCGGGGCCTGGCCAGGGGGTGCTTCCAAGGTCCCTGTGGGGCAGTGTTAGGAGGTACCTCTCTTTGGGGTAAGAGGGCAGCTCAGAGACCAGGGTGGCAGCAGCAGCTGCCCAGAGGACTCCCAAGGAGAGGGGAGAGGAGCTGAGGGAACACTCCACAAAACAGGTGTTTGAAAGGGAGGCTGCCAGCTCTGCAGGCAAGGGGTGACATAAGTGGGCTCTTGAGCCCCACAGCGGTGCCACAGAAAGAATGTATTTAGCCAAGGGAGCCATGGACTCAAAAAGGCTGAAAATCTGTGTTTGTCAGGCTGTCATGACAAGCCCTTCCCTCTGTGCTTCAACGTTGTAATCAGAAACAGGCACAGCTTGACAGTAATCAGCTTTATTGCTCAGTGACCAAGGAGATATCACACTGCACTTCCATCAGCTAAACAAGTCAGTTGCAGAAGCTAAATTCCTGCCCCTTTCATCTTCTATTTATACCTCCATTCTTAATTGTTGCAGCCTTTTCTCGACTCTTTGTTCCTGCGCTAAGAATGGGGAAGGGGAAGGAGATGAATCAGTTTTGTATGGCAAAGCAGAAGACACACACCCTACTCCTTCTCTATCAGCACCTGCGGCTACCTCAAGCCTCTCCCTTTCACCTTCACTCTCCGCTGATGATTCTTCTATGTCCCTGAACCAGTCTGAACCTGGTTCAAAGTCTCCATCCACCTCAGGTCCCTCCTGTGCCACTGGCTGCCACTACTCTTCCTCGTCCAGTAGTCCATGACACTGTCTTAGGTGTCCTAAGCATGTCACTCTGCTTCAAACAGTAGATATGTGTTCTTTCAAAAGTATCGGGACTGTATTTTCCAGGGTCTCTATATCCTGATATGGTTTGGACCCTTTCCATCACTGTTTCCAAGATCCAGCAACTGGAATCAATGTTACATAGGTCAGAGAGTGTCAGGGCCAATAGCAGTAAGAAATTAGACAAATGGTGATGGCTCACCTCTAAACACATTTTGATAGAGGATTTGTTAGGGAAAAGATGGGTGCCTGCCTACAGGTGGAGTGTTTTTCTTTTCCATGGTTTGTTTGTAGTTCTGGATGTCCTGCATTAGCAAGCAGATAGGACCAGATGACCTTGGAGGTCTCTTCCTAACCTTTGATTCTGTGATGTGACAGATATGTTTACTTTGGCCGTTCTCCTACTGGTGATGCAACATAGAGTCCAAAAACATTGCACAAATGGTTATCTCCACTGTAATTATTAAAATTATGGTAATCAATTCACATGGAAAAGCTCCAGAAAGCAGAATGGAAAATGAGAAATAAATAATAAAATATGAAATGATTAAAAGCACCCTGGTGTTCCATAGACAGCTATGGTAAGGGAGGAGAGGTGAGGCCAGCTTTTTCTTCCGTGTTTCTCTGAAAATAAGACTCCGTCTTATATTTATTTTTCCTCAAAAAAACACACTATGGCTTATTTCCAGGGGATGTCTTATATTTTTCCTCCTCCTGCTGCCACGGCCGGTATTGCTGCTGTGCCTATCACTATGTCTTATTTTCGGGGTATGGCTTATATTCCTTGAAAGCTTAAAAATCCTGCTATGGCTTATTTTATGACTACGTCTTAAAATAGGAGAAACAGGGTTTTCATTGTATTGGTTAGATTTCCAATCATAGCATTCATAGCATTTTCTGGCGGTGCTGAAGTTAATGAGGAAGTGGATATCTGCCTCTTTACAGTAAGTACAGAATTGGCAGAATCAGCTGTCACGAAATACATCCTATTCAAGTCACGCTGGTGATAGTAACAATATTGTGGTGAAGCAAAGGAGAGTCCATGTGTAGAAGGATACTTGTGATGAGGACGTCACTGCTGCTGCTGCTTCTCCTGCTGCTTCCCAATATGGTGCCCAAAGTGCATACTGTGGTTTGCAGTGGAAATAATCCTGTCCATATTCCACATGAGTGGTTTGAACAAGGTGACCTTATCATTGGTGGGATAGTGTCCCATATCCTTTACATATTCCCCAGCATTTCCTTCCATGAACACCCATCTCAGGTCTTTATTAACAACCCATTGTAAGTAAATAGCTCTTAAGATCATTTCATTTATTCTTTCTACATTCATATCTGATTAAAATGCTCTTGGTTTTCTTTGAAGATTAAATCCAATAGTCAGATTTTATAAGACTATTTCATTTACGGTTCAGAGCAATACTTAGAAAGCGGGAAAACACCAAAACCTGCTCCAAGATACATGGTATCTCTCCATCCTCCAATGAAGCATAGATCACTCATTAGACCTCCCCAGTCACAGGGGCGGCGATGGGGTTCTCTGAGAAGTGGCCACGCATTGGGTGCAGAGCCATGCAAGTGCTGTCTCAAACCCTGTTAAGCAAGGCACTGGGCTTTGGGAAAGAGGTATGGGCTCTGACAAGGTGCTAGAGTTCTCCTTCCTCCTTCCCAAAGCCTAGATTAGCACTTTCCCAGCTTTGGGAACCAGGTGGGGATCTCTAGGACACTATCCAAACCTTGGGTTTCCTTCCATAAACCAGGCAAGGGGTCAATTGGGCAGCTTCTTTTCTTCAAGTGCCTTGACTACATCCGCTGGACACAATAATTTAGACTGTTGTACCAAAGATGGAATTCCAGAGGGTGCACTGCATAGCATTTGACTGTCTTTAATCAGGTAAAGGTAAAGGTAAAGGGACCCCTGACAATTAAGTCCAGTTGCGAATGACTCTGCGGTTGTGGCTCTCATCTTGCTTTACAGGCCAAGGGAGCCGGTGTTTGTCTGTTTCCACAGACAGTTTTTCCAGGTCATGTGGCCAACATGACTAAGCTGCTTCTGGTGAAGCCAGAGCAAAGCACGGAAACACCGTTCACATTCCCAACGGAGCGGTACCTATTTATCTACTTGCACTGCATGCTTTCGAACAGCTAGGTTAGCAGGAGCAGGTTACCAAACAATGGGAGTTCACCCCATCGCAGGGCCTCAAACCACTGACCATTCAATCAGGAAGTCCAAGTGGCACAGAGGTTTAAACCACAGCATCACTCCCACTTGCTTTCTAGCCATGATCCTCCTGCCCACAGTAATTTAGCATGGCAGACTTGCATTGGGAACATCTGGGTTCAATTCTCCATTTTCTTGGCCAACTACAACCTAGGAGCTTTCATGAGTATGCAAGGAGAGAGGGGAGAGCTGTGAAACCCAGCTAGAGATGCTTTAGTGGAGGGTGGTATAAAATTGAAGTCATGTATAAAGCACATTGAAAACAACCAGGGATAAGCTTTAAAGGTACTTACTAATAATTGAATCAGTGTCATTCTACAATCATCACTCCCAGATCGTCACTGGGCATTATTCATATTCAAAATGGCAGCCTCCAATTCCTTTATCTTCATTTCATACCAGTTTGTCTTGCTAGGGAGAACAAGTGACAAAGCACTGTAGTAATGATTTCAATAACTGTTTCTAGTAATAAAAAGCAACAAGGTTAAAAAACCTGAAGCTTAGTAAGTGAAGAACTCTTCTCAATCTATGTTTTCAGACAAATAAAAAACCTAACTTGGATCGAGAAGACATCTAAACATTAACTCTAAAAGCACAAAGCAATTTCAATATTTACAAGAAGATTTAACAGAGGTAGTTGAATCTCTCACATCTAGATGTTATGCACTGTTTTATTCCCCATAAAATAGTAACACACTATTTTTGTAGGGTGATGAGAAAGTTCTACCAACACATCCTCGCCTTGGTGTTTGCTGTTGATGAGATCAATGAGAATCCCAAGATCTTGCCCAATGCTACTCTTGGATTCCACATCTATGATAGCTATTTTGATTCAAGGATGACCTACCGAACTACTCTGGATCTCCTCTTTAAATCCCATCACTTTGTCCCCAACTACATATGTGGCATTCAGAGAAAAGTAGTAGGAGTCATTGGGGGACTTAGCTCTGACACCTCCTCATCCATGGCAGACGTCTTAGGTCTCTACAAGATTCCACAGGTACAATATACTGGAGGTTTCAAAAAATAGGTATTTCATGCTGTAGTTCACTCTACACTCCTACGAGGAAGCTGTTGATTCAAGTCGAAGAACGGACATGGTTGCAATATATTGTTATATTTAAAGGGGTTAGTATGTGCATAAACCAACTATTATGAGAGTGCATTTGGGGAGAGAGAGATAGTGGCGCCAATTTTGTGTTGTTCTGCTAAATTTCTGACTTCATTTTAGTTGCCTCAATTTTAAATGAGTATTTTACTTACATTTTATAGGATATGGTTTATTGTTGATCACAGAAGAATAAAATGTTTAATATTCAGGAAATCTACAGGAGAACTCCCATGAGAGTTCTTAGTACATAAACCATTGTGCTATAAAGGTTATAGAATAAAGGAACATGATCAATGGTTTGTCTCCCTCCATTTCCAGAATTGTGTTTTGTTGATTGATCTAGGGACTATGTTGAAACAAGCAGGGATAAACACTCTCCTGAACTTTGACACAATCCATGTGTACAAGTATGCGACTGTGATGACTTCACAATAAAAGGAATTAATATCTACATAAATAGATGAGCAAGATTGTTTGTTTTGTGTGTTTTTCTATATAAATGGGAGGGTGGCCCTTTCTCTAAGATTAGAAAGATGGAATATATAGGATTTATATAAGATATATGAGTGTTTTTTGAATTCTTCCTTCCAGTAGCAGCTTAGAGACCAATGAAAGCTTAGTTGGTCTCTAAGGAGCTACTGGAAGGCATTTTTGTATTTTCTTTCATCTACATCAGACCAACACGGCTACCTACTTGTGAATTCTTGTTTCCATGTGGAAAAGTTTGGCTTCTTTTTTTCAGATTTCATATGGTTCATTTGAACCGGTCATCAAATTTGCTTCCTTTTATCGCATGGTCCCCAATGAAGATCTTCAGTACAAGGGAATTATCCAGTTACTTCTGCATTTCAGATGGAAATGGGTTGGGCTCATCACTCCAGCTAATGAAGCTGGAGAACAATTCTTGCAGACCATTGAACCAATGCTTTTCATGAATGGAATCTGTTCAGCATTCACAGAAAAACTTGAATACCATCTGCATTTCACTGGTAACATACTTGATATGGTGGGTGACACAAGGCTTTTGGTCCCAGCTTTCATGTCAAGTAAAGCAAATGTGGTTGTTATATACGGAGAAAGTACATCTATTATATGGCTTACCTATACTCTTATTGCAAGGGATATGATTCAACTAATACTTCATCAATCTGTAAGGAAAGAACCTGAAGGAAAAGTATGGATTACAGCAGCCCAAATAGATTTCATATCAAATGTTGTAAGAAAACTTATGGACCTTGATATACAAATGCTCCAAGGTGCTATCTCCATTACGATTCACTCCAAGGAGATTCAAGATTTCTCAGAATTTCTGCAGGGTGTAAAGCCTTCTGGACAAGATGCAGATGGTTTTATCAATGATTTCTGGGAACAAGTCTTTGCTTGTTCACTTTCAAACGACACTGCAATGGCAGACACTATGGGTACATGTACTGGAGAGGAGTTGCTGGAGAGTCTCCCTGCACCGTTTTTTGAAATGAGCATGACCGGCCACAGCTACAGTATCTATAATGCTGTCTATGCTCTGGCACATGCCTTACATATTAGGTGCTCATCTGAAACCATCTGCAAAAGGATAAATGGTGGAGACAGACTCTTTCCTCAGAATGTAGAGCCTTGGCAGGTAGGGTTTCCTGTTACAAAGTTTTCAGTTTATAACCTGCTCAGTTTTGATCACTCCATTAAAATAAATGCCAACCCATATTGTATAAGTAAATAAGTACAATAATAAACCTGGATGTAAGGGGGAAGGCTTATAGAGAACAGCCCCCTCTCATGAGGATGAGTTCTTCTTCTCCGAGCAGTAACTCGAGCACAGGATCGATTACAAGAGGCAGGAGACGGAAAGAGAGTGTTGAGCCTCAAGCATCATCAGGGAGCCCTTACTCCAAGGGGAGGGGGAAAGGCAAAGGGAAAGAGGGGCCGACAGGAATTGAGGCCCCGGAGAAGAGGGAGGCGTTTCATAATTCCCAGGCTTTTGTGCTGGATGAAAAACAGGAAATCCTCATTGCAGGATTCTGACTCGGAATGAGGCAGACATGGAATTTGGACACCTTACACTGTAAATAATATGCACCAATAAAAGCATCTGAAAGACAAGCAGATGTGGAGGGTCGTTACTCAAGAGTAGCCACAACAACCCTGACACTTAATATATCAAATTAAACATTAACTAATTTTTTGTGATCCCTTCCAACACCACAGTTATATGATCCTATGATTCTGGAGAATATTTGCTTGAATTTGCCCTGCCTGACCTCCTTCAATGTAAAGATTCTTTTTCAGTGGCAGGCTGCCTTTCTTATAGCAGAACATGAATTCTAGGGACATTTTGTAAGTATCTTCAACAAAGCCCCTCTCAATTCTTATATCCTGTGTAGAGCACAGTGGTGTGACATGTTCATAGCTGCCAAGTTATCCCTTTTTTAAAGGGATTTTCCATTATGCTGAATAGGCTTCCTCGCGAGAAAAGGGAAAACTTGGCAGCTATGCATGTTGTAGCCAGGAGCTGATGCTCTCCACTTGTGTTGGATATGTGATGGCTTGTGGAAGAGTCCAGTACATCTAGAGTTGTGGCAAAGGTGGTAGCCAGTCTGCCCTTGTTTGCTGTGAGAGCCCCTTCACATATCCACCTAGAACATATTCCCTTTAGAGGTGAGGACTTTCATATAAGGGAACAATTGCACACTGCTCTACTGTGTATCCTAAATAGTCCCTATTACCCAGTAACATATACTCACACAAGACAACTCAAAAAGAGGTTTGTTGGTTATCAGAAGATAGCATACATTGACTAAATGCACAGTAACTAATACAGAGCAACATATAGCTACACACATACAGAAATCATGGATGCCCCGAACTAATAAATTCAAGCTCCTAACATGAGGACTATAGCTAAATGTTTCCATGTTGCATTAATATAATATCTTGAGAACATAAGCTCCTGGCCCTTTTCTTGCCCATCATCTCAAATCCCTTCTATAGCTTGAATCTTATTGAAGACTGCTCTGAAACCACTTCCGGTCTGCCGCGCTGGACAAAGAAGACGCAGGGACTGTGAGCTCCGCAGTCCCTGGCATCGCGGAGGGGGGGGGAATTCCACGGGGCGCGCGGATTCCCCACAAGAACTTTGGGTCGAGCGTCCCGAAGGCTCAGAGACCGGCAGGCTCCCTTTTTTGGGGGGGGCGACTCCTCTGCTGCCCGGAGACACAGTAGAGTCTCCGAGAGCCAGCGGAGTTGGAGTCGCGGGAGCCATTTTGGTCGACATCGGTTCCTCCGAGAAGCGAAGCCCCGAGTCTTCTACCGGGCAGCGGCAGATTCTCCCAAGAATTTAAAAAGACCTCTTCAAAGTAAGTGAAATCTTCGTTGGGACTTTTTGGACTTTAAAATTACCAATTTGGAAAAATCGGAAGAGATTTAAAAACGGGAGTCGATCTCTTCCTAATGGCTGATTAAGAGGCATATTAAACATTCCAAAGCCAAAAAAGATACTTTGTTATTAGCACCCGAAAGAAATAAAGACTTTGTATCACTTTACAAATCCCGGTGCCGGCACCTCCTGAGGAACAGCAAGTGCGTCGGGGGGGGGGGGAATTTTTTGACAGCTGTCAAAGCTGTCAAAACCGCTAAAAGACAAGAATTTTTTTTAAAAAAATTGTTGAGAGTTTAATTGGCTGTAAGATTTGATTAAAAGAGAAGCATTTGGACTTAAGAGAGGATTTATCTGTGGAAAAGTCAAAGGCAATGGAAGGAATAGCCAAGATGGAGGAAACTGTGAGTGAGTGGAAATTTCCAGTATGCTCTGCCTCCTAATCTCCTGCCTGTTTGTGGTTAGAAGGAATGAAAACAATGTATTCAACAAGCTTCCAAGAGACTGTTCTAAACTATTTAGAGATTTTGAAGGACATCCACAGGACACTGCAATACTCCAGCATAACATGTGCAGAGACTTTGGTTCGAGATCAGGACTTTGAGGACAATGTGGAAAGTCTACCTGAGACTAAAGAACAAGAAGTGGATTTTGCAAAAACTGAGATGGAATATAAAAATGTGATCTGGAGGAAGAACAACAAGGACTTAAAAAGGAAAAAGACAGCTGTCAAGAACAACAATATGACTTAAAGACTCAAGAAAAGAAGGCTCCTGGAGGGGCTAAAAATTGGGTGTGGGTAACAGAGGGAAAGGAAAGGCAGAAGGGGGGGGGGAGACAGAGGCCTGGATTGGAAAGTGGGAAAGAATGGGAGCTGGGTGAAAAATTCTAGTTAAAAAGTATTTTGGTGATTGATTAACGGTTTCTGAAATCTTGGCTTGTTAAAGGACTGCTGATCTAGGGGGGGGGGGGCGAGGTCACCGGGAGGAGAAAGGAGAGTTAGTAGATATAAAAATTTAGTTTTCTGGAGGGAGGTAGAAGAATGGCCTGGGAAACAATCTTTAGATTTGAATTAGTATTTTTGTGTTCAGATAAGTGTCTGGATGGAGGGCCGCCTTTCCTCCTTTCTCTGCCCAGAAACACCTGGTGGCAGTAGGTGCTCTGGGGGGGGGGAGGAGGGGGGGAGGGAAGCCCAGACACAAAAATGGAACCTTTGAAGTGCTGCACCTAGCAGGTTCCTCTTGTGGCAGGAGGGGACTTGTGGGGGGGGCAGCATGAAGAAGGAGGAGGAATAAGTCAATATTATAAGAATAAGAGTTGAAACTGGAGTAGAAAATTCGCCATATTAAATTACAGAAGTTAGGAAAACCAGGAAGAAGAGATCTGAGGAAGTCATAATGATAATGTGAAGATTTGGGAATTTTTATGTATTTTTTTTCTTTTTTCTTTTTTCTTTCTTTCCCTCTCTTTTTTTGTGGGTTTTGGGGTCGGGGGGCTAGGGATTTTATTCTCTATTTTTTTTCTTTCCCTTTTTTTTTTACACATATGATCAGGGTTGGGAATGTTGGTTGGGCGGACACCCGGCTCAGTCTTCCCCTGTTACTCTGGGGAACACCGGTGGCAGGGGCGGGCCTTGGGGAGGGGAGGAGGGGGAGGGGAGAAACCCAGCCACTTAAAATGAATCACCTTTGACTATTTGCTCAGCATGGGTCTTTCTTGTGGCAGGAGGGGACTCATGGGGGGGATGGAAGAAGGTGTGAAATGATTGTTTATTTCCCTGTATTTCCTCTGTTTATTATAAAATTAATAAAAATTATATTAAAAAAATGAAACCAGCAGGTCTACAGCCTTTATGTGAATGTCTCATGACTATTGAGTTTACACTGATTCACAATTTCCCTGCTGAAATTTGGGCCCCCTCCACTGGGAACTGAAGTGGTGAACTCCTGGAGGAAAAGAACTTATATTCTTCCCGGAAATCTCATAGCTGCCAAGTTTTCCCTTTTCTCGCGAGGAAGCCTATTCAGCATAAGGGGAAATCCCTTTTAAAAAGGGATAACTTGGCAGCTATGAAATCTATTAAATTATCTTAGACTATTACGACACTTCATAGACCTTTTGATTCTCTTTCCACCTAGCTGCACTCATTCCTGCAGAGGATCTCATTCAACAACAGTGCTGGGGATGAAATTACATTCAATGAACATGGAGAATTAGCAGGTGGATTTGATATTACAAACCTGGTCACTTTCCCAAATAATTCCTATGTCAGGGTCAAAGTAGGAAATCTGGATCCTCAGGCCCCTCCTGGAAAAGAGCTCGCCATAAATGGGGACAGAATCCAATGGCACAAAGTCTTCACTCAGGTAAGGAAAAGCGAGTTCTCCGATCAGGGAGAGCTCAAGTTGCGGAAGGGTTAAAAGACATCTCCTGGTTTGGGGGTGGTGTTGGATAAGAGGAAGTGTGTGTGATAGGACCCTTCTGGGTTGCTGGAGTAAAAAGCATGTAGCAATGTTTGATTGACAGGAATGGCACCTTAAAACCTCTGCGTCCAGCAGTTAGTTTCACTTTTGCAAAGTGCTTCGGATCTCCCTCCCGCCCACCACCTTTTTCTAATGGTTTAGCCTGACATTGCTTTGCCTCTCATGGGGTCGCTTGCTTTGCAAGGGCCCAGTAGGAATTTTGCCATTTGGCTGATTGGCTGAGAGTGGTAGTGGGCAAGCCATTGGTTTTTTCCTACTGCTTAGCAAATTGTCACAACTTGTTAGGTTGGCGGTTAGGGATTGGTTAATAATTCTGGTTGGTGGGGGGGTATGGCATGGAGGTGCCTACCCCTCATTAAAATGCTGCTCCACATAGAAGTATTCCGGTAAAGGAATCCTGGGGCTCTGGGGCTCTAGTCCATACACCCAGCAACGGGCGGAGCTGGAGCCATTACAGAGCACGAGCCTTGAGGAGCATTTCTGGCCAAGGGAAGAGTGCCTGGACACAGCTACCTCCTCTCCCATGGGGTGTTTACTTGACTTCCCTAGATGGCTAGGGAAGTCGTAGCTGATCTGTCCCAGGTGAGGGACAGATGGATTAACCAATGCCTAAGCCAATACTCACATTTAATTGTATTTAAATAAAGTTATTGCCAAATGCCAAAAGCTGATACGGAGCTGTAAAAACTAGGTCAGGATATGCACCCTGGTTTTTAAAGTGGTACACATCCTGTGAAACAATAAGGAACCCTAACATTTAAAGAAACTATTCAACGGGCATGTCTAGTTTTGCCACTTGAGATGAAAAGGGAATTGCTGCCCACTACTAATAACACTGCTTCTAATAATTCTTATAGTAAATATAAAATGAACCATTCCTTCAAAAAGAGCAAGTTGCCAAAAAAAGACATGTCAAACTAAGAAGAACCAATGGCTATGAGAGTGTCATCCAACATGCTTGTTTCTTCAAGGCAGCTCTCTACTTAGTGGCATTAGATAGAATGCTAGGCTAACTGTATCATTGTGCATAGACACTGGAATCTTCTAGAGTTTTTCTCTTGCCACTTGAGACTCTAGTGTTGATTTGGAATGATAGAAGCCAGGGGCGTATGCAATAGTTTTTCAAGTTGGGCCCTGCTATGGGCCCAGACCCGGGAGGAGCAACTGCAAAATCATGCCTTCCTTGGAGTGGCTTGGAGCCCGGATGCTCATCGATGTACTCCATGGGCTGCAGGGCAAGGCATGCAGGCTCCTCTCAGTGACTTGGTGGAGGAATCCAGGTGCTTGTCATAGTCCTCTGCTGCCAGCCATGGCAGAGCTCAATGGATGGAGAAGCAAGACAACCAGCCAAACCTCAGGGGGGTACTTGCCTGGAGGCAGAGTCCATATACACGCTCCACTCCAGTCCAGTCGTAAGGTAAGGAGTATCTCAGTTCATGTAGTCAGACAATCTGGGGGTCGAGAAAGCCAAGGGTCAAAGGTCACGAGAAACAAGAAGCAGCAAGGTCTGGTCAGGAATGACAAAAGTTGTTTCCTGCAACTGACTGAGGACGGGAAGCCTGCTTAAGAAAGATGGAGCCAGCAGGTTCTCATCAGGAGCAAGAAGGCTGATCAGCAGCAGGTGGAGTCCCTTCACCTTCTCCTCCTTCAGGCTGATCCTCACAGGGGAAGCTGACTCCTGACCCAAGACACCACTGGCATTGGCCATCAGAGGAGCTGTGCAGTTCCACATCCCTAGTTAGCTGGTGGCACAGTTGTAAGAGTCAGTAGAGTGCCAAGCTTAGCTCGGAGGGAAGAAAAGAGAGGCTGGTGGATGCAGTTGCAAGAGAGAGAGAAGGTGGTAAGGTGGTATGTAAAGCGAGGGAGGAAGACTGGCAGGCAGACAGACCAAGGAAGGCAGGAGAAGAAGCAGAGCAGACCCAACCATGATGGCCGAGGGGGACCAAAACAGGTGATGAAAAGCAAAGTTTTAGAAGTTCTGTTCCATGGTGTCTTTGGAAGCATTGGTATCTCCTTGCCGATGATGCAATGGATGGTTGGGATGCCAAAATAGCACCTTGCCAAGGGCACAGGGGAGCCCAGGTACACCTCTAAATAGAAGGCATCAATATCCTCACAAGCAGATCTCAGTTTTATTAGAACTAAAAGTGGCAATATGATTGCTCCTTCTTTGAGGATATATATTGTAAAGAAAAAGAGCACTAGGTAAAGTTCAACAGCAGTTGACTTGTAAAGGAGAAATCTTCAGTACTTCTTCCCAGAAAGAAATGATAGTTTTACAACTTCAAAATATATGTATAAGATCTGCCTTAATTCTGTTATATATCCAGCACTGCCAGTTTTGGCCTAAATAAATAAATAAATTCTGTATAAATTCTGTTCCAGTGAGCCAGTCACCATCTGCAATGATCATGGAACTGAAGAAAGTAAAAACTCTCACTGCCTCCATTTCTTCCCCTTCTATTTGCTAGGAGGTGACGGGACCAGTGGCCATGATCTTGGTTTCATTAATGTTCAGCTTCAGACCATATTTTACGCTCTCCTCTTTCACCCTCATTAAAAGGTTCTTAAATTCCTCCTCACTTTCTGCCATCAAGGTTGTGTCATCAGCATATCTGAGGTTGTTGATATTTCTTCCGGCAATGTTAATTCCAGTTTGGGATTCATCCAGTCCAGCCTTTCACATGATGAATTCTGCATATAAGTTAAATAAGCAGGGAGACAATATACAGTCTTGTCGTACTCCTTTCCCAATTTTGAACCAATCAGTTATTCAGTTATATGTATTAGATATGGCTTAATTCTGTTATATCTCCAACAGTGCCAGTGTTGGCCTTAATAAATAAATAAATTCTGTATAATGTAAAGCACCATTGGAATATTGATTTAAGATTGTTCTCTTTCAGGTTCACCCTAATAAAAATTTTTGGAATGTTTTAATGCCCACATCCATTTCGCTTTCAGGATTGTTAACCCAATATTTGCTAAATAACCTTCCCATTTCCTTATGTATGAAGGATGAAGATTTTTTGTGTGTGCATATATTGAGTGTAGGGATCCTGCATTTAACATTTTTGGCCCTCTTATTTACTGATAGATCACCTGATGTTAGATGATTCCCTGAAACATTTTCTTAATCTTAACCTCTTCATGTCTCTTTGGACAGGTGCCACCCCTTTCTTTATGTAATGCCAACTGCCTTCCTGGTTATGAGAAGAGAAAGAAGGAGGGCAAGAAGTTTTGTTGTTATGATTGTGATCCATGTCCTCGTGGGATGTTCTCAAATAAGAAGGGTGAGAGATGCCATATTAACATATAAAAGACATTTTAGTAAATTCTGAGCAAATCAGCAGTGGGATTTGCTCCGACTGGTCTCAATTTATATAATAATTTTATAATAATAATAATTCATTATTTATACCCCGCCCATCTGGCCGGGTTCCCCCAGACACTCTGGGCGGCTTCCAACAAAATATTAAAATACAGAAATCCATCAAACATTAAAAGCTTCCCTAAACAGTGCTGCCTTGAGATGCCTTCTAAAGGTCTGGTAGTTGTCATTCTCTTTGACCTCTGGTGGGAGGGTGTTCCACAGGGTGGGTGCCACTACTGAGAAGGCCCTCTGCCTGGTTCCCTGTAACTTGGCTTCTCGTAGCGAGGGAACCGCCAGAAGGCCCTCAGCGCAGGACCTCAGTGTCCGGGCAGAACAATTGTGTATTAACAATAGTAGAATAATTTCCCTCCAGTCTCAGTAAAAGCTGACCCTATAAATAAATTAACTTAACATTCAAGAGTGAATACCATGAGGAAGCGAGTTTAATCTATAATTAACCATCACTGTATCTACGTACATTGATATTCTAAACATTACTGCATATAATATTCTCTAATGTTTAATGCAGTTTCCCATTGCCAGTGGATCACTGCTGTGCTGCCACATTTGAATAATACCTTTTAATGTTATAAACCATGAGTGTAGCTCCTCCCGGTCTGTTTTGATGCAACACGACATAAAATTTGTACATGCATTCTGTCTTGGAAGACACTAAAGGTTTGGAGAAGGGAGGGTGGTCTTTTCTCTAATAACAAAGCACTTTGGGGTCTTCTTCTTTATCAATACATTTTATTGGTTTTACACATTTTAATAATGCATTTTATTTTTATTAACCACTACTCTAGCTCCACCCTAAGTCTGCTTTGATTCAACAAGACATAAAATTGGAGCATGGTAAGAGGAATTTTAAAAACCCCTCAAGCATATTCTGGATTGTTTCAAATTGCCATACCACCTTTTTCAGGGTTGGAAACCTGTGCAAGATGTCCTCCTGATCAATATCCAAATGAAGAGCAGAATGAGTGCATTCCCAAGAAACCTAACGTCCTAGGCTTTGGTGAAACTTTGGCCATTCTTTCAACTTTCTTTGTGCTTTTATTCTCTCTGATCACAGCTGTGGTACTTGGCATTTTCATTAAGCACCGGAACACTGCCATCGTCAAAGCCAATAACAGAAGCCTCACTTACATTCTCCTCATCTCCCTCCTCTTGTGTTTCCTTTGCTCTTTGATGTTCATTGGAATGCCTAATAAGGTGACCTGCCCACTCCGACAAACTGCTTTTGGCGTGGTCTTCTCAGTGGCCCTCTCCAGCATCTTGGCCAAGACAATTTCAGTAGTTTTGGCATTCATGGCTACCAAGCCAGGATCCAGGATCAGGAAATGGGTAGGAAAAAAACTGGCTTATTCCATTGTCCTTTCCTGCTCTGTGATTCAAATGGGAATCTGTGCCCTCTGGCTGGCAACCTCTGTCCCATTCCCAGATGTGGACATGCACTCAATGAGTGAAGAAATTATATTACTATGTAATGAAGGGTCAACCCTAATGTTCTATTTTGTTTTGGGCTACATGGGCTTCCTGGCCACTGTCAGCTTCACTGTGGCCTTCTTAGCCAGGAAGTTGCCTGACAGCTTCAACGAAGCCAAGTTCATCACCTTCAGCATGCTGGTCTTCTGCAGTGTTTGGTTCTCCTTTATTCCCACATACTTGAGCACCAGAGGGAAATACATGGTGGCTGTGGAGATCTTCTCCATCTTGGCTTCCAGTGCTGGGCTGCTGGGTTGCATATTTTCCCCTAAATGCTACATTATTGTGGTGAGGCCTGAGCTGAATAACAGAGAGCAGCTGATATGGAGAAAGATGTAAATAACAGTAGAGTTTGTAATTTCTTTATTTAGATTCTGTAGACTTGTTAGCAGGGTAATTTCACTGTGGTTTTTCAAGAAAGGTAGTTACCTGAAATGATCAAAATAACAGAAGAGATTGTCTTATCATTTATGTTCTTGATATCCAGCAGAGTTGCATATAAAAACATATCTTGAAGGTTTAAGATTAAGATTAAAAATTTAGGCGCCTAACTAAAATCAATATCTGATGTCATTTTTAAAAAAAATTCTTATAACTATCAATAATCAGGTAACATTCCATTCCGTCTCTTGTACGAGAGGACGGCTGTTAGGAATTTAGCAACCTGTAGAGTAATATAAGGGTCCACATCTTGAAGAACCCAGGCTAGCTGAAGGTCAACTGGATTGTCAGCCATAGGCTGGATTATGGAGTTTAATATACTAGCACGAGCCGAACTGTACATAGGGCAGATAAACATAACATGGTGTAAAGATTCAGTTGATTTCATTTCGCAAGCACACATTGAAGAGACTTGGCCCTTAGTAAATCTATGTCTCAGCACGTTAGTTGGAAAAACATTGAACCTAGCTTTAAGGAAGGCATATGGATGAGACGCGGCCGTAAGCGTTGTTAAGTAGGATGGAGTATGGTAAATAGGGCTTATGCCGCTATTTAACGGTGAGCAGACTCCCCCGCCAGCTAGACAATTTTGATATAGCTCCACATCATCCAACCTTTGGTTTATATACCTTTTTGCTGCATTTAAATCCAGTTTGAGCAATTCAGAGGGAGAGATCTCATAGGACAGCAATTTGGCATGGATTTTTCCGGTCCACAAATTTGTGAAGTCATCCCGCCACATGCATTGAATAAGATAGTGGTTCGGGAGTTTATGCCATAGGGATATCCAGTAAATCAAAACTCGCCTCCATAAGACTAACTCAACTGAAGGGATCTTCATTTCTAAACGAATAGCAGCATTACTTACGCATGTTGGTAATTTTAAGAGTCGACGTATGAATTGGCTTTGAAGCGACTCTAAAGGTGAGAGATTTGCAAAAGCAGCCCATAAAGGGGCAGCATAGGCCATTGTAGCCAACACTTTAATGCTATACACTTTCAAGGCCGCAGGGATGAATAGGGCCCCCTCAGAAAAGAAGAAACGAAGGAGGGAGTGCGATAGGGCTTTTGTCTTGTTTTGAAGGTATTCAACATGCGCTTTCCACCCTAAATTATACTGGAAATAAATTCCTAAATATTTAAATTTATGTACTTGTTCGATTTTCGTACCCTCCAGTTTCCATGAATAAAGTTTACGACTCCTTGAAAATATCAGTACTTTGGACTTGGTGTGGTTGATAGACAGATGATTAAGAGAGCAATAAGTTGCAGAAATCTTTAGTGCCCTCCTTAAACCCACTCTGGAGTAAGAGAGTAGCACCGCATCATCTGCATAGAGAAGTAATGGGCAACGATAATCAGCTATTCGAGGGGCATGGATAAATTTTTGTGAGTCGGCTAATGGGTTCCTCATATCACTGATAAATAAGTTAAAAAGAAGTGGCGCTAAGATACAGCCCTGGCGTACTCCCTTATTTACTGGCACTGGGTTTGTTAGGTCGCCAGCAGGGGTTAATCTCACCCTGGCCACAGACCCGGCATGAAGTTGGGAGATAAGCCACAGAAGTCTTCTATCTATACCCCAACGGGCAAGTTTATCCCATAGTAATTTCCTCGGGATACTATCAAACGCAGCTTTCAAATCTATGAAAGCTGCGCAAAGTTGGCCCCGTCGAGGTGTCGAGTATTTCCGGGCTAAGTGATAAAGAATAATTGCCTGATCTGTTGTGGATCAGTTTAATCTAAATCCAGCTTGCTCGTGCTTAATCAGGTCAGCCTCAACCGACCACTTCATCAACCTTGCGAGCAAAAAACGGGCATATATTTTCCCAATGGATGATAGCAGACTAATATTCCGGTAGTTCCCTGGGTCACCGGGGGGACCTTTTTTATAGATAGGTATTATAATGGCCTCCTTCCATGTTTCTGGTATTGAGCCCGTGGCATTTATGGCGTCGAAGGTTTTAGCTAAAATCCCTGCCCACCATGCAGAGTGTAGCTTTATAGCCTCAACAGGGACCAAATCCGGCCCGGGAGCTTTACCAGTTTTCAGCTCAGCTATCAATTCTAAGATTTCAGCAGGGTCGGTGTAGGGCCAGACAGGAAGGGATTAGAGGAAGGTCTCCAGTGAGTGGTCGGAGCTTCTGCCACTGAGAAATATTTTCTCAGGGACTGCTCCCACGTAGGGGCCGGGATCACCGTTAAGGGATAATTCCTCGTTCTTCCCTTTATTAAAGACCAAAATTTCCAGGAGTTATGAGATTTTGAGGCAGTAATTATAGTCTGCCAACGATTTAATTGCCATTCCCTTTTGGCCGATTTCTGGGCCTGTTTGTATGCTTTTTTAGCCAGGGGATAAGATTGAGGTAAGGCAGGAGCACTGGAGAGTTTATAGTCATTATATATCGTGTGTAGATGGAGTCTGGCTTGTTTGCAAGAGGAGTTGAACCAAGGGGCGCCAAATTTAAAATAATGGTTTTTAACTCCATAGGCTGGAGAAGTAAAAAAGCGAGTTAAAACTACTATCAGACAAGAAAAAAACCTCATACACTTAATTGGATCATGCGGGACTATTCCTACGTCCGGCTGGTCGCCAGGAAACTTTTCTCGGATAAAATCCCTATATCTATGGGCAAGGGCAGGGGACCATTTAATCCCCTTTTATTTTAGTAGTCAACCCCTCAATCACCGGGATTGGGTGGGAACGGTCGAGCAACTGCCAGTCAACACATAACTTGGTTGACAGGGGAAGATGGTCACTAAATTGAGCATTGTCAATTTTAAAAGAGGTGACATTCAAAAATAGATCCTGGGAGACCAATACATAGTCAAGGACACTGTTTGATTTTAACCCTAGATGGGTAAATTCTCCTGGAATATCTGGAGGACATCTACCATTTAATATAATTAAATTTAGGCGTAAAGTCATCTGATAAAGCATCACTCCTGCCTTATTGACTTTTACATCCTTTGATATTCTAGTGGGGATATATACTGGATCGTATGTTTGAGTGCCGGGGTTGACCCACCATTTAGACTTCATAAGAGCCTTCTGATTTGAAGCTATCCGAGCGTTAAAATCGCCTCCAATAAGGGAAGGGACATTTTGGAAACTTAAGATAGCAGGAAAGTAAAAAATCCTCTAGGGATTCCCATCTAGAAGTCAGATCAGCTGCTAACCCTCCCGGGGGGAAATAGACATTTGTAACCAATAAGGAGAAGTTTTCACCAGAGATCAGTCCGGTAATAGCATAGGGCGGTAATGCATGCACTAGTGAAAGTTTAGCCCGAAGTTTAAGAGAGATACCGATTGTAAGGCCATCTTTAGTGGATCAGGATTAGCAGATTTTAAGACCTCTTTGGTTATTGCCTCCAACAATAGCGGTTTAGGCATAGGGTCTATGAAGGCTCTCGTTGGTGTTATCCCACAGCGAGACAAAAATGCTTTCCTTCGTAATATGATAGAGGGAATTCTTGTAGATTGAAACGCAAGCAGGACTCTCTGGGATTTGTGGTGATGGGCAAGGGGGAGGACTGCACAAAGGTCAATTTGCGCTGCCTCAATATTTAAAATCACCTTCAGGAGTTCCTTAGCACCGCCCAGAGTTCTCCATCTTGGGTCCCCATTTTGTATAGATAGGCTCACTTGCCTTGGTTTTAGAATCAAGGATTGATGACCTAATTGAAGGTTAAGGTTGTATTTGGATTTGTCAGTACATTTGATATTTAAGGACAAACTCCTCGTCGCCTTTCTCTCTTCAAGGGACTTAACACCGGCTGACAATAGTGTAGTAGTAACTAGCTTTTGTTGAAGACTGTGCAGCTGGGAGGAAAGATCATCTATTCTTTTGAATATACAGTGCAAGGTTTTAATTATTAAATGTAACTGTTCAAATGTCATATGATTGGCTGCGTCAACGACCAATTCCTCCTTCTGAAGAGAGACTACACTTTTGCTGTTGGCCACATCGCTTGTTATTTGTGGCATAAATTGCTCTTCGTCTTTAAGTACTGGCATGTGATCAATCAGGGGGTTGAAGCGGTTCTACCGTGTAGGAACATTCCAGTAGATTACTCCCTTCTTTAAAGTGACATGATTCAACCCTTGTTTGCTTTGATCTTGGAAAGGGAAAGGGAACTGTCTCCTCGGAATCACTAAAACGTTTCCCATATCCCATAATTCGGATTATCCAGAAGAGGGGGGATAATATTTTAACACGAACTCAGGTAATAAATATTTCCTTCGAGGCCACCGGCACTTGCAGTGAGGATATGTTTCACTGCCTGTTCATATGAAAGTCGGCGTCTTCACCTTCACCCCCACAGCCCGGGAATTTAGTTCTTCGGGGGGACTAAGCGTACCTTATCCAAGCCAGAACCAAGTCTCCACAGCAATGTATTAATCCAAGTTTTTAGCCAGTAGAGAAAACAGCAAGTCATTCACAGCAACAGGCTTCATCAGGCATCCGTTGTTGCAGTAGGACAGATTGAGCAGTAAAACAATAAAACAATAAACTAAAACAATAAACTAAAACCAAAGAGAAGCGATGAGGTAGTAAAACAGCCAGTAAAACGTTAAAACTGAGTTTAAAATCACGAAGTGGCTAAAAACTACTTAAAAGCTTAATTGAAAGCAGGAGAGTCAGACCAGGCTGCTGTCTCCATCGCCATCTTGAAACATCCATCCATCTTGGCTTCCAGTATTGGCGCGCTGGCTTGCCTCTTTTCCCCTAAATGCTACATTATTGTGATGAGGCCTGAACTGAATACTAGAGAACAGCTGATACGGAGCAAAATATAAATCACAGAAGAGATTGTAGTATATGTTGGGAGTTAGGCTCTATCACCTTTCTGGCCAGTGTTAGATGTGGGGGTCAAAATAACAGAAGAGATTGTCTTATCATTTATGTTCTTGATATTACATATGAGCTGGAAATGAATTCGGAATATATGAATGAAACGATGGATGAAATCCAACATATCCAACAATCTGAATGCCTACAGATTCCTTAATCTACTTTTCTGGCATCCACTTTCAACTCCTGAGCAGTTGTTGGGGTCTCAGGAAACTGCAGATAGAGGAAAGGGGAAAGGGCACCTTGTAAGCTCCCTTATATGAGGGCCATGCACTAGACTCAACAAGCCTCTGTCCAAATCATGGAAGAATTTGGACAGTTTGGGTTGTATGATGTGTGGCTGTTGGGAAGGAATCCAGTGGTACCTCGATTTAGGAAGGCGATCCATTCCGCGGCGCTCTTCATAAGTCAAATCCTTCGTAAATCGAATCGTCCAATTTTGAGCTTTGTGCATGCACAGACCGCGCACGCCATTTCTGTGCATGTGCAGAACACACGGCGAAAATACTTCCGGGTTAGCGGATTTCGTAAGTCAAAACCTTTGTAAGTCAAGGCATTCGTAAGTTGAGGTACCACTGTATCAGGCAAGATGTGGGGACAGGCACTAGCCTGGGGAAACTGTGTGTAGTCTGAGACCTATCTGCTCATCAGGTATGTCTTCCCCTGAGACTGTAAAAGCCTTGTGCCAATCTAAGATTCTAGTGAGCTACAACACTCCCTTTCTCTGCTCATCTCATCATTTTTTAATTTTTGCATAATGATTATTTCTTTGAAACTCTTCCTACCATTGGATAAAAATACAAAAGAGGGTCAGCTTTAATTTGAACTAATGGGAACCTGAACAGAACTCTACTATTTGCTAAAAGGTTGAGAAATAAGGGATGTATAAGTAGCACTGTGAGGTTGAGTCAGTTTCATTTAAAGAACAAATCTAGTCACTGTTAAATGGGAAGGGTTTTGCTATATTTCTTTGCTCTAATTATTCAACTGCTTTAAAGTAAAATTCTTTTTAAAATATCTCTTCACAGTCAATGTTTCTATAACTGCATTACAAAAAATAAAAAAATAAATCTGAAAACTCTGAAGATAAACTAGGACTTCTACACTTCTTTAATCTTATACCTGCAATGAGATGGGGCTGGGAAGGGAGGCAGGAACTGACTCGCCTTCATACCAGGGATCAGCAAACATTTTCAGCAGGGGGCCGGTCCACTGTCCCTCAGACCTTCTGGGGAGTCGGACTATATTTTGAAACAAAATATCAACAAATTCCTATACCTCACAAATAACCCAGAGATGCATTTTAAATAAAAGGACACATTCTACTCATGTAAAAACACCAGGCAGGCCCCACTAATAACCCAGAGATGCATTTTAAATAAAAGGACACATTCCACTCATGTAAAAACATGCTGATTCCCAGACCGTCCGCGGGCCGGATTTAGAAGGTGATTGGGCCGCATCCGGCCCCCGGGCCTTAGTTTGGGAACCCTGAAATGGACACTGCATCAGACTCAGAGGGCTCAAAAACTTGACAATGCCCCAACAGTTCAGCATCACACCGGGTATGAGGCATTTTTTCGACTGCCCAAACCTTCCTTACACCAAGGGTACCCAATCTGTTGCCCTCCAGATGTTGCTGGACTACAGCTCACATCATCTTACAATTGGCGATTACTACTATGGATGATGGAAGCTGTAATCCAGAAACATCTGGAGGGACAAATTCTGCCTATCACTGCCTGACAGTGATAGACCACCTAGTCTTCGGAATTACTACGTCTTACTAGAGTAAAAGACAATGGCACACTTGTTCCTAAGTATGCAACTGTGACGTGGTGTAAACCAGAGCTTATAGGGTTAACTGATCTGCAGAAGTGCGTCCTGTGAAACTGGGGAGTCTCTATGTTCACTGTCTGTTTGTGAACTGTGTTGGTTTAGTTTTTACTACAAACGGAGAAGCACAATTCCGTGTCTTTCACCGGGATGAGTTATTGCTGCTTTGTTAATAAACACTTCTTAGACTAGAAGAAATACGTTTCCATGCCTTATTCCTCCTGCTGACCACAAGTCTGCTGTGCAGGAATTATGCGAAGATACTCTGCTCTACCGAGAGCCCAGAAGAAGGGGGCCAGCGGAGCAAGCAGAGGGAAGTCTGCTGGGTGCCATTATCTCCCGGTCTCACTAGCTATGGAGGGTCGTTATCCACAGCTGATTTAGTGATGGCTTTGGGCCAAACCACATCACAATAGCCACTCTGCATCAAACTGTATTTTTGTGCTCTTTCAACAGTAGTTAGGCCTTGTTCTCCTGGGTCTCTATATCCTGATTGTTCCCAAGATTCAGTAAATGTAATCGATGTTACAAATGTCAGAGAGTGTCAGGGCCAATAGCAGTAGGAAATTAGACAAATGGGGAAAGGATGCAGTTGGCTCCCTTCTAAACACATTTTGAAAGGGGAATTTTTCAGGAAAAGATGGATGCCTGCATAAAGGTGGGGTGTTTTTCTTTTTGTTTGTCATTCTGTATGTCCTGCATTAGCTCAAGCCGATAGGACTTGATGACCTTAGAAGTCTCTTCCTAATCTATGATTCTGTGATGTGACAGATATGTTTACTTCGGAAATCTTCCCATTGCTGATGCACCATGGAGTCCAAAAACATTATACAAAACTTTTTCTGACCTGTAATTATTAAAATTACTATAATCAGTTCACCTGGCAAAGCACCAGAAGGCATATTGAAAAATAAAGAATCAAAAATTAAATCTGAAATGATTAAAAGCACCCCAGTGTTGGTAAGGGAGGAGAGAGGAGGCCAGGCTCTGTTATTTCAGTCAGTTTCCCTCTTTCATTGTATAGGTCAGGTTTCAAATCACTCTATATTATATAGCATTCAATTTTTGGTAACAGTGAAAGTGGATAACTACCCCTTTAAGAACAGAATTGCCAAAGTCAGCTGTCACCAACTCCATCCTGTTCAAGTCAGGCTGATGATAGTAACAATATTGTATAGAGGCAAAGGAGAGGAGAATGATATTTGGGATCAGGATGTTGTTGTTGCTGCTTCTCCTGCTGCTTCCCAATATGGTGCCCAAAGTGCACACTGTTGTTTGCAGCAGAAATAACCCTGTACATATAACACATGAGTGGTATGAACCAGGTGACCTTATCATTGGTGGGATAGTGTCTCATATCCATTATTTATCCCCCAGCATTTCATTCCATAATTACCCATCTCTCCCCTTTATTGACCAGCCAGGGTAAGTAAATGGACCTTAAGATTATTTCCTTTATTCTTTATACATTTATTCGGCCTAGAAAGTACTTTTGCTTTGGAAAAAATGCTATAAAAATTATTTTTAATTTATTTTAAAAAACCAGTGGTAAGAATTTATAAGAATATTTTATTCTTGGTTCAGAGGAAAGAGGAGACACACCATAACCTGCTTCATATTGGACGGTATCTCTCCATCCTCCAATGAAGCATAGATAACTCACTGAACTTCCCCAGATGGCAATGGACACAGAGCCATGGGAGCACTGCTTCAAAGCCGGTTAAGCCAGGCAGTGGGCTTGGGGAGAGGGCCATGAGGATCTGACAAGGTCCTAGAGTCCTCCTGCCTCCTTCACAAAGCCTAGGTAAAGGGACCCCTGACCATTAGGTCCAGTCGTGACCGACTCTGGGTTTGTGCGCTCATCTCGCGTTATTGGCCAAGGGAGCCGGCGTATAGCTTCCGGGTCATGTGGCTAGCTTGACAAAGCCGCTTATGGCGAACCAGAGCAGCACACGGAAACACCATTTACCATCTCGCTGTAGTGGTACTATTTATCTCCTTGCACTTTGACATGCTTTCGAACTGCTAGGTGGGCACGAGCTGGGACTGAGCAACCGGAGCTCACCCCGTCGCAGGGGTTCAAACCGCCGACCTTCTGATTTAACCCAAAGCGCCACCTGCGTCCCTCAAAAAGCCTAGTTGTTAGTAATTTCTCAGTTTTGGGAACTAGGTGGAAGGACTCTAGGACCCTGCCAAAGCCTTGTGACTCCTTCCTAAGGGACGCCAATGCAAGGTCTAGGTGGGTGCAAATTTTGGCCTTGCACATCGTGCCATAGTACCCAAGTCTGCCACTGCCAGTCAATCCTATAAAGCTCCATTAAAAAAGCCAAGAGAGTCAAGGGGTCAGTTTGACTACTTCATTTCTTCAAGCGCATTCACTACATTCTCTGGCCAGAATAATCAAAACTTATCCAGCAAAAATGGAACGGAGAGTGAACTGCATACCATTTGACTGGCTCCATTGTATTATGTGATTCTGTCTGAGACTGATTCCATCCCTAAAGTGCTTCCAAAGATGTAGCAACAGGCTGCAAACATTATACAGGTAAGAGAGATGCTCTCTTGGCCAGATAACAAAAGCATATTCAACATTCAAAAGCTCTTCCAGATAGCTGGTTGTCAACATAGTCCTGGTAAAGATGCAGATATGAAACTTCAGCCGTGTTTGAGCTGATTCAGTTTCAGATCACCACCACACCACCTGCTCTGTAGCATTTATCCTGATGCATTGCTCACAGTCATTTACCATAGCAGACTTGCATTGGGGAGATCTGGGTTCAGATCTCCATTTTTTTGGCCAACTGCAACCTAGAGGCTTTCATGTGTATGCAAGGGGTGAGAGGAGAGCTGTGATATCCAGCTTGAGCTGCTTTATTGAGGGATGGCATAAAGCACATTGAAAACAATCAGGACTTTAGATGCACTTAGTAATAATTGGATGAAAGCCCTTTTACCATCATCACTACTAGCTCCTCACTGCACATTCTTCATATTCAGAATGGCAGCTGCAAATTCCTTCATTTTAATTTCGGCAAAGCAAAGCAAATATGTTTATTCGGCTGTACGACCATCATAAAACACAACACAACAAAACAAATCAAATAAAAACCGCAGACTCATACAAACCACAGTTAATATAACACAATTCACAGATCACAAGGACAAATATTTTAATTTCATAGCCGTTTCTATTGCTAGGGACAGCTAGGTACTGACAAAGGGATATAGAAGTGATTTCAATAACTGTAGCATAGCCATATGGCCCAGTTCTTGTTTCTTGTGATAATCAGGAATATGGTGAAAAAACCTGAAGCTTAATAAGTGAATTTCTTTTCTCAATCTATGGGTTCAGATGTATTAAAAGATCGGGTTAGGATGGAAGAGAGATCCAAACATTAAGAGCACAAAGCAATTTCAATATCTACAATAAGATTTAACAGAGGCAGTTGAATCTCTCACATCTAGATATTGGGTTCTGTTTGATTCTCTATAAAATAATAATACACTTTATTTGTAGGGTGATTAGAAAGTTCTACCAACATATCCTCGCCTTGGTGTTTGCTGTTGATGAGATCAATGAGAGTCCCAAGATCTTGCCCAATTCCACTCTTGGATTCCACATCTATGATAGCTATTCTGATTCAAGGATGACCTACCAAAACACTCTAGATCTGCTCTCTAAATCACATCACTTTTTCCCCAACTACATATGTGGCACTCAGAAAAAAGCAGTAGGAGTCATTGGGGGACTTAGCTCTGAAACCTCCTCATCCATGGCAGACGTCTTAGGTCTCTACAAGATTCCACAGGTACAATTTACTGGAGGTTTCAAAAAATAGATATTTCATGCTGTAGTTCACTCTACACTCCTGCTAGGAAGCTGTTGATTCATAAATATCATGGTGAAAAAGGGAAATGGTTGCAATATATTAATATTTGAAGGAGTTAGTATGTACATAAACCAACTATTATGACAGTGCCGAGTTCCCAAAAATATGTGTTTAATATATTTAGTGGAGGATTGTTCAAAAAATTCCAATTTGATAAATGGGGCACTTTGATGGGCTCACATTATTTCAATCCTGCAAGCATTATTGAAGGCAGTGCAAGTATAAAAGCTCTCCTCTTCTGGGAGAGAATCCAAGTGTACAATTATGCAGCTCTGATGAAAGATGGAATATATAGGATTTATATAAGATATATGAGTTTTTTGTGAATTCTTCCTTCCAGTAGCAGCTTAGAGACCAATGAAAGCTCATACCAATGACAAACTTAGTTGGTCTCTAAGGAGCTACTGGAAGGAATTTTTTTATTTTCTTTCATCTACATCAGACCAACACGGCTACCCACTTGTGAATTCTTGTTTCCACGTGGAAAAGTTTGGCTTTTTTTCCAGATTTCATATGGTTCATTTGAACCAGCCATAAATGATCACATCAAATCTGCTTCCTTTTATCGCATGGTCCCCAATGAAGATCTTCAGTACAGGGGAATTATCCAGTTACTTCTGCATTTTAGATGGAAATGGGTTGGGCTCATCACTCCAGCTAATGAAGCTGGGGAACAATTCTTGCAGAGAATTGAACCAATGCTTTTCCAGAATGGAATCTGTTCAGAGTTCACAGAAAGAACGGAATACTATGTGCAATTCACAGGTAACGTGCTTGATATGGTGGATCAAACAAAGCTTTTCTCACAAACTTTCATGAAAAGCAAAGCAAATGTGATTGTTATATATGGAGAAAGTACATCTATTGTGTGGCTTACAAGTGTTATAATGGCAAGGAATATGATTCAGCTAATACTTCATCAATCTGTAAGGAAAGAAACTGAAGGAAAAGTATGGATTACAGCAGCTCAAATAGATTTCATATCAAATGTTCCAGGAAATCTTATGGAACCTAATATACAAATGCTGCAAGGTGCTATCTCCATTACGATTCACTCCAAGGAGTTTCGAGACTTCTCAGACTTTCTGCAGGGTGTAAAGCCTTCTGGACAAGATGCAGATGGTTTTATCAAGGCTTTCTGGGAACAAGCCTTTGTTTGCTCACTTTCAAACGACACTGAATTAGCACACATTTTGAATACATGTACTGGAGAGGAGAAGCTGGACAGCCTCCCTGCACCGTATTTTGAAATGAGCATGACCGGCCACAGCTACAGTATCTATAATGCTGTCTATGCTCTGGCACAAGCTTTACATATTAGGTGCTCATCTGAAGCCATCTGCAAAAGGATAAAGGGTGGAAACAGACTCTTTCCTCAGAATGTAGATCCTTGGCAGGTAGGGTTTCCTGTTACAAAGTCTTTACTTTATAACCTGCTCAGTTTTGCGCACTCCATTGAAATAAATAAAGTCCGACCCATATTGTATAAGTAAATAAGTAAAATAATAAACCTTAATATATCAAATTAAAAATTAACTAATTTTAGTGTGATCCCTTCCAACACTACAATTATATGATCCTATGATTCTGGAAAGAATTTGCTTGAATTTGACCTGCCTGACTTCCTTCAATGTAAAGATTCTTTTTTCAGTGGCAGGCTGCCTTTCTTATAGCAGAACATGAATTCTAGGGACATTTTGCAAGTATCTTCAACAAAGCCCCTCTCAGTTCTTATTTCCTGTGTAGAGCACAGTGGTGTGACCTGCTGTAGCCAAGAGCCCTTTTCTTGCCCATCATCTCAAATCCCTTCTATAGCTTGAATCGTATCGAAGACTGCTCTGAAACCAGCAGGTCTACAGCCTTTATGTGCATGACTATTGAGTTTACACTGATTCACGATTTCCCTGCTGAAATTTGGGCCCCCTCCACTGGGAACTAAAGTGGTGAACTCCTGGAGGAAAAGAACTTATATTCTGCCCGGAAATCTATTAAATTATCTTTGACTATTACAACACTTCATAGACCTTTTGTTTCTCTTTCCACCTAGCTCCACTCATTCCTGCAGAGGATCTCATTCAACAACAGTGCTGGGGATGAAATTACATTCAATGAACATGGAGAATTAGCAGGTGGATTTGATATTACAAACCTGGTCACTTTCCCAAATAATTCCTATGTCAGGGTCAAAGTGGGAAAGCTGGATCCTCAGGCCCCTCCTGGAAAAGAGCTCACCATAAATGGGGACAGAATCCAATGGCACAGAGTCTTCACTCAGGTAAGGAAATCACTGCACATAGGGGTGGCATTTTGGGGCATTAGCAAAATGCCACAGAGTGCGTGCAGAGTAGACCACACAGATGGAATCACTGAAGAGATGCAAATATATCTTTGCATGGTTTAATAACAAAACTCCTGTAACATGCATCTTACATAGTGTCTATAATAGTCAGCCACCCATACAGCACATCATATACCATTCACAATGGCTGACAAAGCAAATTACAGTGACTTATCAGCACCTGCTATCACAGCTGGAAAAACTAGGTCAGGATATGCACCCTGGCTTTTAAAGTGGTACACATCCTATGAAACAATAATGAACCCTAACATTTAAAGAAACTATTCAACGGGCATGACTAGTTTTGCCACTTGAGATAAAAGGGAATTGTTGCCCACTACTAATAACACTGCTACTATTAATTCGTATAGTAAATATAAAATGAACCATTCCTTCAAAAAGAGCAAAATGCCAAAAAAAGACACGTCAAACTAAGAAGGACCAATGGCTATCAGAGAGTGTCATCCAACATGCTTGTTTGTTCAAGGCAGCTCTCTACTTAGTGGCGTTAGATAGAATACTAGGCTAACTGTATCATTGTGAATAAACACTGGAATCTACTAGAGCTTTTCAGATGCCACTTGAGTCTCTAGTGTTGAAATGGAATGATAGAAGCAGGGGCGTATGGAGGTTTTTTTCAAGTTGGGCCCTGCAAAATCATGCCTTGCTTGGAGTGGCTTGGAGCCTGGCTACCCATCCATGTACTCCATGGGCTGCAGGGCAAGGCATGCAGGCTCCTCTCAGTGCCTCAGTGGAGGAATCCAGGTGCTTCTCATAGTCCTGTGCTGCCAGCCATGGCAGAGCTCAGTGGAGGGAGAAGCAAGCCAACCAGCCAAACCTCAGGGGGGACTTGCCTGCAGGCAGAGTCCATATACACCCTCCACTCCAGTCCAGTCGTAAGGTCAGGAATATCTCAGTTCATGTAGTCAGACAATCCAGGGGTCGAGAAAGCCAAGGGTCAAAGGTCACGAGAAACAAGAAGCAGCAAGGTCTGGTCAGGAATGACAAAAGTTGTTTCCTGCAACTGACTGAGGACGGGAAGCCTGCTTAAGAAAGATGGAGCCAGCAGGTTCTCATCAGGAGCAAGAAGCCTGATCAGCAGCAGGTGGAGTCCCTTCACCTTCTCCTCCTTCAGGCTGCTCCTCACAGGGGAAGCCGACTCCTGACCCAAGACACCACTGGCATTGGCCATCAGAGGAGCTGTGCAGTTCCACATCCCTAGTTAGCTGGTGGAGATGGTGGGGATGCCAAAGTAGCACCTTGCCAAGGGCACAAGGGAGCCTAGGAACACCTCTACATAGAAGGCATCAATATCCTCACAAGCAGATCTCAGTTTTATTAGAACTAAAAGTGGCAATATGATTGCTCCTTCTTTGAGGATATATATTGTAAAGAAAAAGAGCACTAGGTAAAGTTCAACAGCAGTTGACTTGTAAAGGAGAAATCTTCAGTACTTCTTCCCAGAAAGAAATGATAGTTTTACAACTTCAAAATATATGTATAAGATCTGCCTTAATTCCGTTATATATCCAGCACTGCCAGTTTCAGCCTAAATAAATAAATAAATTCTGTATAAAGTAAAATACCATTGGAATATTGATGTAAGATTGTTATATTTCAGGTTCACACTATTAAACATTTTTGGAATGTTTTAATGCCCTCATCCATTTTGCATTCAGGATTGTTAACCCAATATTTGCTAAATAACCTTCCCATTTCCTTATGTATGAAGGATGAAGATTTTGTGTGTGTGCATATATTGAGTGTAGGGATCCTGCATTTAACATTTTTGGCCCTCTTATTTACTGATAGATCACCTGATGTTAGATGAATCCCTGAAACATTTTCTCAATCTTAACCTCTTCATGTCTCTTTGGATAGGTGCCACCCCTTTCTTTATGTAATGCCAACTGCCTTCCCGGTTATGAGAAGAGAAAGAAAGAGGGCAAGAAATTTTGTTGTTATGATTGTGATCCATGTCCTCGTGGGATGTTCTCAAATGAGAAGGGTGAGAGATGCCATATTAACATATGAAAGACATCAGCAGTGGGATTTGCTCCGTCTGGTCTCAATTTATATTGTGTATTAACAATAGTAGAATAATTTCCCTTCAGTCTCAGTAAAAGCTGACCCTATAAATTAATTAACTTAACATTCAAGAGTGAATACCATGAGGAAGCGAGTTTAATCTATAATTAACCATCGCTGTATCTACGTACATTGATATTCTAAACATTACTGCATATAATATTCTCTAATGTATAATGCAGTTTCCCATTGCCAGTGGTTCACTGCTGTACTGCCACATTTACTAACACATTTTAACGATATAAACCATGAGTGTAGCTCCTCCCAGTCTGTTTGATGCGACACGACATAAAATTTGTACACGCATTCTGTCCTGGAAGACACTAAAGGTTTGGAGAAGGGAGGATGGAATAGGGAGATTTGGAGAAGGGAGGGTGGTCTTTTCTCTAAGAACAAAGCACTTTGGGGTCTTCTTCTTCATCAAGACATTTTATTGGTTTTACACATTTTAATAATGCATTTTATTTTTATTAACCACTACTGTAGCTCCACCCTAAGTCTGCTTTGATTCAACAAGACATAAAATTGGAACATGGTAAGAGGAATTTAAAAAACCCCTCAAGCATATTCTGGATTGTTTCAAATTGTCATACCACCTTTTTTCAGGGTTGGAAACCTGTGCAAGATGTCCTCCTGATCAATATCCCAATGAAGAGCAGGATCAGTGCATTCCCAAGAAACCGAACGTCCTAGGCTTTGGTGAAACTTTGGCCATTCTTTCAACTTTCTCTGTGCTTTTATTCTCTCTGATCACAGCTGTGGTACTTGGCATTTTCATTAAGCACCGGAACACTGCCATTGTCAAAGCCAATAACAGAAGCCTCACTTACATTCTCCTCATTTCCCTCCTCTTGTGTTTCCTTTGCTCTTTGATGTTCATTGGAATGCCTAATAAGGCAACCTGCCCACTTCGACAAACGGCTTTTGGCATTGTCTTCTCTGTGGCCCTCTCCAGCATCTTGGCCAAGACTATTTCAGTGGTTTTGGCATTCATGGCTACAAAGCCAGGATCCAGGATCAGGAAATGGGTAGGCAAAAAACTGGCTTATTCCATTGTCCTTTCCTGCTCTGTGATTCAAGTAGGAATCTGTGTCTTCTGGCTGGCAACCTCTCCCCCATTCCCAGATGTGGACATGCACTCAATGAGTGAAGAAATTATATTACTATGTAATGAAGGGTCAGTTCTCATGTTCTATTTTGTTTTAGGCTACATGGGCTTCCTTGCCATTATCAGCTTCACTGTGGCCTTCTTAGCCAGGAAGTTGCCGGACAGCTTCAACGAAGCCAAGTTCATCACCTTCAGCATGCTGGTCTTCTGCAGTGTTTGGTTCTCCTTTATTCCCACATACTTGAGCACTAGAGGAAAATACATGGTGGCTGTGGAGATCTTCTCCATCTTAGCTTCCAGTGCTGGGCTGCTGGGTTGCATCTTTTCCCCTAAATGCTACATTATTGTGGTGAGGCCTGAGCTGAATAACAGAGAGCAGCTGATACGGAGAAAGATGTAAATAACAGTAGAGTTTGTAATTTCTTTATTTAGATTCTGTAGATTTGTTAGCACTGTAATTTCACTGTGGTTTTTCAAGAAAGTAAGTTGCCTGAAATGATCAAAATAACAGAAGAGATTGTCTTATCATTTATGTTCTTGATATCCAGCATTGTTGCAGATGAGGTGTAAATGAACTGGGATTATGTGTATGAAAAAACTAAGGATGTTATCCATAGCACCTCTGAGCACCAGAGGAAAATACATGGTGGATGTAGAGATTTTATCCATCTTGGCTTCCAGTATTGGCCCGCTGGCTTCCCTCGTTCCCCCTAAATGCTACATTATTGTGATAAGGCCTGAACTGAATAATAGAGAACAGCTGATACGGAGCAAAATATAAATCACAGAAGAGATTGAAGTATATGTTGGGAGTTAGGCTCTATCACCTTTCTGGCCAGTGTTAGATGTGGGGGTCAAAATAACAGAAGAGATTGTCTTATCATTTATGTTCTTGATATTACATATGAGCTGGAAATGAATTCGGAATATCTGAATGAAACTATGGATGAGATCCAACATATACAACAATCTGAATGCCCACACATTCCTTTATTCTACTTTTCTGGCATTCACTTTCCCAATAGGTTCTTCAACCCCTGAGCAGTTGTTGGGGTCTCAGGAAACTGCAGATAGAGGAAAGGGGAAAGGGCACCTTGTAAGCTCCCTTATATGAGGGCCATGCACTAGACTCAACAAGCCTCTGTCCAAATCATGGAAGAATTTGGACAGTTTGGGTTGTATGATGTGTGGCTGTTGGGAAGGAATCCAGTGGTACCTCGATTTACGAAGGCGATCCGTTCCGCGGCGCTCTTCATAAGTCGAATCCTTCGTAAATCGAAGCGTCCAATTTTGAGCTTTGCGCATGCGCAGACCGCGCACGCCGTTTCTGTGCATGTGCAGAACACACACACGGCAAAAATACTTCCAGGTTAGCGGATTTCGTAAGTCAAAACCTTCGTAAGTCAAGGCATTAGTAAGTTGAGGTACCACTGTATCAGGCAAGATGTGGGGACAAGCACTAGCCTGGGGAAACTGTGTGTAGTCTGAGACCTATCTGCTCATCACGTATGCCTTCCCCTGAGAATGTAAAAGCCTTGTGCCAATCTAAGATGCTAGTGAGCTACAACACTCCCTTTCTCTGCTCATCTCATCATTTTTTAATTTTTGCATAATTATTATTTCTTTGAAACTCTTCCTACCACTGTATAAAAATACAAAAGAGGGTTAGCTTTAATTTGAACTAATGGGAACCTGAACAGAACTCTACTATTTGCTAAAAGGTTGAGAAATAAGGGATGTATAAGTAGCACTGTGAGGTTGAGTCAGTTTCATTTAAAGAACAAATCTAGTCACTGTTAAATTGGAATTGCTATATTTCTTTGCTCTAACTATTTAACTGCTTTAAAGTAAATTTCTTTTTAAAATATCTCTTCACAGTCAACGTTTCTATAACTACATTACATATTAAAACTCTGAAGATAAACTGGGACTTCTACACTTCTGTAATCGTATACCTGCATTGTGATGGGGCTGGGAAGGGAGGCAGGAACTGACTCGCCTTCATATGCCAGGGATCAGCAAACATTTTCAGGGGGCCGGTCCACTGTCCCTCAGACCTTGTGGGGGGCCGGACTATATTTTGAAAAAAAATATGAACGAATTCCTATACCCCACAAATAACCCAGAGATGCATTTTAAATAAAAGGACACATTCTATTCATGTAAAAACACCAGGCAGGCTCCATTAATAACCCAGAGATGCATGTTAAATAAAAGGACACATTCTACTCATGTAAAAACATGCTGATTCCCGGACCGTCCGCGGGCCAGATTTAGATGGGAACCCCTTATATGGACACTGCTTCAGACTCAGAGGGCTCAAAAACTTGACAATGCCCTGGCAGTTCAGCATCACACCGGGCATGAGGCATTTTTTCGACTGCCCAAACCTTCCTTACACCAAGGGTACCCAATCTGTTGCCCTCCAGATATTGCTGGTCTACAGCTCACATCATCTTACAATTGGCAATTACTACTATGGATGATGGAAGCTGTAATCCAGAAACATCTGGAGGGACAAATTCTGCCTGACAGTGATAGACCACCTAGTCTTCGGAATTACTACGTCTCAATAGAGTAAAAGACGATGGCACACTTGTTCCTAAGTATGCAAGTGTGATGTGGTGTAAACCAGAGCTTATAGGGTTTACTGATCTGCGGAAGTGCGTCCTGTGAAACTTGGGAATCTCTATGTTCATTGTCTGTTTGTGAACTGTATTGGTTTAGTTTTTACTATGAACAGAGAAGCACAATTCCGTGTCTTTCACCAGGATGAGTTATTGCTGCTTTGTTAATAAACACTTCTTAGACTAGAAGAAGTACGTTTCCGTGCCTTATTCCTCCTGCTGACCACAAGTCTGCTGTGCAGGAATTATGCAAATATACTCTGCTCTACCGAGAGCCCAGAAGAAGGGGGCCAGCGGAGCAAGCAGAGGGAAGTCTGCTGGGTGCCATTATCTCCCGGTCTCACTAGCTATGGAGGGTCGTTATCCACAGCTGATTTAGTGATGGCTTTGGGCAAAGCCACATCACAATAGCCACTCTGCTTCAAACTGTATATATGTGCTCTTTCGATAGTAGTTAGGCCTTGTTCTCTCTATTTCCTGATAGTTCCCAAGATTCAGTAAATGTAATCGATGTTACATATGTCAGAGAGTGTCGGGCCCAATAGCAGTAGGAAATTAGACAAATGGGGAAATGATGCAGTTGGCTCCCTTCTAAACACAGGTGGGGTGTTTTTATTTTTGCTTGTAGTTCTGGATGTCCTGCATTAGCTGAAGCCGATAGGACTTGATGACCTTAGAAGTCTCTTCCTAATCTATGATTCTGTGATGTGACAGATATGTTTACTTCGGAAATCTTCCCATTCCTGGTGCACCATAAAGTCCAAAAACATTGCACAAAAGTTTATCAGACTTGTAATTATTAAAATTACTATAATCAGTTCACCTGGCAAAGCACCAGAAGGCATATTGAA